>NC_134236.1:19740721-20043751 GCF_965152275.1 Natator depressus
TATTTTGAAGGGTTGACAGTTGCTCACATTATAATTGTATGCATGCTTGTTATGGGCGTTGCTTTTACTCCTGGTTGAAATTGGTTTATTTTCAGCACCATCTTGTTTCTGTCTTTTGAAGGGTGGTTCTCTTCCTCTGGACTTCTGAGGGCTAACAATGGAGAACCTGCAAAATTTCAGCCACCTCCAAAGCCAGTTGTTGTTGACAAACATAAAGAGGTAGCAGAGAGAAGGTAGGATACTCTGTTGCTTAGCACAGTGTATAGTTACACTTCTTAAAAGTTGCTACTCCCTTCCATAGTCTTCAGTTGAGTTATTAATTATATGAGCACTTCCTGAAATCTACTAAGCACCATTATGCAAAGTAAAGTAAACATCTGTTAAGCAAGCAGAGCCAATTTGTCAAAAAATGGGCTTAAAATACCTTTCCCTGTGACTTGCATCTACAAAAATTGACTTATCCATGAATCACTATGTAGTTGTAAACATACATGCAAGTCTGGGTAATCTTTTGTTGAGCTTCATTATATTAAATACATATGTATCTTCAGTACAACAGTCTGTCATAAGGAGAAAGTACCCGTGACTGGAAGTTGAGAGACCTGGATTATGATTCTGGCTCTTCTGCTATAAAATGTTGCTGCCACTGGTGCTGGTATCCTCAGTGAGAACGCTAGTGTAAAAGGGCACAAGTGTTTCTATTATTGTATCACCTAACCTGCTCTGGGCAACATTAGGTGACAATGATTAAAATGTTTCTGCACTGTTGGTGGTAGTGCAACATTGGGAGATTTCCCAAAGAAGCCTAGTGTATAATCAGCCTAGGACTGGGGAGAGTTTCTTAGAATCAGAACTTTGACACCTGTGAGAGCATCCAGTCCATCTGCCCTTTCCATATCCGTTCAGCTCTTGGATAGTCATCTCAGACTGCTAAGGGTTTTCATTACTTGAAACTGTCTTCATAAGGGGTAAGATTCTGTGCTGCACTTCCTAGAACTTGCAGCCAAGAGGGATTTGCCCTCCTCCCCTCCAGTTAAACCACATTTTCTGCCCTTTGGGGTCCAGAGCAGCCCTTTGAGGCAAAGTTATGGTAGCCTCCCTGGGCTATCCTGTGGACAGCAGCACTGACCAGAATCTCTGCTGTTTTGTGTGCTGTGCTTCCACTGCATAGCCATGCCCCTACAAAAGGGTTTGTGAAGCAGTCCTCAGAGGACCACCTCCATCTGTCTTCCTAATTTTCTGTGTCGAGCAATTCCAGCCAGATCCAGGGTTTTTATAGTCCCTCTATGCATTTCTGGCCCCATTATCTCATGTAAAGGAGGGGGGGTGAAAATCTCACTCATGGTGTGTCTTCTGGGCTCCCATCTACTAGGAGCAAAAGAGACCTCCTACAACTTGTTTCACGCACAATACTATTCAGCCATGAGCCATCCAATTTTAAGTACTCACTGCTAACATGGGTTAAATTGAACCATGAAAGATTCCATTACTAATTCTCCTTGTCCATAGTTCTAATGCTCAAAAGTGATAGCAATGACAAAAGTGATAAATAATAGAAAATTATCACGCACTCAAAAGGCCAGTGAATACTGTAGGTACTTGTAGCTGCAAAATATCTGAATACAAACTACATATCTTCTCATTGAAAGAAACTTGGAGCACTCAAATCAGGAATTGCAAAAACTGCTATTTATGTCAGTGTGAAGGCAACTTGCACACATGAATAACAGAGGTCTTTCATGTGTAAACCAAATATTTTTACTTCAGTACTTTGGTAAGTTGTAGGTTTTAATACAAGTTACTTCTGTCTTTACTCATAAAGGTTTTGACTTCCCCACAGGTTCTTGAGTCCTGAATTTATTCCCCCCAGAGGGAGAACAAATCCTCTTAAATTCTATATTGAAAGAACTGACATGATACGGAGGCGAAAAGTGCTCAACATTCCAGAGTTCTATGTTGGTCAGTTAACAGCATTGGGATTTTTAATAACTTTTCCAGTATTGGTCATTGATATAGTAAAAAATATATATATATCAGGAGTCAGCAACCTTTCAGAAGTGGTGTGCCGAGTCTTCATTTATTCACTCTAATTTAAGGTTTCACATGCCAGTAATACATTTTAACTTTTTTAGAAGGTCTCTTTCTATAAGTCTATAATATATAACTTAAACTATTGTTGTGTGTAAAGTAAATAAGGTTTTTAAAATGTTTAAGAAGCTTCATTTAAAATTAAATTAAAATGCAGAGCCCCCCGGACCAGTGGCCAGGACCCGGGCAGTATGAGTGCCACTGAAAATCAGCTCACGTGCCAGAGGTTGCCTACCCCTGATATATATTATTGGCATAGCTTTACAACAATGTTACTATTTTCTGCTGCCAAATTTAATGGACAGTGTAGGCTCAATTAAAAGAATATATGATTAATAGAAGTATTGCCATTTGAACTCAATGAAAACACAGGTTAGTGTTCTGGATGCAGACATTCTCTATGCATTGCTTACAACCTAAACACTGCAGTGTGCATGTGGTCCAAGAAACATTTGTCTATAATTTTCCTGTTTATAGACACAAGTAAATAGCGTTAATGATGTGATTTAATCTTTAAAGGCAAAGAAATGTTATATTTTATATAAATATTTAAGCCTACATTTTGTAAATTCAGTCTGTTTCTTAGAAAGATTAATTTATTTGAGTGTGTCTATTAATGTCTGCACTTAAAATCTGACTCCGTCTCCATGTTCCAGGAATGATTTACTGACTAGTCTCTCCTTTGGACAGGAAGCATCCTTTCCGTTACCACAGCAGATCCATATGCCAGTGACAAAACCAGCCATTTTGTCGGAATTTGCATTCAAAGAGGAGGAAAAGGACTTGGTGCTACCTTTGTGCTTCGGAATATTATAGAAGGGCAGGGTATGTCTTCGTACAGCTTTCATTCTTACATTAGGACTATTAAATGGAGGAGATGCTGTATATGAAATGGTATATTATAGGAATCTTGTTTGCAATTGGGATGGTATTAGAGTATTAAAGGAAAATCATCATTTTGCATACTGCTGTTTGTTTGTTTGTTTGTTTTTTAAAAACAAGATGCACTGCAAGATGTAGTGAGACCTTAGTGTACAGTATATCTCAGCTGCTTAAAAATCTGGTATGCCTGGGCTAATCTCATGTTTCAACTTTGGTCAAAAGTAATACATCTACTAACTTCATTTATGAACTAACTTTGTAGTAGCTGGATTTTAATATTATTCTAACAGCCTTACAAAAAACATTGTTTTGTTATAGCAGCTAGGGCCCAACCAAGAGTGAAGTACCATTGTGCTAGGCACTGTGCAAACAGAGTGATAAAGTCTATGCCCCATAGAGCTTAATCTTGATTCTCACTTGTCTCATATCAGTCCTACATCACCTCATTTCTAACCTAAGCTACATTTGACTCTAGGTCTCCATAATGGAAGACCAATGTAGCAGCCTGCTGCATCACACACCTCCTTTCTGGTGCACTTTAAAGCCATTGTAGGGCAGTACAGGCGTTGCTTTGTCTGCATTACTCTAAATATAAGCAGGAATTAGGCATTCCTTATTTTGCTTAAATAAATATATCACAAGTGAATCGCCATTGTACCCAAAATACATTGAGAAATTTAAAATCCATGCTTGTGGCTCCCTCTTAAATTCTATACTTATAAGTGCCTCTGCCTCTTGAGCTAGTCTAGTCCACAGACTTTAATTTCTTTGTAAAAGAGTAATGTATACAACACTGTATTCAAAAAATGGACCCAAAACGTAACAAAACACTGTCCTTGATTAATACAAGGATCTGAAACACTAAACTGCAATATATCAAACCCAGACTAGGTTACTTATGGCCCCTGATTCTCAGCTACAAGTTAAATAATTGTTTGTCGTCTTAAGGTGTTGAGTTTTGCTATGAACTGTACAATCCTCGAATCCGGGAGATCAAGGTTTTGAAGTTGGAGAAGAGACTGGATGACAACCTGATGTATTTACGGGATGCTCTTCCTGAATATAGTACTTTTGATGTTAACATGAAACCTGTGCCCCATTCAGCTAATGATGAAGTTCCTGTAAACCAGGTATGAGTCTGGTGTGATAGAAGTTTGGTGGGAAAGTGAGGAGGTGATTCAAGTGATTGTAATAAAATATAAATGCTTCATATATAATGTGTTAGCTTGAATCTAGCCCTCTAAGGCCACTGAACTGTTATCAGGTGTCACATGGAAAACAAGTTTGGTCTTACTCTGTTTTTATAGTGAATAATCATCCACAATGCAGTTGAACTATCCAGCATCCTTTATGGTTATTTTAACAGAGAACAAGGATTGATGGACATGAAAAATAAAACTTCTTCGAGAGGGGGCTCTCTAGGTCAGAGTTGAGGCACATGCAGGGGATTATATGGAAAAAGCATCTCCACGTTGTGTGTGTTCTGTAGATGGGACTTAGATGCCTGCCTGACATCCCTGGAACTATTTGAATACTAAATTGTCATCCTTTCTTAGGAGAATCTGTGTGTAAAATTACGAGGGGGGAATGCTAGTGGACAACAGCTTATTGTCATGCTGAGGGTAGAAATTTAGTGGATGTAAAGTAGATCATTTCTTTCCAAAAGACTTAAATAAATCACTTACCCTCTTCGTTAGCTTAGGAAGACTTGTAGAAGGTAGTGGGATACATATACCATCCCAATTCAAGTATGCAATGTCTATTATGGCAGATCCTGTACTGTGCCATATATGGTACCATCTATTAGAGAAATCACCATCTTCTGAGTTTAATACCGATCTACTTTGTTTTATGTTATACTTTTAATGTTTATAACTAGGCTAAAAGCAGCATGGCCTGCATATGCCTGTGTCTAGTGGGCCAGTGTAGTGGTTAGGGCTACTCAGTACAAAAAGGCATTAATAGACTGCAGGGGCAAACCAAAATAGAGGGTGTCAGGAAAAAATTCCATATTGGAAGTTTGACCTTAAGTGTGAACATGTGATCTTGAGGATGATGGAGGGTGGATGACTGTTTGTTTTTAACTGTCCAGTACAATTAATAGTTCAAAGGGGGAGGGAATATTTTAAATGATTATGATAGTAAACTAAGGACTAACAGCCCTGCTACTGAAAAGGAAAAACAAGTTATGTGAGATAAGACCACATCTAACTTTGATCAGCAGTGGGGTTCAAAAGTGGACTGAAAATAGATGAGCCTTGTCTATAGAATAGTTGTGCACATAGGCATGAAATGACTACGTTTCTTCAGGAATAAATTTCAGTTTTCCAAACAGAACTGATCAGTAGCTCTTTAGAGCTGATCTTACAGTCAAACTTGGTATTGCTTTCTTTTAGAGCAAAAAGACAAGTAGGGCCAAGTTGAAAATGCATCCTCATGCAAAAAAAGTCAAAGTTCTATGCAGACTTGTATTTTATGTATTCTTTACTTGTTTCCAATCCTAGCTGAAGGTGAAAATGAAACCTAGGCCCTGGACAAAACGTTGGGAACGACCAAAATTTAACATTCAAGGAATCCACTTTGAACTACCTAAAGAAATGATGAAAGAAGCACAAAAATGGAGCATGCCCTGGATACAGTTTGATATGCTCCGAGAATACAATACTTCAAAATTAGAGAAGGAAATATGGAAAGAAGTGAATGAAGAGCTAAAAAAATGATACTGCTTTTATACAGTAATTACTGAGGAGGGAGGCCACCTGAATTTTTTAATATATAATTCAATTGTGTAAGACTTGTGTATATAGTCAGAATGTACAATAAAGTTAATCTTTCAAAAAAAAGTAGTACATTTGTGTATATACAGTGCAGTGGTTTTAACCTCCTTTAGTTCCCCCTTTTTTGAGTGCGGGCAGTGAGTCCTATTGTCTTCAGTAAAATCTTGAGAAACTATCTTACCAAAGTACTATGTCCAGCCCCCTTTTCCAGGCATTCTCAGTCTTTACAGTAACAAAACAGGCCTTTGCTGCTACACTTTTCATGTTCCTCATTTGACAACAGGCCATATACTACCTGAATCCAGGGAGGTGTTTGTTCTTTTGCGATTAACATATTCCTCCAGCTATGAATTTTTTTTTTAACCCATTGGTTAGCTGCCTTAACTAAGACTTTGTCAGTCGCTACTTTGTTAGACTGACTTGATTTTTTCCAAATTCTGGCCCAAGACACATCTTCCTGTCCTTGGTTTCACAGCCAACTGACTTTGCAGTAGTGGTTTTGTTGTCCATTGTCTTATGTTCTAAACCTCTTTTTCACACACACACACACTTTCATTCCTTGCTTGTTTAAATACAGTAGGAGGTATATGTCTGACGAGTGATATTGCTGAACAGGAAGGAACTCAAAACTAAAAGTTAAGTAAGCCTTAAATGAAAACACTGGGCACTAGGAGTGTGCCAAACAGAAAGGCTGTCCCTGCCCTCGAGCACATGGACCAAGACAGAGGGATAGAACACTTCACAAAATGATCGGAGTGGCAGTTTCAATTTTTTGTTGTGTTGTTTAAACACCCAAAAGCCAGATTCAGGCCCTTCATGCTTTGGATTGTAAAACATGCACATGACCCTGTGAGCCAGTATTCACTCCTACGTAACACGAGTTTACAAATTTGAAGTTGATTTGATTCTCCTCTTCCTGTTCCCCACCTACAGTTTACTAAACTCCTAACACTTATTCCCACTTACCATAGCAAAGCCAGCCCAAGTCCTCAACTTCCCTTTTTCTGTAAGGTCTGAGGAGTTGTGTCCCTGCTCTCGTTGATGAAATAGTATGTATCCTGCTCCAACTAGAAGGATCTACCACTAGTAGTTGCTGAAGGGGAAATGTTACTTTGAACAGTCTGTGACATGCAAGACCCTGGAAGCATAGAAACTTTAAGAGACTGATGTGGTCTGGGACTCATCAAACTTTTCTATGTATAAAGGTTATATGTATCAGTCTATCAGCAAGGTTTCCAAGCTTCCCCCAAGAAAATTGGCTGGGAGGTGGCAGTAATTAGATCTCAGGACAAGTAAACAACTCCAAGGAAGTACTACCTGCTGAATTGCATGTACTGGTTCAGACTGGGCTCAAGAGGCCTAGCAAACAAAAAGCTTTAAGAATAAAGGGTCAGACTCAACTGAGCCACAGCCCTCTTTCTGATTTAAAAACAACAACCTGACAAGATTGTACCTAAGAGGGTAAAATCCTCTTGGAGGGGTGTGAAGGACTGGAACTGGCCAGGGCCTCCCTGTGGAAGATGGGTGATGGCTGGTAAGCTAGCATACAGGTAGACTATTTACAGAGAAAATAAAACAATGCGTTTGTTCTAAAATTAGCTGGTCACTGGTAACCCCAAGGGAAAGTGAGCTGTAGGTGTTGGACTAAGAACCACTGTGAATGGCAGGGGAACTATACCAAATCTTTGGTATAGAGGGAGAGGGGGACAGACCTCTGTCCACACAGAGGTGACAGCTGGAGGCCTGGGACCTAAAGGGGCACCCTCAAGATGACCACTGTCAGCCAACATGTATATGTTAGGCATAGTACACACCACATTAACAGTTATGCACATCTGTGATAGTCCATACCATTATGTACACCATTTTTACTAGACTATGATTAAGGCTGTATCTGTCACAGATTCCATGACTTTGTGACTTCTGCAGCAGCTGGTGTGGCTAGCTCTAGGGCTGCCCGAGCAGATCAGGCATCCCTTGGGCCAGCAGCACTGGCCACTGCTGGGGCGGTTTGGGTGAGGGAGAGGGCTAAGGGGTTGGGCTGTAGGGTGGTATTTACCTCCAGGGGGTTCCCTGGAAGCAACTGGCCTGTTCCTGCAGCTCCTAGGCAGAGGGGCCAGGGGATAGTCAGGGAGGATAGCTCAGTGGTTTGAGCATTGGCCTGCTAAATCCAGGGTTGTGAGTTCAATCCTTGAGGGGGCCATTTAGGGATTGGGGCAAAAATTGGGGATTGGTCCTGCTTTGAGCAGGGGGTTGGACTAGATGACCTCCTGAGGTCCCTTCCAACCCTGATATTCTATGACTCCGTGCACTGCCTGTGCTTACAGGCACCACCCCCACAGCTCCCATTGGTTGCAGTTCCCAGCCAAGAAGAGCTGCAGAGCTGGAGCTTGTGGCAGGGGCAGAACAGGGAGCCCCCCTGGCCTTTCCTCCCCCAAGGAGCTGCAGGGACACACAGACCCAGGTAGGGAGCCTGCCAACCCTCCCCCCTCCCCCTGCGCTGCACTGGCAGGGGTCCTGGGCCACTCCCACAGAGCACCTGCAGTCCCCCAGCCCAAGTTTTAGTTAGGGGTATATAATAGAAGTCATGGACAGGTCAAGGCCATAGGCCATGTTTTTGTTTGCTGCCCGTGACCTGTTCATGGTTTTTACTAAAAATACCTGTGACTAAAATGTAGCCTTAACTATAAAAAATTTTGTAAAAAGTATGCCTTGTGAGGTATCATTTGAAAATTCATACTATGCTGATTATTGTATGTAAAGTTTTTAGATTCTACTGTACAAGACTGCTGTAACATGCTCCAGAGTCAGAAAAGCAGGCCCAAACCAGTTTTTCAGAGACAAAAGACACATTGATGCCCTGGCCACATATCAGCATAATCTCCTAGTTAAGCAGCCATTCTTTGGCAAGAAGAAGGGTCTGAGCAAGAACTTCACATATTGACAATAAAACTGTTGGAGGTCTCGGTAACCAGACTGGCTATCACCTGAACCCCAGACGGAGATAATCCTCAAAGACGGGAGAAGGGTATTAGAGGACACACACAACAGAGTTACCCCTCTCCCTTCATCACTACTCACGGCAGCTACAACAGGTGAAAAGGAAAGGAAACACCATTGAACTAGAAGGCAGATCCTGGCTAAAGCAATCTAGCCAGTTTGCTGTAAGCCTATGGTGAGAGAACCCTTCTTGCTTTTAAGTTCACTTAGCTTGTTAAAACAACAAGGAGTCTTTGTGGCACCTTAGAGACTAACAAATTTATTTGGGCACAAGCTTTTGTGGGCTAGAACGCACATCATCAGATGCACGGAGCAGAAAATACAGGAGCCCGTATAAATACGTGAAAAGATGGGAGTTGCCTTACCAAGTGTGAGGTCAGTCTAACAAGACAATTCAATTAACAGCAAGATACCAAGGGAAGAAAAATAACTTTTGTACTGGTAATGAGAGAGGCCCATTTCAAACAGTTGACAAGAAGGTGTGAGTAACAGTCAGGGGAAATTAGTCTGGCGGAAATTAGGCCTGAATAAAGACTGGAAGTGGTTGGGTCATTACAAACCTAAACCTAATCTGATGGTGTCCAGTTTGCAAATTAATTCCAGTTCTGCAGTTTCACATTGTTTTTGAAGGTTTTTTGTTGAAGAATTGCCAGACTCCATTTTTAGGTCTGAGTGACCAGGGAGATTGAAGTGTTCTCCTACTGGTTTTTGAATGTTATAATTCCTGATGTCAGATGTACCCATTTATTCTTTTGCAGAGAGACTGTCCAGTTTGACCAATGTACATGGCAGAGGGGCATTGCTATCACATGATGACATATATCACATTGGTAGATGTGCAGGTGAACAAGCCCCTGATGGTGTGGCTGATGTGGTTAGGTCCTATCATGGTGTCCCTTGAATAGATATGTGGACAGAGTTGGCACCAGGGTTTGTTGCAGGGTTTGGTTCCTGGGTTGGTGTTTCTGTTGTGTAGTGTGTAGTTGCTGGTGAGTATTTGCTTCAGGTTGAGGGGCTGTCTGTAAGCGATGACTGGCCTGTTTCCCAAGGTCTGTGAGAGTGAGGGATCGTCCTTCAAGATAGGGTGTAGAACCTTGATGATGCGCTGGAGAGGTTTTAGTTGGGGGCTGTAGGTGACAGCTAATGGCGTTCTGTTACTTTCCTTGTTGGGCCAATTTTGGAGTAGGTGATTTCTGGGTACCCTTCTGCCTCTGTCAATCTGTTTCTTCACTTCACCAGGTGGGTATTTTAGTTTTAAGAAAGCTTGACAGAGATCCTGTAGGTGTTTGTCTCTGTCTGAGGGATCAGAGCAAATGTGTTTATATCTTAGAGCTTGGCTGTAGACAATGACGCGTGATGTGGTCTGGATGAAAGCTGGAGGCATGTGGGTAAGTATAGCGGTCAGGAGATTTCCGGTATAGGATGGTGTTTGTGTGACCATCGCTTATTTGCACTGTAGCGTCTAGGAAGTGGACCTCTTGTGTGGACTGGTCCAGGCTCAGGTTGATGGTGGGGTGGAAATTGTTGAAATCCTGGTGGAATTCCTCAAGGGCCTCCTTCCCATGGATCCAGATGATGATGATGATGTCATCAATGTAGCATAAGTAGAGTAGGGGCGTTAGAACAACGCTTCTGCAGCTCTCGTCCCCTAAGTCAGCCATAAAAATGTTGGCATACTGTGGGGCCATGCGGGTACACACAGCAGTTCCACTGACTTGAAGGTATAAATTGTCCCCAAATCTGAAATAGTTGTGGGTGAGGACAAAGTCACAAAGTTCAGCCACCAGGTTTGCCTTGATAATAGCGGGGATGCTATTCCTGATGGCTTGTAGTCCCCGATGCCAACTCTGTCCACATATCTATTCAAGGGACATCATCATAGGGCCTAATCACATCAGCCACGCCAGGGGCTTCTTCACCTGCACATCTACCAATGTGATATATGCCATCACGTGCCAGCAATGCCCCTCTGCCACATGCATTGGCCAAATTGGACAGTCTCTACGCAAAAGAAATGGACACAAATCTGACATCAGGAATTATAACATTCAAAGACGAGTAGGAAAACACTTCAAGCTCCCTGGTCATTCTTGTCAACTGCTTGAAATGGGCCACTCTCATTACCACTACAGAAGTTATTTTTCCTCTCTTGGTATCCTGCTCTTAATTGAATTGTCTTGTTAGACTGACCTCACACTTGGTAAGGCAACTCCCATCTTTTCACGTATTTATACGGGCTCCTGTATTTTCTGCTCCATGCATCTGAGGATGTGCGTTCTAGCCCACAAAAGCTTGTGCCCAAATAAATTTGTTAGTCTCTAAGGTGCCACAAGGACCCCTCGTTGTTTTTGCTGATACAGACTAACACGGCTACCACTCTTTAGCTTGTTAAGTTAGTTATTAACTTTCGTTTTTGAAGGGTTAAAATCCATTGCTAATTAATAACTTGGTATATGGATTTGTGTACAGGCCCAAAGTCCAGAGTTTAGTCAAGAGGTCACAGGCCTAGCAATAGCTAAGAGAAAGCAAAATAACCAAAAATAACCTTGCTTTTCCTAAGATATGCTTGGTGAGCAAAACGCCAAATGTTGGGGTGCAATAATTGTGTCTTATTCAAAGTTGCAAATAGAACAAAGAAGCCCCGTTTCTGTTGTGTTAGTTTCTTCTGTAGGGAGATGTTCTTCCCACACATCCAACCTTGAGTTTATAAAAGGTTCAAGCATGTCAGTATAAAATATGGCCTCCTCCCACCTCCCTTTCCCAGGAACCAATGCCTGCCTTAAAACACAAACAAACAACTTAAAAGAATCTTTATTGCCATATACTCTCACTGTTTCTTTGCTTTTACCCCCAGATATGTATCTGTTGAACAATCAAAGAAGCTACTTCATTCCTATGAATCCCAAATCAAAATTCAACATATATTTTATACTAATACATTGATTAAAGTACTAATTAAATGTTAATCTGTCAATTTAAAACCGTGGGCAGAGACATTATGTAACCTTTGACCATTGGCTACTGTGCTATCATGTCTTGCTGCTAGACCCATCCATGGTTGTGGAACTGCCTACCCTGTCACTTTCCCCCGCCCATGGAAAATCCATATATTCCATTGTAATCGATTAACAGTGTCTCTAAGCCTAATAAGCAAGGTAACACTGTCAGCGCTGTACGTAATAAACTTCTGTGCTTGCCCTCTACACGGTGTGAAGTTATGTCCTTCAGTTTTATCCTGTTATTTTCTTTGTAATCAATTTGACTTTTATGCCTCATCACTTGTGATCACTTAAAAATCTTTCTTTCTGTAGTTCATACACTTTTTATTGTTTTATCTAAACCCGTGTGGGTTTGGATTGAAGTGTTTGGGAACCTCCGTTTGAGATAACAGTCTGGGCATATAATTTTCAGTTGATGAAATGACAAGACTTTGTATGAGCTTGTATTGTCCAGGAGGTGCTGCCAGTACAAAAAGCACATTTCTGGGGAAAGGTCTGGGGCTGGGAATATGCTGGTGTTGCCCTGCATCTAATTCATAAGTGGCTAGACAAAGCATTAATGTAATATAGCTGGGAATGTCACAATGGGATTTTGCATGCTAGAGGCTGTATGGTTACTGGCCAGGAGTGGTTGTTCCCACAGCAAAGCAGTATAAAAGGCATCCCAGGCTGGAATATTGAGGGGGACACAGCTGTTCAGCAGTGCTGTACCCTGGGGAATGTCCCAACATGGTATTAATATAATATACATTATATATATGGGTGTTTTGAAGTTACATCAATGTATTATGCTCTGCCAATTCTGTTCACCTATGTCAAGTATCCCACAACACTTTGCAAAGCTGATGTCAGCTTTAGCATTAGAAAATAGGAAGCCTGACAAAGCCAGGATACATGAATGGTATGTCCTAGCACAGATTGGGATGTATCGTTACGCCCAACTGGTTTGGAATGTGGTATCCAAGAAAGGTACAGAACAAAACAAGGGACTGTTACAAACTGGTGGGTTGGATTTTAGTGACACGTTAGGAGTTTTGTAACTTTCAGAAATCACAGAATCAATACTGCTAGCTGAAATGTGCATCTTTACAACATACCTTCCATGTAAAAACATGCTGAGAGATAAGGAGGGTATGCATGCCTCCTTTTCATACCATACTATTGTCTTTGGACAATACATTTAGCTGTGGTTGGTTATTGGGTCTCAATCACTTTTAAGAACAAACAATGAATGTAATCAAATAACTAGCTACACCTTTTAGTTAATACCACAGAGGGAGAAGAGATGTAGTTAAATCTGCTGGTAGAAAGGATAAGACTGCACAAATGCCTAGGTTCCATTTTTTAAAAGGGAGGATGGAATGGATTTTTAAACTTAACAGCTATTTTACCCTTCCCCCATTGCAACCTGTAGGATAGGCCTGAGTCTACACTAGGCTCTCTGTACACTGGGAAATTGACAATTCTGAAAGTGCTACATGGCTGGCCAAAAACAGTGGGAAATGTAGGTGTCTGTTAAGTGATTGAAAGCTTTGGGTTTGGTACAAAATACATTAAGTAGAAACTTAGTATTTTTAAGATTGCAAAATCTTACTAAAATGGCCTTTTAAAAATGTGTAAGTACACATTAGCCTGTGGGAGCCCACAGCACTCTACAAAATACACGCACATATACGCTTGTCACTTCAACTGCACTTCAGTAGGAGCAGTGTTTTGGTGAAACAGTGCAGCTGTTTAACAGCTCTATTATTACAGGACAACTGAAACTTCAGGGAAAACTGAAGCATGCAGAATTCAGTTACACAAACTGGAATTTATCCTGGCCATCACCATGAGTAAGTACCCCTTACTCTGGTCATACCTCTGGAGGGGCTTTTTAGCCCCCGACGGCTACCATTTTTTATATCATCCAAAATAGCACTTGCAACACCATCCAGGAACATCAAGTCAATAATGACATTGAAAGAATGTTACGTGTAGTGCAACAGCATCTACATTCTCAAGGGTCCATTGTGCTGGGTGCTGTACAAATACACAGGTCGACACTGCTCATTCCCTGAAGAACTCAGTCTAATTTGAGACAACATACCAACAAATATGGAGGGAAGGCAAGGAGGACAAATCACATGCTTATATTGATTAGCTATTGCCTAATTTCATAGTTCCTGCCGGTTAAAAAAAAAAAAAAAAAAAATCTTAATTTAAAAAAGTTATCAATTGCTGCACAATCTTGCCATCATTAGTAAGTTGATTTATTACAGTAATCACAGCAAAAGATGGTCTTGAAAGAGGGTACTGCTTTGTAGAATCTTGCACATTCTAGAGATATGCTGCTTAAATCATGTTAGTATGATAAATACAGCGAACACCCAGAATTGACATTAATTACTTGTTCAAATAAATATGAACTAAATGCAAGACTAAATTTTATTTTATGAAGTCCATTTGTACAAGAGTTAAACAATCAAGATAAAAAATAGTACCTAGTCATTTACAATTGATATTCATTTATTTTACAAAAATAAAAAATACCCAGTTTTAAAAAAATGTAAAAGCATGTCCACAGGGAAAACAAATCTACTATAAGAAAAATACAAATATTACATGTTAAATACCATTTGGGGAAATACAGATACAAATGACTCTGCATCAGAACTTGTGCCACTCTCTGGATTTCTATGACCAATTCTCTTTCAATTCCATGGCAGAATGACTTTTGTTATATACATTTAAAATTCTCTCTTTAAAACAGAACCTATTTTAAAATATTCTGTGTATGATAGACGAGACTGTACACATCAGGGGGAAGCAAAAATAGCGATCAGCAAGACTCTCAGACACCAGTCAGATTTCTGAAAACGATGTGAAAAATTCACATTAAAAAAATGTTCTGAAGTTGCTACAATAAAGGACTCCTGCATCTCACTGCCAACCACTGAAGTGTGTATGATCATTAAAAAGAAACTGATGGAAAATAGGACCAGAGGTGAGCCCAGGCCCACACACACTTGAGCACAATCCACATTAGCATCTGAATTATAAAAGACAACGTACAGCGGATGCCATCCTTACATTGTGATGTTACGAGTGTTACATTTGCACACTAGGTATAATATAGATAGGTGCCTGCTATCCCCCTAGCTTTCTATTTCAGCTGTCCCCATTATTCTATTCCTATTATTCAGCTGAAACCCTGCAGGACTTATACGGACTAACTCTCCCACGATCTCCATAAAGATGGTCACTGGAATCTGACCAGAGAAGGGACCTGGTATTCTCCCTGAGATAGAGAGATATTACACAATACTAGGCTCACAGTTCAAGACTGGAAATTCTACACAAGGCTGTTTACTTACAGTATACTGATTCTGACACACATTTTTCAGATCCTTTCACTATCCTTTAAGTGACACCTATAAGAGGAATAAAGCATTATCACCCCTGTGGTACTTAAGATTGCCATTTCATCTTCAACTAACTTGATGCCAACCAGTGCAACATGCATTGGACCAGATTTTGCATTCCTGGTGCACCAAGAACACTCACTACCCACCATGGGAATTTTGGGTGCACAAGAAATGCAAAAATTCAAGCCTAATACTTGCAGGGCCTTTAAGTCCCATGAAATATCTAGGCTCAACAAGGCAGACTAAAGAAAGGACAGCCCTAACTCGTCAGTTGCATTGTTAAAGGTTTTGCTTGAACACTATTTTAGCTTGACCTTTATCTTGCTTTAAATCAAACCTAAAATGGCTACAGCATTTTAAATTTTATATTTTAGTCCTTTCGCTGGAATTCTACTTTCTGACCATAGATTTCAGGTGTTCCAGTTTATATTCCTCAATGAAGTCCTCTGCAATATGCAAGGCATTGACTTTCACCAACAGAAGAATCAGGTCTCTCGTTTCATCACTAAAAAAATAAAAGAAAATGTACACTATTCAAGTGTCTGACCACCATATAGTTTGAGTGTATTGATTTTTAAAATGCAGATAAGAAACTACACTGGAAATTAATGAAAATTACTCTGGGCTGTAGCGATCAGTTATGTTGCATACCATTCCAGTGTCCAAAGGCTAGGCAAGAAAAGCTAACATACATCTATATCTTCCATTTCTATTAGATCACGTTTTATAAATTTAAACTAATCTGATTAGATTTACATATTTTAATTATTTCATTCTTTATAAAAGCAAGCACTAATAAGACATCTCAGTGTGCAAGATACAGAGAATCACAGCAGATCTCCAACGCCTCCTTTAGGAACAACATTATAGGACTATTTCCTCAATTCTCTAGAAATAGATGGACCAGTGTTATAGGAACGATGTAATGTAGGATTTTACATGTCTGTACACTGTTACCAGTAAGTAAGTCACGAAGCCCTTTTCCATTATTCTTGTGTGTCCATTACAAGGTTTTTAATTTGCTTTTGATTTACAATCCTTCCACACCTCTCAAATAGATATGCATTATTATGAAAAGATCAAAATATAAACCACTGACAAGGCCCCTTTTGAAGCATATGATGTAAATATACAAACAAAAAAGTTAATAAAACAAACATACACAATACATGTAGAAATAATGAATTCCAAAAAAATGCCAGATACCTGCAGTTATTCTTGTACAGTATATGTGCACTTTGCAACAAATGTTGGCTAAAGTTTGCCAACTGAGGGAGAGTTGATCCATTTTTAAGCTCTTTGAACCATCGTTCTGGGAGACATGCAACTACCTGTTCAATCAAAACATATTTGGAAAAGATTAGACAATCCTTAAATGCATTAACTCACTTTGCTTTAACTCACATTTATTTCTCCTTTAATTGGCTCCATTGTTGTTATTAATAAAAAGCTTTGTCAGATATAGAGCCAGATATCTGTTATTCTTGGCATACTCAACAGCTTCAAGAATTTATAGGCTGTTTGTTCTAAAGGTTTTTATGTTTCTGTGTAATGAACAAACAATTATACACAAATGTTTGTGATAAAAAGTTCAGTCCTTTCTACACCTTCCATTTTGCTTCTGATGCTTGTTGCACGCATATATTAAAAAGACTGCCTAAAGACCTAACAATTTTATCTATATTAGTATATGGGTCTGTTAGTTAGCCTGGGATAGAATTTTGGGTTTGACTTTTTGATACTCTTATACTAATGTGTGTAAACAAAGGACAAAAAACAATGATGTTGCTTCAGTCTAGTCAGATGGATTTGCTAGTACAATGGGAACAGATCAGAGCAGTTAAAGTGTTACTCAGAGCACACTTTAAGGTTGCCTCAACCCCTATCTCAAGGCAAAAAATCAAGCAACGAGTCGGGAGGGGCAAAGGGGCTTGGGTCGGGGGGAAGGTATAAAATACTAAAAGAGTAAAAAAAAGGCAGTCCCCAACCAGAGCACAACCTCACTCCTTACCCCTCCGATGGGATACAAAAGAGGTGGGACTAAGACTCCAGACCCAAAAGGGAACATGACCCTAAGTTGTAAGGGGTGGGACTGTGGGCATGCATTGCAGGTATAATTATACCTCCTGAGGATTGGGGGACAAAACACTGCGGCGTCAGAGTTACGGAACATGTTCACTGGAAACTAACCCCAACAAACATTGCATTGTCTACAGTTTGGACTTCTGGTCTTCTGCTTTCTGTCTGCGTGACAAGAACCAGGGGAGAGGGTGAAGACAATCTAGCTGGCATAAAACACCATTAGTTATTGCCAATTTGAACTGCTAACCTTTAAAGCACATTAGCATACATTAGCTTTGGGCAAAAACATATGCTTGCATTAATCCCTCAGGTCAAGAAGTTAGAATCTGCCCAAGTCAAAGAAGCCACCACCTTCTTCATCCTCAGTACCAAGAGGTTCATTGATAAGTCATTTTGTGGCTAGGAGATATACAACTCCAGCTGTTGAACTTACATTAAGAACCAGCATTATGAAAATACTTATTCCGGAGCCAAGGCATTAAATCAGTACCCTTTTTAGAAATTGTTTATTTTACCCTCCACTGTTTGTAACACTTAGAAGCAAAAAGCCCAGGATTTCTATCCTCTCAACGGTGTGAAGATCTACTTTGGAGTCAAACATTGGCATTTTTTTGATTTTTAACAAACCTAATGTGGCTTTTGTTTTGACAAAACTCTCTGTGCATTAGCATAATCTATTGCACCAAGAAAGCATACAACTTTGTGAGTGTGGGCCTGAACCAGACTTGAAGGAATTCAACAGACGTCTTTCCATTCTTCAATGGGCTTTGAAACATTACTAGCATGGTGTAGGTTAAATGGCTAATTATAGCTGGTGATTGAGGCGAGCACGAACAGCTCACACTTTTTATTTTATTTTGAACTGATAGATTTTTCAAAAAGATACTTACAGTGAGATCTTGGCTCCATTGAAATCAATGGCTAAACTTCCACTGATTTCAATGGGGCCAAGATTTCACCCTTAGGATCCAAAAAAGATATTTTCCATTGGACTGTAATAGTTTCTAAGTTTCGGGCCTGAATATTTTGACTGTGCCTTTCTAACACCATCAAGAGTTTACAACGTTACCTTAAAGGCTACAGATACTGTTTGTTACTTATTTTATCTTCAGACACTGTTCTTCTATATAAGCCTTTTTCCTGTATATAATTTTTACCTTGTTGCACTTTTCCACATTATCTGGTCCAGGTGGTGCATTAAGAAGTATCAGAAGGAGATATCGATTCAGCAGCTTGCCTAGTCCTAACTCATGTAGTGTATCTTCTACTATGATCCCATCCCAAAGAAGAATATTAGACAGCAGCTGAAATGATAAACAAGCTTAGAATGAGCACACTTGGTGACAGCAGGTAAACTGAAGTATAAACCCAGAATGTAATACTTTGGTTACACGTTCTCATTGGACCGCGTGCAGGCCCAAATTCCCACTTGGAATTTCCCTCAACTCAATCTTTTTAGATTAAAAAAAATATGTTGATGTGTTTATTTGAACAGGAGATCATTGGACTGCACACTCACATCAGATTGTGTGCTCGGGGTGTGGAGCCCCAGAAGTGCAATGCACTCAGAAGAGGACAAGGACTTGGAAAGTGATTTAGGGTACAGCCCAAATGCCACCAAATCATCTTGACACTCTCACCACACTCAAGTGGACTTTTGAAGCAAGTGATGGAGAGAGGAAATATGCAGGGCAAGAATGGTTGGCGAAGGTCTGGGGTGAGATGGGGAAGATCTGGCATTTGTGTAAATGGATGGATAAGTACATTCAAATGCCAGCACATTTATAACCATTATTTCTCAACCAATTATCTTTGAAGAGCACACATTCCTGAAACTAAAACAGGAATCATACAAAAAGGGGAAAACTAGATCTAACTACAAAGGATGAATATAAAAAAACACCACAAGCATGTAGAAAGGCTAAAGCACAAAATGAGATTAAACTAGGTAGGGACATAAAAGGTAACAAAAATTTTTTACAAATACATTAGAAGCAAGAGGAATACCAAGGACAGGGTAGGCCCATTACTCAATGAGGAGAGAAAGATAAATGCAGAAAATGCAGCAAAGGCCAAAGTATTAAATGTCTTTTTGTTTCAGTTTTCACCAGAAAGGTTAGCAGTTATCAGACAACTAACATTGTGAACATCAGTGTAAATGGGGTAGAATCTGAGGCTAAAACAGGGAAAAAATCAAGTTAAGATGTACTCAGACAAGTTAGAGGTCTTCAAGTCGGCAAGGCCTGACAAACTACATCATAGAATACTTAAGGATTGGGCTGAGAAAATCTGAGCCATTAGTGATTATCTTTGGGAACTCGTGGAGGATGGGAGAGATCCCAGAGGACTGGGAAAGGGTAAATTATAGACCCGTCAGCTTAACTTTGGTATCTGGAAAGATAATGGAGCAAATAATCAAACAATTTGTAAGCACCTAGAAGATAAGGTGATAAGTAACAGTCAGCATGGATTTGTTGAGGACAACCATGTTATGCCAAACTGATATTCTTCTTTGTAACAAGCCTTGTGGTTACGGGGAAGCAGTAGATGTGATATAGCTCAAATTTAGTAAGGCTTTTGATACTCTCTCTCTCTCATAAACAAAGTAGGGAAATACAGTCTAGATGAACCTACTATAAAGGTGCATGCACAACTTGTTGGAAAACTCTACTCAGAGAGTAGTTATAAATAGTTCATAGGCAAACTAGAAGGGCATATTGAGTGTGGTCTTGCAGGGATCTGTCCTGGGTCTGGTTCTATTCAATATCTTCATAAATGGTTTGGAAAATGACAGAGACCTCTATAAAGTCTGCAGATGATACCAAGATGGGAGGGGTTGCAAGTGTTCCGGAGGACAGGATTAGAATTCAAA
Organism: Natator depressus; assembly: GCF_965152275.1. Classification (NCBI taxonomy): domain Eukaryota; kingdom Metazoa; phylum Chordata; order Testudines; family Cheloniidae; genus Natator; species Natator depressus. Next base: position 19,760,829 of record NC_134236.1, read on the forward strand.
ATCATGGAACAACAGAAGATTAGGGTTGCAAGAGACCTCATCTGGTCATCTAGTCCAACCCCCTGCTCAAAGCAGGACCAACGCCAATGATTTTGACAAACTGGAGAAATGGTCTGAAATAAATAGGATGAAATTCAATAAAGACAAATGCAAAGTACTCTACTTAAGAAGGAATAATCACTTACACAAATACAAAATGGGAAATGACTGCCTAGGAAAAGGATCTGGGGGTTATAGTGGATCACAAACAAAATATGACTCAACAATGAAATACTGCTGCAAAAAAAGCAAACATTATTCTGATCCTTATTAGCAGAAGTACTGAAACCAAGACATGAGAAGTAATTCTACTGTACTCAGCACAGATAAAGCCTCAACTAGAGTACTGACAGGTTTCAGAGTAGCAGCCGTGTTAGTCTGTATTCACAAAAAGAAAAGGCGTACTTATGGCACCTTAGAGACTAACCAATTTATTTGAGCATAAGCTTTCGTGAGCAACAGCTCACTTCATCGGATGCATTCAGTGGAAAATACAGTGGGGAGATTTATACACAGAGACACTGATGAACTAGTTCATGAAACAGGAGGTATGAATGCATCCGATGAAGTGAGCTGTAGCTCACGAAAGCTTATGCTCAAATAAACTAGAGTACTGTGTTCAGTTCTGGGCACCACACTTTGGGAAAGATGTGGACGAACTGGAGAAAGTCCAGAAGAGAGCAACAAAAATGACTGAAGGTCTAGAAAACATGACCCATGAGGAAACTGAAAAAAATGGGTTTGTTTAGCCTGGAGAAGAAAAGACTGAGGGGGGAATATGTTAGTCTTCAGGTACGTAAAAGGTTGTTATAAAGAGAAGGGTAGTAAATTGTTCTCCTGAACTGCTGAGGACAGGACCGAAGTAATGGACTTACATTGCAGCAAGGGAGATTTAGATTAGACATTAGGAAAAACTTCCTAAGTGTAAGCATAGTTAAGCACTGAAACAAAATATGACAAAAACTTGTGGAATCTCTGTCACAGGAGTTTTTTTAAGAACAGGTTAGACAAACACCTGTCAGGGATGGTCTACTCTAGAAATAGTACTTAATCCTGTCTCAATGCAGGGAACTGGACTAGATGATCTATAAAGTCCCTTCCAGTCCTACATTTCTATGATTTCTATTATTTCTCACTGAGGACTACATATCCCCTTCCCAGTACAATGCACTATCCCTAGGATATCAAACTTCCCTGAATATGTATTTCTTGGTTGAGATCAAGCATGAAATATTTTAGCCCAAATGGTTTTTCAGGGAGAAATTAGGTACATCTTGCTTACCTTTACAGCTGACCAAAACTGTCTTTCTTGAAACTTTGATTGTGGCAATATTCTGTCTTCCACAGTGCTGATCATAGAAAGTATAACAGGAAATTGGTAAAACAACATTTTCATGGTTTTTGTTTAGAAAAAATATCCAACCAATTGATCTCTTCTGTATATTGATGGATGTTAATTTCAGTTCTCAAATCAATAAAGAGGGTCACAACCAGAAAATAGGTCTCAGCTCTGTTACATAACTTTACATTTGGAATCCATCACTAGTCTCTTGATAGTCCCTACTAAAAGTGGTAATTGGAAACACTTAATCACACTTGATATCAGACTGACAGCACTGTACAAAGCCAGGCAGTAGAGGGAAGATACTCTGCAAACTTCCTATATCAGCTTTAGCAATGCATTTTCTCCCAACATTAAGCTAGTTTGCAATCCCATGTCTCTCCTGAAAAGAGGGATTTCCATTAATTCCAAATTGTGAAATATACTGAAAAACAAATCCAATAAAGCAAACAGCTAGGTATTTTTCTTTACAGGTGAAAAGACTCAAGGGAAACACTAACAATTCGTGAATGTGAGGAGGAGATGAATCAAAGGGGAAATACAGGCTGGCTGAGCCAAAGCATCCTTTTAACAATCACCAATACATACATAAGGCCAGACTGAGGAGCTCTTACATTGTGGAGCACTTACTCACAGGAGTAGTCCCACTGATTTCAATTCCTCTAATAAACAGAACTACTCACCAGCTTGAGTAAGGGCTCCCCAACCTGACTCAATGATGTAGCAGACATTGGAAATTGTAGCTATTTCAGGAAGTTTTCTATTCCATTAGTTTCCCATTCATGTTGACTGTATGTTAAACTGGCACCTCACTTCCAATGAAGTGGTTGGTTGGTATTTCACAGAATTAGCCTTACCTTTTAGGATACAGAGGAATAAAGACATCTTCCTCTATCGACTTCTTCATTCTTGAAACAATTGAGTTTACCAGATCCTATTAAAAAATTGGAGATTTATCACTGACATACCAATGCTTCCCCACAAAAACATTTAAATGATAGCAGATACATTGTAAGATATAATTTTAAAGACAGCATTTCCCTTTAGATGAATGTGATAATATATAAAACAGGTGGCAACTGTATTACATTTATTATAGACTTTTTCTTAGCTATAGTTATCAGCTGGTTGCAATTTTAACCGACCCTACCACGCTCTTTGACCATTTGTCATTGTGGTGTTTTGCAAGATAATTTAATTTTCCCCAAATGATGTCATTTGCTGCATGTTATTTTACTATGATAGCAAAATGATTATACATAGTCTATAACCAGAAGTAGAAGGCAGGGATAAATCAATCCATAACTGCCCGTTCTGTACACCTCCCATGACGTGTTGGTATTGTTATCTGTCAGAGACAGATAATGGGCAAGATGGACTATGGTCTTACCCAGTATGGCCATTCTTATGTTCTTGTAACTACAAAATGAAACTGATGGTTAAACAATAGATTCATCACATAGAAAAACTGAAAAATTCTGCATAACTAATTGTGTCATAAGCAATACCACAGTTATTGTTTTCTCTCCAAAGGTCTAACAGCTTTACACAGTGTCTCTACACTTTTATCAAATTAAAATGTGGGTAATTTTTAGTTTTACTTTTTCTGACTTTAGCCAACACATCAAAAATATGCTGAAAAGGTACTACTGTATTTGATTTCCTTAGTTTCAAAGCTGTAATCCGGCTGACAGGTACACACACAGGTTTTCATATTCAAGATCTGATTTTCTACTCAATTTCACCAATTTTATGATGGTGAAGTTCATTGAATGTACATAGGAATGAAACTAGCATACTGGAGTAAAGAATCATGAACCCCGAGTACACAATTATAAAATGCTTAATATTAGAGAGATCTTTTTCACTGGTGGAATGATTATCCATTTTTTAATAAATGGAAATCCTTCTAGAAAGGAAGCCACTTAGTGAAGTTTAAACAGGACTGCACTTTTTTTAAAAGTTTTTCTTTAGCTCTACTGTAGTGCTAAACCAGTGAAAAACATTTGAGCTCTGAAGCATCCTTCAGATTTTAAACAGGTAAAAGTTGTGTATTTAATTCTTTTTTTAAAAAAAATCAAATGCAAAGTTGTAAGTTCTTGAAAGATTCATCTTCACAGAGGAGAAAAAGATTACTATTAGCAAGAGGCTCGTCACAATTGTAGTCATAATTTTTTTAGTAGCAAGAGCCAATTTCTGCCCAAAGATGTACACATCTCCCACAGACTAAAAGCGAGTTGCATTTGCACATCTGAAAGCAGAACAATTTTAGCTTTAAATTTTTGCTTATTACAGGTGATCTGAAAAGGTTAATCAAAATACCAGCAACTTTAGAATTATAGGATGAATGCATACAGCAAGGGTAGGAAGAGTATATAATTATCAATGACTTTAAAATATACCATTTTCTTCTGGTCTCTAACAGCACAGTGGTTTTTACCTGTTTTGCTTTACTAGATTCATTTTTGGAAAGGGAATGTTCTTCAAAGATATTTTTGCAGAGTTGAACTAGACTGACTGTTTGTGAAGTTGACAAAGGATCCCACACGTGTTCTACAAAGCCTGAAAAACATTAATTATTTCAGAAATGTACAAGTAGTTACTTGCTTGTTTTAAAATGTCACTCTAAACAGGAGTGAAAATTTGCATACAAGTGTCCACCACGCAAAAGATAACAATGTTACTTCACTCTTCATCTTTACAATAAGCATAAGCAGATTTTTTCCATTAGATGCTCTCGTGCTTTGTGATATATAAGCAAACCCAGTCTTTCCACCTGTTTAATGACACATTTCTTCCTCCTTTATAATCTATTTCCATGACAGCAACATCTTTCTAATGGTTTTCCTATATATCATCTATTGTCCTCCTCTTTTCTGTCTTCCATGAGGTGGTATCCAATCAAAGGCTTGTCTAGGAATACATTTTTTTGCCATCCATACAACACACCCAAACCAGCTTTCTTTCTCAAATCATTGTCTCTGAAGTCTGCTGAGCAGCCTTCTATAATACATTAGCATTGGTCAGTTTATCATAGTGGTTCTCAAACTTTTGTATTGGTGACCTCTTTCACATAGCAAGCCTCTGAGTGGGACCTCCCCTTCTAAATTAAAAACAATTTTTTAAATATTTATCACCATTATAAATGCTGGAGGTGAAGTGGGTTTAGGGTGGAGGCTGACAGCTTGTGACCCCCCACATAATAACCTTGTGACCCCAAGGGGTCACGATTCCCAGTTTGAGAACCCCGGGTTTATCCCATCGACGGACACTAAGTATTCTTTGCAAGCATCTCTGACAGAACGCATTAAGTTTTCTGTTGTTGGTGTCTAACATTTGTGAAGTTTCAGAAGCATATAACAATGTGGAATTACAATAGCATTGTATAACTTTTATTTTGGTTCTTCTGTGAATCTCCTTATTTTTCCAGATATTTGCCAGTCTTGAAAAGGTTCCACTTGCCTTCCCAATTCTTGCTTCCACCTCCTTACGGAGCTGGCCATCAGCAATCATTGTGCTTCCAAGATATACAAACTAGTTATCCATGCTGTATCTTCACTATTGATCACATATGCATTATCATTGCTTTCAATAATTGTGACATTGACGTTCTTTTGGCAGATTCTTAATCCTACTTTGGCAGCCTCACACTGGAGGTGATCTTTATCAGAGCATCATCATCATGTGTCCAACAGAACAATGTCATCTGCACAGTCAAGATCTTGAAGTTTTCCTTTACTTCATATAATTCCTGCATCTTCCTTTGATGTTGCTTTTCGCATCAAGTAATCTATCATGATGCAGAAGAGGAGAGGTGATAAAATGCATCCCTACTGCACTCCGATGATGGAGATAAACCAGTGGAGTTTTCCACTTTCTGTCCTTACACAGCATTTTGAACAGTCATACAGCATCTTATCCAGTGACACTACCTTTCTAGGAAGCTCATATTGCCACAAGACCTTCCATAGCAACTCTGTATGAATGCAGTCAAAAGCAATGGTGAAATCTATAAAGTTCAAGGCTAATCTTCTCTGGCAAGCAAGCCCTTTCTCAATCAATCATCTCAGGGCAATGATGTAATCTATATATGACCCTTTTGGTCTAAAGCCTGCTTGCTCAATACACAGTTTTTCCACCTATGGCCAGTTTGATTCTGTTCTATAGTACACTGCAGAACACTTTTCTGGACACTGAAAGTAGCATTACTCCTTGCCAATTCTCACACACCACCTGATTTTCTTTCTTTGGTAATTTACAGATCACACCTCTCTCCCAAACTATATTGCAAAGTTTATGTATTTCATGAACTACACCTCCTCCCCAGCTTTAAGCATTTCAGCAGTGATTTTAACACTTTCACATTCTTTTAGCTGCTTAACTGCTTCCTCTATTTCTGCTTCTGAAATTTCTAGCAGTGAGATATTTAATTCTTCACCTTCGTCACATCCATTGATTAGAATTGTTGGCTGTGGTTGGTTGAGTACTTCCTTAAAATGTTCTCACCATCGTTCTGCTTCCATTGTTAACTGTCTTCCATCTTTCACTTTTACAATACCACTGACTCTGGAACCATGATAATTGCTTATACATATGGACCAGTTTTGTCTCTCACTGATGCACCTTCAGCTTCTCTAACTTTTTTGTCAAGCCATTCTCTTACCTTCTCATCACTTCTTTATCTTTCTCTACATACGCTCATTGCAATGTGCATTGTTTTTCATATGTCACCTGTGCTTGCCTCTTTTTAAAGGTTTTCTTTCTTCAATCTATTTCCACGTGCCTGAATGTATCCACTCTTCTTTCCTTGATCTCCTTGGCGCAAATGAAGTTGTGGAAGCTTCCTGACAGACATTTCTAAAATGAGCACATTGTTACTCTATATCATCATTCATTACCCACAGCTCTTGGAATCTGCTTGAGAGCTAGATTTTAAAATCCCTCCTAATTCCCAGGTCAGACAGTTTCTTCACAAGGAATTCCATCCCTCTTATTAGCTTGTCGTTTTAGCTTTATTCTAACTGTTCCAATGACAACATAGTGGTCATTTCCTACATCACTACTTGTAAGAGATTATGTATCCAGCACTTATCTTCTCCACCATCTGCTGATGGCAATGTGATCCTGTTGTTTCCTGATAATTCCACCATTTGACTTCCATATTAGTTTTTGTTTCCTAGATGAGGGAAAGTGTCCCTTTAATGTACAGGTTATACATACTACACAGCTTAGTAAATCACCATTGTCCGCCCACTTCTGTATTTACTCATGCAATGCTCATATCTGAGGTTGTTGGATTCATGTCATCCATAACCAGAATGACAACATCAGTATGAACCTGGTTTAATACAGCCTTCAACTTACTATGCAATGCATTTTTTACTTGTTCATCATGTTCACTGCTAGATACATAACACCGGATGATCGTTACTTTAGCACTATTTGTAACCAAACATGCTCTTATAATTCTTAGGTTAACTCGTCCCCATTCCTGTAGAGCTTATGTTCCCTTTCTGTAGAGGAATACTCCAACTCCCTCTATGAGAGTATCATTTTACCTTCCTGAATAGGGTGCTGTGATACCATCTGAATGGAGTCTTCCACCTCCAGTCTCTCTCATTTCACTCTTTCCAAGAACACGAATCTTGAATTGGGTCATTTCTCCAACTACTTGACTCAGGCTCCCACACGGTTCTCACATTCTAGCACCTGATTCTAGTTTTAGTTTTAGAACATAAGAATGTTCATACTTGGTGAGGCCAATGGTCCATCTAACCCAGTACCGGTCTTCCATCAGTGGCCAATGGCAGGCACTGTGAGGCTCTCTGGTTTCAGGCAATGAACTCCCTCTTAGGTTTGGCCCAACCCCTTCATACCTCCATTCAAACGTATCTGTTGTAGACACTGATTTCAAGAGGCTAATTGAGACATTCTTTTTATCAAGGTTATTTCCATAACTGGGACTCAAAAAAAATACAAGGACAGAAAGTTGGTCTGACTCATAACCATAGATCCATGGCTCCTCATTCAATATATATTTGGAGCAACTTATATTATGCCTGACGTTCCCTCATCTACTGCATGAGGGATGCATTGTGTAGCTTAGGATGCCTCAGAGAGCAGAAATGTCCTTAGTAGTAATTCATTCCTTATGTAGACGAGTAAGTATATACAAATCTTTATATAACCATACACACAATGGAGCTACTTGTCTGAAGAATCCATACATTTTGCAAGTGAGTTCTGCTAATTTTGCATATACTTATACATTAATAGGTCTACTTAAAAAATGTACATTTATTTGCCTGTACAGTTCTGACAGACAAATACTTCCTACTCAGTTACGTACATGGTACCTAGATGCTATGATGAGGGGCCATAAGAAGCATATAGACAAACCAAGAATACATTGCGAACTCGATGTCATTTATGATTAATTCAAGAGGTGATCTGCAATAACATACAACTTCCTACTGACTTTAGGAGTCGAATTCAGAATACCTTATTTATTTATAGACATAAAAAGACCCTTACCAAATATTATGTAAAAAATATGAAGGGTCTCAAGAACTAACTGCTTAAATTAGAAAAGGAAAATATTTGATATAGCACTTCGTTTTAACTTTGCTACACAGACATTGGACAAAGAAGGCAGTGAGAATAAAACATACAAAAATGGTTCTAGAAAGCGGTCGTATCTGCTTAGATTGATTAGGCTCTCTATTTGATCAAACAGCCTGCTTTTATGAACAGTGTAACACAACATCCTTGGGTGAGTCACTGGTGGCAGGGAGGGACATCCAAATCATAAAGCAGAAGCCTTTACCTTCCTGAACTAAGAGACCCAAGTTGGTTAGCCAAAGCTTTAGTAGGCTCATCAACCTCCATCTGTGGCCCAGTCACCACCAGAAACTGACAGAGTGCCACACTAAATGTGTGTGGGTTACAATAGCTATGATGTTTGTTTTCATATGGAAAACCCCTTTTCCTTTCCACTCTTCTCCAAGAAATCTACTGTTTGAATGACAACCTCTCTACTTATAATGTTTGTGCTTGTCACCACAGCCCCTTGGCCTCATCCTGAAGAGCTATATAACAGCTAATGTGCTGCAACAAGGAATCTAGCTTTACCATTATTAGTAACTAAATAATATTGGTTAAATTGAGCAAGAAAGCTCACATTTTAATTGCCTATCTATAGTTAACACTATTGAGGCAGTCTTAACATACCTGTAATTTTAGGAAGAAGAGTTTTCTCAGTGACTGTAGGCAAAATTGTTTGATCAGGGTCATCATTTCTCTTGGATTGTGGCATATTTTTGGCATCGCTAAATTCTTCTATAGCTCTGAACCACGGCATCTCATTCAGATCTATGAAATTCTGCTTAAGAAAAACAATCAGTGAGCGACATCAGGCCACTGAGGACTCACAAAGGGCATTTTTGTCCAAGTATTTTCACTGATGGATTTCCCAATGACAATTCTCTCCCAGGATATCAGGGGCAAAATACAAAAATTGAGCTTTCACTTTAACGAAAGCCAAGAACTACCTGAACAACCAAGACCAAAAAGACAGATCAAAAAGATGTTGGCTGAAAAGGCAGAAAGTCGAATGGCTAAGCAAGTCGAATGGCAAAGCAAGAAGACTAGAAAGAAAATTAGGATTAAAACGTTGAACTCTTTGTAGATCACAATGCCTGTGATCATCTAAGCCTGGCTTCCTGTAGACCGGGGGCATAGAACTTTTCCAGAAATAATTCCTAGAGCATATCTTTTAGGAAAGCATCCAATCTCAATTTTAAAATTGCCAGCGATAGGGAATCCCCCACTACCCTTGGTAAATTGTTCCAATCGTTAATTACTCTCACTGTTAAAAATTACCTCTTTTGAATTTGTCTATCTTCAACTTCCAGCCATTGGATTGTGCTATACCTTTCTCTATTAGATTGAAGAGCCATTATCAAATATTTGTTTCGCATGTAGGTACTTACAGACTGTAATTAACTCACCCCTTAATCTTTTCTTTGTTAAGCTAAATAAATTGAGACCCTTGAGCCTATCACTATAAGGCATGTCTTGAACCCTCTCCAGTTTATCAACTTCCTTCTTGAAATGTGGGCACCAGGACTGGATACAGTATTCCAGCAACAGCTGCATCAGTGCCAAATACAGAGGTAAAATAACCACTCTGCTCCCACTCAAGATTCTCCTTGATACACTTAAGTATTGCATTAGGCCTTTTGGCCACAGCATTGCATTGGGAGCTCATGCTCAGCTGATTATCCACCATGACCCCCAAATCTATTTCAGAGTGACTGCTTCCCACGATAGAGTCCCCCATCCTGTAAGTATTATTTTATTTTTATTTCCAGATTATTGATAAAAATGTCAAATAGTGTAGGGCCAAGAAGTGATCCCTACTGCACCCCACTAAAAACACACTCGCTTGATGATTCCCCATTTGCAATTACATTGAGATCTATTAGTTTTTAATCAATGAAATGTGTGTAATCTTAATTTTACACTGTTCTTGTTTTGCATTCAAAAATGTCACATGGTACCAAGTCAAACACTTCACAGAAGTATATTACAACAACACTATTACCGTTATCAATCAAATCTGTGATCTCATTTAAAAAAAAAATCAAGTTAGTTTGATAGGATAAAATGGGTCTCAAGAAGTTCTATGGGAGTTGGGTCTTTTTCAAAAATCCCTGCCAGATTTTTCAAATATGAGGGTAACACAATAGATTTTTACCCATTTAACATATCCATTGTAAGGCATCTGGGGGCATGACAGGAGAAAGCATGAGAGTACCATTCCACACCTTTAACTCTATTTTATTATGATATATACCAAAACGATTCACACTCAACCCATATTTGGCCTAACACTTGCACGGTTGATTGACATCGGTAAACTCATGCTCTGGCAGACCCCCCAGAGACAGAAAATTCCAGTTGGAAACACTTCACCGTAAACGCTCAGATTCCAATCCCCACGTACAAGTCTGTTGAACTGCCATTAGATACATTGCACTCCACAGATAAGAGCTATTGAAAGTGATGCCTATGGATAAAGGCAGGTCCCTAAGGTAGTGAGTCCCCATATAACACAGGGCTTTACAGATTAGATCTAACACTGAATTGCACACAAAAGCAGATGGAATGCTAGTGCAGTATGTGTATAATAAAGTACAGTGTGCCAATTGAAAAGTGAAAACATTTACTAGTGAACATACCTCAAGAGGATTCCAGCCTATTAACTGAATTCTGATTAATGGGCTTAAGAGTTTAGGCAGGCATAAACTAATGTAAGCATCATAATAAGAGTCAGGAAACTTCTGTCTCCATTGCTGAAATTTCAACAGAATATTCCTGATGTTGCAAAAATCTGCATGCACATCTTCACATATTTTCTTACTCTCCCGTAAGATATTATCTGTGGATAAAATACATTTGTATATACAGAAATATTACTAAAAATATATATGGATGCACAAACTAAAACAGAATATGCATAGACAGCACACATGGAGGATGTATCCATGTGATAAACTGCTTTTTTCATGAATCTTTGACCCTTCCTCTTCTCGGTCTCTGCTAGAATTTATTCTAGTATTCCAACTCCCTGAGAAGCTTCTAACAGTTGATCCTTATTTTTTAAAATTCTCCCCCAAAAGATATGGACCTCCCACACCACTCAAAAAACAATTCTATTGGCACAAAACTCAGGACAGACAAGGCTCAGTCTTGAACTAGCTGCAGGTTAAAATGATCAATATCTTGCAAGCTCTATACCAAAAAGCAATGGGGAGATAGACCTACAGCTATTCAGTGCGGGATTTGCTTCTAACCTTAGAAGGAACCAAAATTTCAGACTTTAAAACCACAACATAGTTTTTCCAATGGATAATCATTTTAAAAGCGCTGTAAGTAAGTTAATTATATTTTTCCTCTCCCTCTGAAGCCTGTGCATCTATACCAAAGGTGGGCAAACTATGGCCTGCGGGCCACATCTGGCCCGCGTGACCATGCTGCCCGGCCCTTAAGCTCCCGGCCAGGGAGGCTAGCCCCTGCTCCTCCCCTGCAGCATCAGCTCACCATGCCACCAGCGCTCTGGGCAGCAGGACTGCAAGCTCCTGCCGGGCAGCGCAGCTGTGAGAGCCACCGGTGTAGTGTATTAAATTGCTCCCTGTAAGAATGTGCTACTTACGGTGTACTACTTATGGCTGCCAGTCCTGGTGCTCTGAGCAGCATGGTAAGGGGGTAGGGTGGGGGACAAGGGAGGGGGCGGTCAGGGGACAAGGAGCGGAGGGGTTGGATGGGTCAGGGGTTCTGAGGGGGGCAGTCAGGGGAGGCACAGCCTTCCCTACCCGGCCCTCCATACAGTTTTGAAAGATGTGGCCCTCAGGCCAAGAAGTTTGCCCACACCTGATTTATACTCAAGGTCATTAGAGAAGCCTACTTTTAACCGCAGGGGGGAAAATACAGTCTCTACAGAGCTGAAAAAAAATTTCTTTAAAAATAAGCGGCATACAAAATACATGGTAGTGTGGCATCAGGTTCTGTCAGAATTCTTTTGGGATAACCTGTATAATTCACTTATGGTTTCACTGTATGCAAGTAATATGGCCATCCCAAACTCATACTGACAAAAACAATATACCCCAACACACCATTGTACGCTCTCCATATTCCCGCCAACAATAAAATTATTAATTTCAGAATCAAAGTTGCTCCAGTATATTTCCTCACTATAAGTGCATGACTCAGTTTTCAATTTACGTGTACTAATTTAAAGACATTCTTTTTCAAAAGCAACTTAGCTTTATCTTAGAAATATGTAAGGAGTTTGTTCATTACAAGGTAGTCACTGACCTTTGTTTTTCTGGAAGTCAGTCATCTCTGCTGCAGACAGCTCATCATCACTGGACATGCCCTCATGGTGATCAGATTTCCCAAAACTCTCTCTTGTTTGCCTTCTGCATGTCCTATATTTTGTAATGAACTCACATTAGAGACCCATCATCATATCTATATCTAAGAGAGAAAACTTTTATGAAGGCAGATTTTACAATAAAAGTGAAGATAAAAGAGCATGCAAAAGGAAATATAATCAGCACAGAACAACAGAGCAAAAACAGCTACTTTGTAATAAAGCGGAGCTAAAAGGAAGTGGAAAACTTGTATAAAATGGTTTTGGAAACTGAGATTAAAGACTATCAGGACACTTATCTTTGGGGATGTGTGCCCCTAGTAGGGCCTTCTAACCTTTTCTCCATTAGCTTCTACCCACACTTCACTCCCAGCTTTCCTGACATCTCCCACCCCACCTTCAATATGGAACTTCAGGTTCAGTTGTCTCTGTGCTGGACCATGATACAATATTTCTTTTAATTGAGAGCTCTGGTGCATAATGGGGTCTGGCACCATAAATCTCAGAGCCCATAAGACCTAGAATTGGAGCACTCAAGACTTCATTGTGCAACAGACCATGTAAAAATTCAAAGATGTAGTTGAGTTCCAATTTAACTATAAACATAGAAAGGGGTCATATATTAGGCTGCAGATTCCAGAACCCACATATCTGCTTCTGAAAAATGCTCAGTTGTTTACATGAAAAGAAATGTTTTCCATCAATGTAATACTTTTATTTATCACTTAACTGTTCTAAATAATTTACCTATTTTTCATCTATTTTAATTCCAAAGACAATGCCTCTTCTATATGCAATACACTCAATTCGTTACCTTATTTTATTGCACTTAAGTAAAAAACAAGTTTCTTTTGCTCATTTTACATGCTTTCAAATGCTTGCTAATAATTTATTGTTTTTTAAACAGAAAGGTCCTCTACAATGATATTAGTCTAGGATCTAACATGAGATCAAGAAAATTTCTTATGAGCAGAGGGGAAAAGCTACTGATTGAATGAGATGATTTAATAGGTCATTTTCATTTTGGTTGCCCACACAATGATCTAAAATTTGTTTCTACACAAGTTCGCAATACTGATATTGAATTGTAGCTTTTTCCATCATCTCATAAGACATTTTCTTAATACCAATGCATTAGTATTGTTCTCATCTCTGGTGAGAACAAAAGCATTGATGCTCAGATCCCAAGTAACATGAGAGTGAAGATCATTAAGTAACAACATGTGAAAGTGTACTCCAAATAGTCCCATTCTAAGTTTTGGAAGGCTAACGAGTTAGTATTCCTTTTGGTAATAAATTAGGCAGAATCCAGGAAAAATGTTAAATAAAAGCTTCACAGTTAGAAATCCTGCATATTTACATTCACCACTGCATGAAAAATAGGAAGTTACTCTAACAATGTGTGATCAAAGTTATATGAATTTACGTTTTATAATTACCTTCGAGCCTCACACTCTTCCAGGAGCTGCTTTCTTTTTTCATCATCTTCCAAGCTGTCGTCAGTTGACTGGACATTCTTTCCTATGAGTAGAAATAGTTGTATAACAACATCAGCTGGTTTGAAATTTCCATTTTCTTGAATACAAAATATTTTTGTCCATAGTCATTTTTCCCCTCTACAGTTTATTATTTTAGAAATGGCATGAAAAAACTTATCAATGTTAAAGCAGAACAACAATACACCTGTATGGACTGTGTAACAATCTGATATGCCAGTTTCTTGATATAACACAGTATGAGGTCAGAGTGTGAGTGATGAAGTTATTGCTTTTTGGTATCTGTTGGAGATGGAAATGAATGTCTTATGGAACACACTATTGACAGTGCTGTCAGTGACAATGAATGCTAGAGACTTCTCTCCGTTTGTAAGTCAAAACTGAAACTAGGCAACAATTTTATTCCAATTCAAGAAGTTATTCTAACCTTAAGTATTATGAATAATTACTATCTGGTTTGGAACCTATATCTAGTGATAAAGAACAGCACCAGACTAGTCCTCCACTAGTGCTGCCTTCTGTTGCTATTGAGTGCTCACTGTGTCTTGTCCACCAATATCAATTGTTCCTTTTCTGATCTCCTTTTAAGCTAGTAGAGAATAGCCTGATTGGGCTGGAAAGCATCTTAGGGCATGGCTACACTCGAAACGTCAAAGTGCTGCCATGGGACCACTCCCGTGGCAGCGCTTTGAAGTGTGAGTGTGGTCATGCACCAGCGCTGGGAGAGAGCTCTCCCAGCGCTCCTGGTCATCCACCTCCATGAGGGGATTATTTTAGAGCTCTGGGGCACTGTTTACACTGGCGCTTTACAGAGCTGTAACTTGCTCTGCTCAGGGGGGTGTTTTTTCACACCCCTAAGCGAGAAAGCTGCAGCGCTGTAAAGTGCCAGTGTAGCCATAGCCTTACACTTGGGCTACTCACTTGTACCTTGATCTATCTATCTATCTTATATATATTACACACACACACACACACACAGAGTTGCTGAAAATTTATTTTTAAAAAGTCATGCTAACTTGATAGCAGCTGAACATAAGCAGATTCATTTTTCAGATCCTCTTGCCTACGTTTCAAGAGAGTTATGGCTTGTTGTTGAAGTAGCATCTGCATAGCTGACTCCAGTTCATTAATATGAAGTACCTGAAATATATTCAATAGATATTACATTTTCAGTTAACTGTTAGAATTACAAAATAAAAGCTGAAAGCAAAAATGTGCAAAAGCAGAAGTAGTTTCCCCAATTATTTTTATACATAACAATGAACTATATACATTATTTTTTCCAATTTGAGTAATAAGTTCCTGTTCCTTTTGGTTAGGCCTTTCAGACTCAGTACATGATAAGCTGAGAAGTACCGACTATTGAGACATGTGAAAGAACAAACAGAATACTTAGAATGGTAGGTAATGTGTTCAGTTTGCAAATAAAAAGATGCTTTTTTCTAACTGCTGCCCTTACAAGCGCAATAGGGTCTCTGGGAATCAAGCTGCTGTCTTCCATGCATTTCACACATCACCACCAGTAATAAAACTTCAGTAGGCCAAAATTTCACCCTCAGTTATACCTGTATTATACCTCACTGTCTTCAAATTAGGCTCTCAGACCCCTTTTCAATCTCAATGCCTCCAGTAGGCTTACACGGGAGTAACTGCCTGGAACTTAGTGAGCTATTTTTTTCATGATGCACAAGATGGAATAGATACCAAATCAACCTTAGCTATGTTGGGCTTTGCAGGGATAGAAGGAATAAAAGCAGTAAAAATCTTATTTTTGTCATTTAAGTAAATATGACTTGACTTAGAACATCCATCCACAAGGAACTAAGGTGAAGTAAGGTTCCATTAACACAGTCACTTTTTCAGGGTAAAAATTAAACAGAACATGGATACCCCTACCTGAATCACCCCTACTAGAGACCTTGAAATCCACTGGCTTTCACAAATCCATCCTAGCATGCTGAAAAAAGTGTGACTCACCTGGTTCATTTCAGGTGAGCTTTACAGGCCCAAGTTACACTCGAGCTAATTAAAAATCATCAGTAGTCTAAAATAACTCAGCTGTTCCAGTACTAGGAAGATAGAGAATTATCCTCCTATCACAAGAAATTAGAGAATTCTCTCATCCAAAAGGTTTCAGAAAGACTTGTTGGAGCTTTTAATTCACATGGCCTTACTTTCCTTTTACAGTTTACTTAATAATTTGAAATAGAGTTGTGAAATGGACAATTTTTTTTTTTTTTTTTTTTTTTTTTTTACACATTTCAGATTTTTGAATGAATACCTTGCTCATTTTAATGAGCAATCTGCAGTTATTCTCCCTCTTTCTGATATTTAAATAGAGGTTTTAAAGGTAGCACCTAAACTCTAAATACAGTAATGCAGACCACATTGCCATTATGTCCTGGGTGGATACTGCTATGTATTCTTTGCCTCACCCAGATTGTAAGAAGCTTTGCTTGCCCTCCCACTCCTTTTAAATGCACATGGTGGTTATGATGGGAAGGCTACAGCAAACAGGTGTGCTTCAGCTACTTAGATATAGCACAGCCAGGTGGTGTAAAAGAATTCCCCCCCAGTTCTGCTAATCCATCTCAATCTAAACTTGAAACCCTCACCCCGTCCATTCTATAATACTGAGTACATTCCTATGGAAGTTTTGAGATGCACACAACTGAGCATTTAGGTGACACTGTCAATTTAATTTTCAATTTTTACCTAAAACAGCATAATGTGTCCCCCCCCACCCCCACATATCCTTATTCTAGTCCAATATTTTTATTTTGAAAAAAATCTGGTTGTTGGCAGAGCAATACAAGATCTAAAATTATACTCAAGCCATCTGTCAAATACCAAAGCTGCCCAATGTAGTGATGACACAGGGACAGACTATTTAAAAGGGATTTTTTTTTCTTAAAAAGTACTTTTAGGGTATTATGTTAACAGCAAATTCCCTCTGACAAGACTTGGATTTTACAATCACCACCGTAGTTTTACTATTCCCCCACAAAGACGACAAATGGAAAATAAGAAAATTAAGTATTTTCTTTAGGCTCGTTAAACAATCTTACGCATTACATAAAAGATAGCCTTCTGACAGAAGTGCTTTTAAATTTATGGTTTCCCTTTAATATTGTTTCCCTATACTTGGTGGCAACAAAATCTTAACTTCTCGAGGAAGGTGACTATTCTGTTGGCTGAATATCACAAACCTCACCTCATCCCCTTTAAAGAAGAAAAACAAAAAGTTGGTACCTTTTCATTCAAACAGTCTATAAGGCTTTCCATGTAAGTTTTCATAGACCTGTAGAATTTGTAATTCAGAGCTGCATTTGAAGACCTCTCTAACTCCTGGATGGTACTCTTTGAGCTTTCAATGTCTTGTGTATATTTTTCATGCTCCCTCTGGTGAGCACGATGAAGGTCCTGTAATGATGTCATTCTGAAAAAACCCCAAACATCTGTAAACAACTTAACAAAGACTGCTTGCAAACAAGTTAAGCCACCTTAAGTTTTTCCTCAGTCATTGTGTCACATTGCCTCTGTATAAATCCACAGTATGTCCACATCTTGAATACTGTGTGCAGATGTGGTCGCCCCATCTCAAAAAAGATATATTGGAATTGGAAAAGGTTCAGAAAAGGGCAACAAAAATGATTAGGGGTAGGAACGGCTTCCGTATGAGGACAGATCAACAACACTGGGACTTTTCGGCTTGGAAAAGAGATGACTAAGGGGGGACATGATTGAGGTCTATAAAATCATGACTGATGTGAAGAAAGGACATAAGGAAGTGTTATTTACTGCTTCTCTGAACACAAGAACTAGGGATCACCAAATGAAATTAATAGGAAGCATGTTTAAAATAAACAAAAGGAAGTATTTCTTCACACAATGCACAGTCAACCTGTGGAACGCTTTGCCAGAGGATGTTGTGAAAGCCAAGACTATAACAGGTTCAAAAAAGACTAGATAAATTCATGGAGGATACGTCCATCAATGGCTATTAGACAGAATGGGCAGGGATGGTGTCCCTAGCCTGTTTGCCAGAAGCTGGGAATGGGTGATGGGATGGACCACTTGATTACCCATTCTGTTCATTCCCTCTGGGGCACCTGGCATTGGCCACTGTCTGAAGACAGGATACTGGGCTAGACGGAACTTTGGTCTGACCCAGTACAGCCACTGCTATGTTCTTATGCAGCAAGTCTAGTTCTAGGTTAGTAATAATAATACTTACATCCATTAGTCCCACTCAATTTAAAAGTCTACTAAGAATTAATCATGCCAGCATTTCCCAATGTGTGGGGTGTGGACTGGCCTTTCCACTGTTCTCCAATCTCAGCTTTCATTTACATGGGTGGTAGCTTAGATGCTAATGATGATACTTCAACATCAACACAGTTGACTATTCACTGTTCATCTGGTCATGTAAGAAAGGAGAGGCCATATATCCTAAAAATCTGCATAATCCACTCTGAGTGCCTGCTCATTTTGGACAGACTTTTAGCACTGCAAGGCAGGACTGAATGTGGGCTGCAGTTTGCCTCATTTTCCTAAAGTGGGATTCCGCTTCCAACTTTGAAAAACTAAGCAATACATCAAAAAAGTAGTCATTATTATTGACTAGCTGGTCAAATCAAACTAAAGGAAAACAATACAATCACAATTTTAAAAAATCATGTTCAATTCAGCCTTCTGTAATTATGCACATTTTAAACACATTATGGTCAAATTAAATTATTTCTTATCCCTGCTGGCTTGCAAGTAGGTGACCTAATTTTTTATGTTCCTAATATAGAATCATAGAATATCAGGGTTGGAAGGGACCTCAGGAGGTCATCTAGTCCAACCCCCTGCTCAAAGCAGGACCTAATCCCCAACTAAATCATCCCAGCCAGGGCTTTGTCAAGCCTGACCTTAAAAACTTCTAAGGAAGGAGATTCTACCACCTCCCTAAGTAACGCATTCCAGTGTTTCACCACCCTCCTAGTGAAAAAGTTTTTCCTAATATCCAACCTAAATTTCCTCCACTGCAACTTGAGACCATTACTCCTTGTCCTGTCATCCGCTACCACTGAGAATAGTCTAGATCCATCCTCTTTGGAACCACCTTTCAGGTAGTTGAAAGCAGCTATCAAATCTCCCCTCATTCTTCTCTTCTGTAAACTAAACAATCCCAGTTCCCTCAGCCTCCCCTCAAGTCATGTGTTCCAGTCCCCTAAATCATTTTTGTTGCCCTCCACTGGACTCTCTCCAATTTTTCCACATCCTTCTTGTAGTGTGGGGCCCAAAACTGGACACAGTACTCCAGATGAGGCCTCACCAATGTCGAATAGAGGGGAACGATCACGTCCCTCGATCTGCTGGCAATGCCCCTACTTATACATCCCAAAATGCCATTGGCCTTCTTGGCTACAAGAGCCCACTGTTGACTCATATCCAGCTTCTCGTCCACTGTCACCCCCAATATCCCGATTCTCTTTTATTAATTTGATTCTATAGTCAAGTGAACCCAGAATTTAACTTATCTTCTCCAAGAAAATAGGCAAAAAAACATTAACTGCTGCAAAATTCTTCAAGCCAATTTCGCCACAATTCTTAAAGCTGATGTCAGTAGGGCTCTGTATGGGTCTCTCCATGCATAACTTTCCACAGGACAAGGACCTAAAATTGGTGTTAAGATTTCAGCTTTGTGCTGTTTGCTTAATCTCCCACAACTGTATTACCACCAGTTTTAGCAACAGTGGGGGGTACTAGCAGAGAAGAGCAGAAAGCATTTTAATCAACATTTCATCAAGCCCTTCTGACACCATCTTCACATGACTTTGGCGTGAACACAGAATTGTTTAGTCTACATTAGTACTCCATCCCATGGCTCTGCATTAGTGGTAGAACAGTGGAAGAGATTTTAACAAAAAGCTCCAGATAAACATTGTGGCGATGTTTACTACCAAGCAAAACAAAAATCTTACTACTATTCTGAATATAGCAGCAAGTACATTACACATAAAACAATAATGCTTAATATCCTCTAGTACGTGGAAGAAAGAGTCAAAGAGTAGAGACAGAATGAGATGTAATGTCTTTTATGAACCAGTGTAACAGCACTGTATGTAACACAGAATGTTCAAAACTTGTGTTTCACACTAGTAACACTTACCTTGTAGTCAGTCGCTTCTTTACAATTTCCAGGTTCACAGGTGGCAGTGAAACAGAGGGATCAAACCTTATTTTCATGGGTCGAGATTTATGTAGAGAAGTGTCTACATTAATTCCCTGTGAGAATTAACATTGTTAATTTTTATGAACTTGTTTTCCTCTGGAACTGTAAGCTTTAGCAGGCCCAATGATTAGAATATACAGCAAGTTGTTATTATGTACATAATGTAATACAAATTTCTAAAAAATTAGATGTTTCCTGTGTAAAATGTATGCACAGGTAAAGCTGATTATCCAGATATCTCTTTAGTTCGAGCTATGCGTTTTTCCTCTCTCTTCATGAACTGATAAATCCCTACAATTTCCAGGATTGTACAGAACACTTCCATCCTGAAAACTGAGACCTGGTAGATAATTTTTTTAATATGTTTTAATCCCATCTTTACAGCCAACAGTAAATATGCTCTCATTTTTTTTCCTTTATATTTTGTTTTAGAACCACATGGTTATATGCAAGATTTCTGGGAATAATTCATGATCTCCTCATGAGACTTAAACAGTTAATAATATAGAAGGGCTACAGCATATATAAGCATTAAGCAACAGGCTACAAATATAGTAGGCATTTACTATAGGGTAAAAATAAATTAAGTAAACTCTAAATTTTGTGACGATCGGCGACTATATGACAGATTCCACAATTTGAAAGTATAAATTGCAAGTAATTGTGACAAAAGAAGGATTTCAGCCAATCACAGCTTAGAAAAGCTTTCAGCCAGTCACAGCTTTGAGCAGGGGATTGGACTAGATGACCTCCTGAGGTCTATTCCAACCCTAATATTCTAGGATTCTATGAAAAGATGTTCTGCATTCTAGGTCAGCTTCAGTTTCCAAACTGATTTAAGGTCTGGTCAATGTAGACGGTATCACACTAATCTAGTCTTGAAGTGACAAAGTCATGCATAATGGCAACAAACTCTGCACCTGAAAGAAATGGCTGCAATTTGCTGGGCAGACAGAGGAAAAAATGCCTTTCCAGAAATAACTGCCACACAATTGTCTAATAGGAGCTGGGTATCCAATAATACCAGATTGTAAACACACAGTGGGAAAATAAACCTAGCATCCCTTCAATCATATCCAGACTGAGCTTTAGACAGACTGTTTCTCTTACCTGCCCCAATCTCACCTAGACTAGCTAAAGGAGCACCTATTTGGTCATCAGCACATTGAAAGTGCCATAGTTCATACTCTTACAAAGCCACCCAAATGCCCACGTACACACTGAACTGAAAGGGAAACAAGATGGAACCCCACTAAACGCCACAGGAAAGTGCCCTTAGAAAGGTTAAATAACCAATCTAGTACTAGAGGGCGGGGGGAGGTGAGGGGCACAGTAAGTGTTATGAGTGTTTCTTCCCTTCCCTTATTGATAGTTTAATAGTGTAGGTTTTAGAGGATGGCATTTTAACGTTTTGGTTTGTGAGTACTTTTGTTTTTAAGATCCTTCACATCACAGCAGATACTTTACCTCAGAGTTTCATTCGGAGACTTTAAGTTGACTCAGATTCTTTGCCTTTCCAAAAAGTCTCCCTCTGCACTGAATAGTGTGGGTAATACACCTTTTCTTTGAGGCTAATGACAGTGCTGTTCCTCTGATCAGCTAGCAATGAGAAACTTCTGATCTGCATTAGCACAGTCTTCGCCTAGTTCTATTCTCCTCCCACCTAATGAATTAGCATGTCCAATGACCAAGAAAGAAGGAGCTCTAACATTGCTCCCAAACCAAACTATCTTGCATAGCAGCAAAAAGCAACAATAGTGAAAGAAAAAGCACATCACCTGTGGGAGTCTGACTCCTTTGTTTAGTTGCTGTTCTTCCCACATGTTTTGTATTTCATCATCTTCACTTGCTCCATCACTCTTGGGTACTGGAAGTAAAATGAAGAGTAATGATATGAAAAATAGCAGTTTCTCTCCATCTATCCTTTCTGCACTCCCACCACCATCCCCAAAAATATTTGTTGCTGTTCCTACAGGCATTACTAAGAAAATCAGACAGGCAGAAAGAACAGCACAGGTGGGATTCTCAAAATGGGATTTAAAGGCCGCAGCAGGAACAGACCTGTACTGAAAATTAAGTCCCTGAGAATACAGTTTCTTAGTTAACTGTTGCTGCAGAGCCAGCGCAAGCATAAAATACTGTACCCTACAAACACATTTTATTTTGCAAATCAAACTGTATATAATCCATACTAAATATATGTAAATATAGATGGTTATTGTTCTAACTACTAGGGCTGTCAAGCGATTAATTGTGCTGTTAAACAATACTATTTATATAAATATTTTTTGATGTTTTCCACATTTTCAAAGATATTGATTTCAATCACAACACAGAATACGAAGTGTACAATGCTCCCTTTATATTTTTTTATTACAAATATTTGCACCGTAAAAAACAAAAGAAACAGTATTTCAATTCACCTAATACAAGTACTGTAGGGCAGTTTCTTTATCATGAAAGTTGAACTTACAAATGTAGAATTATGTACAAAAAAATAACTGCATTCAAAAATAAAAACAAACAATGTAAAACTTTATAGCGCCTACAAGTCAACTCAGTCCTATTTCTTGTTCAGCCAATCGCTCAGACAAAGGTTGTTTACGTTTGCCGGAGATAATGCTGCCCACTTGTTTACAATATCACTTGAAAATGAGAACAGGCATTTGTATGGCACTGTTGTAGCTGGCGTTGCAAAATATTTACGTGCCAGATGAGCTAGAGATTCATACATCCATTCATGCTTCATGCATCCATGCTGATCACGCTCTTTAAGTGGACTTGTAGGCTCTAATTGTTTTACACTGTTTTGTTTATGAGTGTAGTTATGAAACAAAACAAGTCTACATTTGTAAGTTGTGCTTTCACAATAAAGAGATTGGACTACGGTACTTGTATGAGGGGAACTGAAAAATCCTATTTCTTTCATTTATCATTTTTACAGTGCAAATATTTGTAATCAAAATATGAAGTGAGCGCTGTAGACTTTATATTCTGTGTTGTAACTGAAATCAATATATTTGAAAATGTAGAAAAACATCCAAAATATCTAATTGGTATTCTATTGTTTAATAGGGCGATTAAAACTGCAATTAATCACTCATCAACAAAACTATGAACTAAGTTCTCATCTGATAAACCTCACTTGAATAAGGAGTGTAGGATTGGGCTCTATGTTCTAACTGCAGAATTGAGAGCCAGAAAGCTCAACTTTCTGATCCCAGGTTGAATTTGCAATGCTGGCAGTTAGAAAAAAGCATCTTTTCACTTGTTAAACAAAATGGCTATGAACATTATTGAAAGTCAATATAATGGCTACATTTTAGACCCCTTTAATCCCTCTCGAGTTACTCCTGGTGGAATTCTGCCCCACTGCACAAGCCCAGAATTAATGTCCCCCGCAGACTCCCCTGCAGAATAATTGATTTTGACAGGGAGGTGAAGGGAAACTGCAATTACATCTTTTGCCCACCAGGGGCTGGTGTGGCACCCAAAGAGAGGGCAGCTGGCTCACAAGTAGGAGCAGCCAGTCACAGAGAGGGAAGGGGCAGAGGCTGCCTTCCTCACAGCACCCTACCAGTGGGGCCAGGTGAGGAGGCATGGGATATGGGGAGGGGTGTCACACAAGCTAGTGGGGTGACAACATTGAGACAGTGACTGAATGGAAGTGGGGGTGCAGGAACACATGAAGACAGGGGCAGCTATGCCTGGCTGAGTGAGGTGACAGGGCGGAGCGGGAGTGCAGGGACATACATGGACAGGGCCAGATGTGCTGAACTGAACGGGAGAGACTAGGGATCAGCCAGGGTCTGCATGGGGGGAGGCTCCCCAACTCCCTAACAATCCCTTCCCCCGCAAAATAAATCTGTTCCATACTTCTCCCACCACACCCAACAACCCTCCAGGTTCATCCCAGGCTTCTTCCCAGCAATTACTTCCCTTTCCCTCAGCTCCTCCATTTCCCCTGGTGCCCCCAAGCCTTCGCACTGCTTCTCAGCGGTACAGGAAATACATTTCTGGATTGTAGTTTAAATGAATTTTTACTCAATTCTGTATTATATACCTAGAAAGGAATCTGTCAAAAAATATTTCCTGAATTTTTTTGTTGTCTGTATTGTTACAGACATACTTACTGACAGGTATTTTGAAATAAATTACCAAAATATTTGTAAATGGCATGATTATACTGTTACTTTGATAAAAATGCAGAATTTAAAAATACTGTTAATATCAAAATGGATAACTTGAGGGGCATGTTTGTAAAAAAATACTACACAGCTTTCTTATTCTCCAGTCAACAAACATGGCACCCTTATTCTGGCATTTTCAGTCACTCTTTCAGGTATAACCATGCTTTTAAGAAGTTCATATTTTGGTCTTAAACTACTTGACTGACTCCTTCACAGGCGTGGATTCCCAAAAAGTAGGTCACATTTAAGAAATGTGATCTTTTGAGGGTTGAAAAAGAGCTGAAGAGAAAGGAAGAAGAGCCATGGAAATAATTAACCTGAAGTAACAAAAATGTGACAGTACAGCATAAAAACTAATCTACATGGTCATTACCATGGTCCAGGCAATATACATTTAAATGTAATTAGCTTAATATATAAAGCTAATGGTACATGTAGACAAAAGGTTTAAGCTGGAGAGAAGTCACTAGGGAAAGTCACACTGTTCAGCACTGAAAATGATTGATACTTTCGTGTTTTACATTTTATTTATTCTTGCTTATTCAAACTTTTTAAACTAAACAAACTGGGATAGAGAAGGGAGGCAAATTAATCGAAAGGAGAAAGACAACAGGGCACAAATTCATTGGATCAGGCTATGATAATGGTCAGAAAAATTTATTCAGCAGATAATGTAAAACAACAATGCCCCTGATAAACACTCATCCACTACAAGAGTTCAACATACATTAAACAATTGTACAAGATGAATCTGAGGGACTGCAGTATACATCAGAGCAGGGAATGGTGACTAGAACAGTAAAATCTTTGATGTAAATTATCTGACTCATAACAGTGTTATGTGGATTAGTCAACATTTATAAAGTTCTATAAAAAATATTACTCTGAAACTCCTAGCAGTCAAGTAACAAAACACCATTATTGAATGCATAGAGTGTCATATTGAATAAAAATCTGAGGCAGTTATTATGGTAGCATATATTGGACTACCTCCCTCCCTCCACCCCACTTTGTTATACCATCACAATGTACTTTCCTTGTTAATCATTACATCCACACAGCTCTGCTGAGTGGTTAACTCAAGTGCATTCTGGGCACGTACCCCACAATGCAATGTTCCATCACTCAGCCCTAAACTCAGATTATTCCCAGGGTGCCTGTGGTATGCCTACCAGAAACTATAAGAAGGCAGGATCTCAGGGTCAAATTAAGACTTCCACACTTCTCTTCCTGTCATCCATTAATTTTGCCAGCACCATTTTCAAGACAGTATGGACGACAGGCTGCTGAGCACCATGATCATGACAGCCGTTAATACAAACGGGATGATGCAAATGCATTTTCAGTCATGGAGACTGACAGATTTGGCTCTGTGGTCTCATAGGGCTTTTGATGCTGTAGTAATACAGCTAATGGAAGAGGAGAAGGAGAATGAAATCAAGTAGTTACTTCTGTAGGGCATTTATCAGGAGCAACTTTATTCAATGAACCAATGCTTCTGGGTTGCCCAACTAGCAGTGTCTAGGGGAAGGGGGTAGTAATGCAGACCAGGATACCAGCAATGGTAGCAGATCTTCAGGATAACAAAGGCCACTTTCCTAGAGGATCTGTACAGTGCTCACCCACAGCTACAGAAGAACACCAACATGGGAGTTCCCCTCAACATGGAGAAGCATGTTGCCATCACCCTCTGGAAGTTAGTCTCCCCTGTTTACTATCAGTCAGTAATTAATTTGGTTGTTGGTGGTAGCTCAACTGTTGGGGTTGTTATCATGGATGCTATGAGGAGGGTTCTGCTATACCATGTCAGAGTGTGGCAATGATTTCCCCATTTCTCTCTCTCTCTCTCTCTCTCTCTCACACACACACACACACACACACACTTCCCCTCAAGCCAAAGACTTGATCAAAAGGAAAAGGTATTTCTCTGTGGTGCTGCATGACCTTGATCATTGTCAAAGATTCACTAATATTAACATGGGGGTGGTCTGGAAAAGTCCATGATGTCAGAACATTTAGAAGTTGTGGCCTGGATACGGGAATGAAGGACGACATTTTTGCTCCCCAGACCACTACAGAAATGAATGGAGTTATGATTCCTCCTGTCATTCTGGGAGACTCTTCTTACCCTCTGCTTTTTTGGCTTACAAAGGCTCTCAGTAGACACCTGGACAAGAGAAAGGAGTATTCCAAGTACCTATGGAATGCTAGTGAAGTGAACTTTTAGAAGGCTGAAGGGCAGGTGATGCTTTATGAAAAAGCTGTATGTTTCTCCTCATTGTGTGCTAAATGCCTGCTGTATTTCACATAACATCTGTGAGAGTAAGGGAGAGATCCTGGAGGATGGGTAGGAGCAGGAAGTGGAGAGACTTTCTGAACATTACAGACAGTGAGAGAGTAAGTCTCTACAAAATGCCCCAAGTGGTCAAGGAAATAGGGTCAGCGATGCATTGTTCTCCTCCACTGGGGGTGACAAATGTACCGTAAAAAGAGAAATATGTTTGTGCTCTCTTCTGGTAAGGAGTTGATAACATCCTTCCCTCCCATACAATCTCATTTATGGGTTGAGCTGTTCCTCAATGGAACATTTCAGCCAAGTTAAAGCAAAATGAATTTATTCAGTTAACAAAAACAGGTAACACTGCATCTTGGGGGGGAGGGGAGAGAAGAACTAATTAAATGAGAACGTGGTGCAACCTTAACAGCAATGGATGTGAGGTATGGCCAAAGTAAGGAATGCTCAAACTCCTGTAGTGATGCACTCAAGAGAATTTTCCTTCTCCATGTCCCAAGGTTGACTGAAATAGTGGTCTCAGTATGGTGCATTCTCTATAGTTTGCAGAACACTGGAAGTTTGGGTGCAGTACTTGACCTTTATAACTAAAAGGTGCTCTATCACAGCTGTCTACCTCAGGTCCTGGTCCAGGGCCATTCAATCCATTTAGATCCTTTGAGAATACTCTAGGAAACCACTCCTCCACAATTGCGCCTTTCTATGTGGCTCTCTGCTGGGAGGAATTCAATAGTTCCTGGGACAGATCTTCTCTTGCCATTCCCCCCTGCCTCCCTGCTTTTGAAGATTTGTCAGCCACTCTGCAGGTGATAACTCCCTTCTTCATGTGGGCCATGACATTACAGGTGCTACAGGAAATAAGAAAGAGCACAAGTACTTACTGTCCCCCACCCTAATCACCAAACCAAAAATGTTTCTTCCCCACAATTTTAGAATGCTATTCCAATAGTCTTCCCACATTGAGGTTCACTTCAAGACAGTAAGAAGATTTCCAAATTACTTCCCCTTGTATAGGCCCCCTGTAATAAACACTGGGCATCTGAACTGGCTGTGCTGGTTTTAAGTTGCAGGTTGTATGGTGCAGCAGTCAGCAGGTTAGTAATTGCATGTGCACCCCTGCAGGCTGTCCTTACAGTGGTGGATGTTACTCTGAGATGAGTCCCCAGAAAATTAAGAAGGGTCCTGTTCAAAAAGGCAATGGGCAAACCAAGAAGATACACAGCACTGCTATTTACCAAGCTAGTGTCCCTGCGCTGGTGCAGGAGTGGAACAGAAACACTAGCTATATGGGCAGTCCCAGGAGTGCTGCTTTGCCTTGCAATGTGTGCACCAAAATAAAGCACTATCTTTGCTTTCAGTTCTCTTTTACGATACACTTAAATCTATAGGTTTCAGAGTAGCAGCCGTGTTAGTCTGTATCTGCAAAACGAAAAGGAGGACTTGTGGCACCTTAGAGACTAAATCTTTAGGTACCTTCTGACAAAATTCTACAGTAACTGCTCTAAACCCATTTTCAAACGACTCTGCAACCTTATTGGGCAATTTACCACATGAATTCTCAACTTTACTAAAAACAGTATTAATGAAACTGAAATAATGAATCTTTTCTAGTGTTTTGTTTTTTCCTTTTTCTGTATCTGCTGCTACAATAAACGTTTCCACTTTGGGGATTAAAAAATGCATTGCCTGGCAGACATCTTGAGCAGCGTATAAGGGAGGGCATGGTGGGGGAGGGAGAACAAGCAGGATACAGCTCAGGAAGAGGTTTATGGAGTCGGCAAGCGTGGCCGATGGTTGTGCAGCTTGATACCACAGGGAAATAAAACTTTAAAGCGTTAAATCTGACGCAGATGCCATTTTCAGCATGCTGAGGGCAGGGCGTTTAATGCAGAATACGGAGGGGAGAAAAAAAAAAGGTTCCTACCTCCAGCCAACATGGCAGCGGACAGCTGGTCCCTGAAAAAAGTAGAATATATCCCCCTATACTGTCTTCTTGTAATTCAGCACATAATGCTCATGGCCATAAGTCCCCATCCCAGCATTTTCAGACTGGCTGCTGGTAGAACTCATCCACAGCAGTTTTAGTATGGCTATTCATATGCTGTTCTTGTGTAGTGTCCAAATCTGTTGGGTAACAATTTTTGGCTGCCCTGAAAACATCTCCTCCTCGTTGGATCCCCATGGCATACATGAGGCCAAGGTAGCTTTCAGTGGCTTTTTGGGTGAAGGGCATGTTGTCTTGGGTGCGTTGAGGAAAACTGTCCGCCACATAAGTCTTGGGTTCTGTGGTAGTTTCACTTGCAAAAATGTGGTTCAGTGGTTCCTCAGAGTATGGGCAGGTGATGGGAGCATTACCAGAAGTCCTGTTATGATCCCTTGTCCTCAGGTACTTCCACTGGAGTGCCTTTGCTTTGACTCAGCACTGGGACCAGCTCCAGGAGTGCCTCCTTACCTTTCATTTGCTCCAAATGTCTTGTAGATTGTAGTTGGCTGCATTCCAGTGACTCTTCTCCAGATGGGATTGAATATGCAGCTCTCCAAATAGGGTAATCAAGTCCTGGATCTCTGAATGAGTCCACACAGAAACCTGGCAGAGGAGAGAGGCTTGGCCTGACTACTATAAGGAGTATTTCAGAGTAGCAGCCATGTTAGTCTGTATCCGCAAAAAGAAAAGGAGGACCTGTGGCACCTTAGAGACTAACCAATTTATTTGAGCATAAGCTTTCATGAGCTACAGCTCACTTCATCGGATGCATTCAGTGGAAAATACAGTGGGGAGATTGACACACACAGAGAACATAAACAATGGGTGTTACCGTACACACTAACGAGAGTGATCAGGTAAGGTGAGCAAGGAGTATGTGAACTCACTATTATCCGATATCAAACATGGGCATTCTTGGTTGCGTGCCAGCATTTAAACTGAGAGATGACATCTGGTTAAGATGACCCCAGGGGAGTGGATGGCACAAGACAGGCCAGTCCAGGAATAGAACAATGTAGTGTGAGATAGTAGTTAGAGGACTGCCAGAAGGAGAATAGTTAGGAATGCATCCACCCAAACTTAAAGAAAGCAAACTCCCTGCGAAGTGGAGTTACTCCTGTTCTGAGGATTATTAGTGACTTAAGATGCCAAGTAATCACTTAAAAAAAAAAGAGTCGTCGTCTGTGGACATAAGGCACTGTAAAGTGAACTAACTAAAGTTAATCTGATTTAATAAACCTGTGTAGAAAAGCCCTAAAAGGGCAATAAGGGTCTGCACCACTCTTTTTACAAACAGGGCCTAGAACTGCACTTTAGTGCATTTCACATTCTTCAAACAGTTAAAGTTTTGCCACTTTTATGCCCTGGTAAACAGGCTTAAACTTACCTGCATATTCAGCCATCCTCTGCCTAAGAGTTTTTGTTTTGGGAGCAAAGTGGAGAATCGTGTCATGATCAGAGTCATCCTCACTCTCTGTATCACTGCATGCTGTTTTCTGAGAGACTGGAGCACGATGTGATGGGTCCAGTGGAATATAGTCACCCTGAGTCCTGGCCAACTGACGTTTCCCACAAGCAACCCGGATATAAGCTGCACCAGGTATATTACCTGTAATTAACAGAAAGAACCCAAGGTAAGAGAGTAAGAGCAAAATTCAATACTACTCCTCACGACAAAGTTAATTCTATAATGCTTTTTCTCCAAAGTACAGTAATACGTTAGGAGTTTGGGGCTTTTTTCTGCAATACATTGTTAATGATAAATTGAGATAGTTATGCATGTTATTTCTACAGTCCAAGGGGCTCAACTTGAAAGAGCACAAATATTGAGGAGCACTTCCATACCCCTGCTGCTTCAACTACATCAGGGGTGGGCAAACTATGGCCCAGGAACCACATCCGGCCCTTCAGATGCTTCAATCTGGCCCTCAAGCTCTGGCTGGGGAGCAGGGTCTGGGGCTTGCCTTGCTCCACATGTGCCGTGGCTCCGTACAGCTACCAGAAACAGAGGCATGTCCCTGCTCCGGCTCCTATGTGGAGGGGCAGCCAGGGGGCTCTGCACACTGCCCCTGCAGCTCCCATTGGCTGGGAACCGCATTGAACCTCTCAATCCCACCCCCAACCCCACATCCCCAGCCAGAGCCCCAACCCTCCCTACACACCCCAACCCGCTGCCCCAGCCCAAAGCCCCCTCCTACACCCTGAACTCCTCATTTCTGGCCCCACCCCAGAGCCTGCACCCACTCCGGCACCCCAACCCCCAATTTTGTGAGTATTCATGGCCCATCATATAATTTCCATACCCAGATATGACCCTTGGGCCAAAAAGTTTGCCCACCCCTAAACTACATGTTAACTTTCCAGTAGTTTTCAGACCTTCAAAACAAAGGCCACAGTAGTCTTAAAAGTCACAACAACCTAAATAAAAGTTTCCAGTATTTATGCCATAAATGGAGGTACATGTTGTAAGCATAACAATTCTCTTCATTTTGCCAGTCCTAAGTCTCAGAAATATAATCAAGGCAAAAATATTATTGAAGTATCCTTCAGGCTGCAAATTAAAATATGAGCAGTAAAGAAAAAGAAAAAAAAAGTGCGCTAAACTAATAATCTAGATCATACATGAAAGCGAAAAAAGGATTACTACTACTACTACAAATACTTTAATAATCCAGGAATGCAAAAGTTCTCTAAACATTCATCCTTAATGCTGCATTAATAAAGTTATAGCATTTAATTTCCTGTTTATTAAAAATGAAAATATTAGAAAGGACCATAACCTTGAATCCATCATTTCTCTTCTATCCAAATGCCTAGTTATGGTGAGTGATCTATAATAGAGGTTTTTTGTTTTGTTTCAGCACATACTTATAAAAAAACCAATGATATCTAATTTTACCTTTTCTTTTATTTCATTACTATAAATATTACAGGGCTTTCTATCATATCATCATGCTAAAGATCTATCCCAAGAGACCAGATTGACAATAGACTGTAAAGGCAAATTCTGCTCTCAGTTACACCAATGTAATTCTGGAATAAATGTCCTTGATACACAACGATTTCAGTGAAGTTACTTTAAATATACATTAGTGTAACAGCGTCCAGTGTTTTAAACAATACTTTGAATATTCTGCAATATGCAAGACTACGTGCAGTATCTACTCGCTGCTCATAACTAGTTACAAACCTGCTGATAAATCCTCTCTTTTCTGTGGAGGGCTGGATTGAGTTTCAGAGGCTGAACTAGTGTAATCTTCACTGGCTGATGAGTAGTGCTCATCCTCCTCTTCTGTCTCACATGTATCAGTACTGTTAATTATTCTAGACTCCGACTGGAAGATTTCTGTATTCAAGGAGAAAAACCAAGACCCAGGATTTTTGTCTCAGCTACTGGAAATGTTGATAACCTGTTAAGAAACATCATAAATCTGAAGACAACAATCAATCCCTGACCCTGAAAAGACTTCTGTGCTTAAATTTACACATTGAGCAATCCCATTGTCTTCAAAGATTTAAGGCAGTATTTTTAGTTACAGTATGAATCTTAACAAAAGCAAAATTTTAGGACACAGTAAAGTAAGGCATCATCATACAAATTCATGTATTTTCATTTCAACTCTTTATCCTAAATTCAGACAATTTTAGGGGATTCTTAACATGATTTATGACTAGTTTTAAACAGGTTGTGCTGTCTCTCATTAATGAAATCTGAGGCCCACTTCTAAAAAATGAAAATGCTAAAATCATTGAGGAACTACTGCCTAGGACCAAATCCTGAGACTAATGGAATTTGTAACTGCCTAGTAATCTCCATTTACAATGCGAGTTCCAGGAGGTCAACTCCTCTCAAGGTCAGCCTAAGTGCCCGATACTACTCCTACAAAGTCAATGAGATTTTGGCAGATGACAAATAGATACAGGATCAGACCTGCTCTTATGTGTTTTGGGATATACATTTAAATTTGACTGTTTTCAACCATAAATTCATTCTTATTGTTTTATATTAATAAATTACATGTCTGATAACAGTACTTGCCAAAGCACCCTTCCTTCATGGATATCAAAATACTTTACAAACAACTAGTCTAAAATACACCCAATAAGTAGCTACATACTTACCTTTGCTTCTTTCAGCTTCTCTAACTGCAGAGTGAGAGTTTTCTTTCCTTTGCATTCTAAATGTTATTGTGTTAAGAGATGGCTTCTTTATTTTAAAGAGTTCCTCACCCTCTGTAGGAGGGGGAAAAAAAGGATCAGTGTAAACATATTTACAAAGCAACATCACCACATTTGAAACATTTTATTATTTGTCTTACCATAGTGCCTAGTCAGCCTAGTCATGGACCAGGACCACACTGCACTGTACAGACACAGAACAAAAGAGTCACTGCCCAGAGAGTTTACGATTTAAGCATAAGACAAGAGACAACAAATGGATATAGACAAATAGGGTAGTACAAGTAAACAATGAGACAATATTAGTCAACATGACAAGCTGTTGGTGTACTGAGACTACAGCCTAACTATTGTCAAGTTTTTTGTAAGAATCACAGCAAGAGAATTTTGAAGAGGGATTTGAAGGTGCTAAAAGATTACAATACACATTTATAAAATCAATAATCAGTGGTCTACATGAGTACGATCATGGCATATGGTCTTTAAAAATCTACAGTGCATTAGGTTAGACTAGTTCAAGACTGTCACCACAGGTGGTCTAGCTCTTTCACCTCTCATTTCACCTATAAAGCATTAGGATATTTATAGGCCACTGTAACAACTTCCTACCAACACTACAAAAAGAAGGATTCTGGGTGGACTCCTCTTGAAGGTCGAAACAGACTGGACTTCTATATAGAGTGCTTCCGCCGACGTGCGGGGGCTGAAATGGTGGAAAAGCAGCATCACTTGCTCCATAACCTCAGCCGTGCAGAACGCAATGCCATCCACAGCCTCGGAAACAACTCTGACCTCAATCTAAAAGGCTGACAAAGGAGGTGCTGTCATCATCATGACTAGGTCGGAATATGAACAAGAGGCTGCTAGGCAGCTCTCCAACACCACTTTCTACAAGCCATTACCCTCTGATCCCACTGAGGGTTACCAAAAGAAACTACACCATCTGCTCAAGAAACTCCCCGAAAAAGCACAAGAACAAATCTGCACAGACACACCCTAGAATATCCCTGGTTGGTGTTCTGCTACCCAAGATCCGTAAACCTGGAAATCCTGGACGCCCCATCATCTCAGGCATTGGCACCCTGACAGCAGGATTGTCTGGCTATGTAGACTCCCTCCTCAGGCCCTAGGCTACCAGCACTCCCAGCTATCTTCGAGACACCACTGACTTCCTGAGGAAACTATAATCCATCGGTGATCTTCCTGATAACACCATCCTGGACACTATGGATGTAGAAGCCCTCTACACCAACATTCCACACAAAGATAGACTACAAGCAGTCAGGAACAGTATCCCCGATAACGTCACAACAAACATTGTGGCTGAACTTTGTGACTTTGTCCTCACCCATAACTATTTCACATCTGGGGACAATGTATACCTTTAAATCAGCGGCACTGCTATGGGTACCCGCATGGCCCCACAGTATGCCAACATTTTTATGGAGGACTTAGAACAATGCTTCCTCAGCTCTTGTCCCCTAACACCCCTACTCTACTTGCGCTATATTGATGACATCTTCATCATCTGGACCTATGGAAAAGAAGCCCTTGAGGAATTCCACCATGATTTCAACAATTTCCATCCCACCATCAACCTCAGTCTGGACCAGTCCACACAAGAGATCCACTTCCTGGACACTACGGTGCTAATAAGCGATAGTCACATAAACACCAACCTACACCGGAAATGTACTGACTGCTATACTTACCTACATGCCTCCAGCTTTCATCCAGACCACACCACACCACACGATCCATTGTCTACAGCCAAGCTCGACGATACAGAGGCATTTGCTCCAACCCCTCAGACAGAGACAAACACCTACAAGATCTCTATCAAGCATTCTTACAACTACAATACCCACCTGCTGAAGTGAAGAAACAGATGGACAGAGCCAGAAGAGTACCCAGAAGTCACCTACTACAGGACAGGCCCAACAAAGAAAATAACAGAACGCCACTAGCCATCACCTTCAGCCCCCAACTAAAACCTCTCCAACTCATCATCAAGGATCTACAACATATCCTGAAGGACAACTCATCACTCTCACAGATCTTGAAGACAGGCCAGTCCTTGCTTACAGGCAGCCCCCCAACCTGAAGCAAATACTCACCAGCAACCACACACCACACAACAAAAACACTAACCCAGGAACCTATCCTTGCAACAAAGCCTGTTGCCAACTGTGTCCACATATCTATTCAGGGGACACCATCATAGGGCCTAATCACATCAGCCACACTACCAGGGGCTCATTCACCTGCACATCTACCAATGTGATATATGCCATCATGTGCCAGCAATGCCCCTCTGCCATGTACATTGGCCAAACTGGACAGTCTCTACATAAAAGAATAAATGGACACAAATGAGACATCAAGAATTAGAACATTCAAAAACCAGTCGGAGAACACTTCAGTCTCTTTGGTCACTCGATTACAGACCTAAAAGTGGCAATTCTTCAACAAAGAAACTTCAAAAACAAACAGACTCCAACAAGAGACTGCTGAATTGGAATTAATTTGCCAACTGGACACCATTAAATTAGGCTTGAATAAAGACTGGGAGTGGATGTGTCATTACACAAAGTAAAACTATTTCCCCATGTTTATCCCCCCCCGCCCCCCCCATTCCTTACATGTTCTTGTCAACTGCTGGAAATGGCCCACCTTGATCATCATTACAAAATGTCATCCCATCCCCCCCCCCGGGATGGTAATAGCTCACCTTACCTGATCACTCTTGTTACAGTGTGTATGGTAACACCCATTGTTTCATGTTCTCTGTGTATATAAAATCTCCCCACTATATTTTCCACTGTATGCATCCGATGAAGTGAGCTGTAACTCACAAAAGCTTATGCTCAAATAAATTTGTTAGTCTCTAAGGTGCCACAAGTACTCTTTTTCTTTTTGCGGATACAGACTAACACAGCTGCTACTCTGAAACCTGTAACAACTGAGAAGAACACAATATTCTAGAGTTCTACTGAACTGCTCACAGAGCGGTCACTCAGATGAACATTTTTTTCCCCCTCAGTGAAATCAGACTTACAAACATAAGAATGGCCATACTGGGTCAGACCAAAGGGCCATCTAGCCCAGTATCCTGTCTTCTGCCAGTGGCCAATGCCAGGTGCCCCAGAGGCAATGAACAGACTGGGTAATCATCAAGCAATCCAGTCCCTGTCGCTCATTCCCAGCTTCTGGCAAACAGAGGCTAGAGACACCATCGCTGCCCATTCTTGCTAATAGCCATTGATGGAAGTATCCTCCATGAATTTATCTAGTCTTTTTTGAACCCTGTTATAGTGCTGGCCTTCACAACACCCTCTGGCAATGAGTTCCACAGGTTGACTGTGCGTTGTGAGAAGAAATACTTCCTTTTGTTTGTTTTAAACCTACTGCCTATTAATTTCATTTGGTGACCCCCTAGTTCTTGTGTTCAGAGAAGGAGTAAATAACACTTCCTTTATCCTTTCTTCACATCAGTCATGATATTATAGACCTCAATCATGTCCCCCCCTTAGTCATCTCTTTTCCAAGCTGAAAAGTCCCAGTGTTATTGATCTCCCCTCATACAGAAGCCGTTCCATACCCCTAATTATTTTTGTTGTCCTTTTCTGAACCTTTTCCAATTCCAATAGATCGTTTTTGAGATGGGGCAACCACATTGGCACGGAGTATTCAGGATGTAGGCGTACCATGGATTTATATAAGACTGACCATTCAAACAGGTCCCCTTACTTTATCAGGGTAAGATAACCTTAAACAAAGGAAACAACAGTCACCTCCGGTCTTCAGTAGTATTTAGGCACTTAATTCCCCACTGAAATCAATATGAGTTTGGTATCTGGGCCTCAGTCCATAACAGAAGGTAACATCCATTCCTTCATACTCCACTCCTGACCCTTGTCTTTTAGGCTCCAAGTTCTTTGGGGCAGAGACTGTCATTTATTATATGTTTGCACATTGTCTTTAGGCGTTATCATAACATAAGCATAAATTACAAAAAAAAAAAAAGACACACCACAACCCAAACATCAGACCCAGAATGTGCACAGCCTTATAGTTGTAGGGTCCACTCAGATGAAATAGTCCTATGAGTGTCAGGTAGCCATGAAGTTCCAAACTAATCCAGAAAAATCACGTGTGCCTAGTGAAGTCACCAAGGACCATCAGCAATTTCAGTATCATTGTTGATCAGCACAGCTTTAGCGTGGGAGATCAGCTGTATTTGAGTTTACATGCAAAAAAGTGCAGACCCACCCCTTCACAAAACCTCTTTCACATGAGTCATATATATTGCAGTGTCTTGCAGTATCAAATAGCCAGGTCTTGGCTATGCACACTTACTCTTCCTTTATCACATCATTAACTTCACTAGTCTTTGCATCACAAAGTAGTGCAGCTCCCCTCAGTACAATTCCACTCAACCCAGGAATAGGCACTCAGGTAGCTAGCCTGAGCGGCCACCTGTACCACTACAACCACATTGCCAATTTTAGAGCACTAATTTGAGCACAGCTAGTGCCGGTTATTCTACCTGCACTAGGAAGCACCCTCCCAGCCGCAGTGTAGACATACCCTTACAGGTGCCAGTCACAGCAGAGATACCGGGAGAACTACTTAAGTGACAGTAGCTCTGCCGTCCAGCCAGGCTCTTGAGGGGTGACTGCAGGTCCCAGTACCTGAGGGTGTTGGAGTGATTAAAGCACAGGACTGGGCATCAGCCTCCTGGGTTCTCATCCAAGCCCTAAGACTTGGGCTTGTCCACCCTTGAAAGTTGAGGGGGAGTAAGGCAAGGTGTAAGTTAAAAAAGTTAGCTGACCCCGGCCATTGTTAGCCCAGAACAAGAGGGCCCAGAGAGAGGGCCCAGCTGTTTGCAGACCAGCCTGGAGCCTGCTCCCACACCTGTAACACAAGGAGATCTCCATCTCTCTCTCACACACACACACACACACGCTGCGTGGCGGAAGGGAGCCGGCGTCAGACTTTTACCATCTCGCTCCTCGTCGGCACCGAAGCTCAGCAGGGCCGTCGCTCCCTGCGCCTGCCCAGCTCTGGGGTTTGCCCGTCGGGGCACGCCGCCGCCATCCTCCTCTTCCTCCTGACTTCTAATGTCCCCTGCTGGCCCCTCTGCGGGCAGCTGCCTCTCGGCGGCGGGCCTGGCAGGGCCTTGCTCCTGCTCCTCTTCGCCCTGCGCCCCTTCATACTCCGGCTCCGGCTCCCCTTCGGCGCTGCTGCTGCTGCTGCTGCTGCTACAGCTGGAGGCGGCTCTCTGGCGGCCCCGGAAGTTCCGCGGCGGCCTCCTAAACATTCTATCCGGTAACGGTCACAACGCACGACCGCAGCTAACCTCCGACGGAGCGAGCCTGCTCCGGAAGCGTTTCTCTCGCCATACCTCCCCGTAATACGCATGCGCCGCATCACTCAACGGTCATGAGGGACGAGGAAGTGGAGCGAGGGGGGGAAAAACAGGTGGCCCCGCCCACTGGCAGCGACTCCGCCCACTGAGAATCGGGTGGGAGGAGCCGAATAGGCCGCCGGCCAGTCAGCCAGAGAGGGCGGCTCCTCGTTTAAACCTCGTTTAAGGAGGCTGGGGGGGGTTAGCCCAGGGCGTTAATGCGCCTGTGCTGAAGCGTTGGAGAGGCTGTTTGGGGTAGAAGGGTGCGAGGGGGGTGTGTCAGGGCTGCCCAGTGAAGTGCAGGGGGCTGATCTGTGGGGCCCACCTCCCTGGCTGCGGGTGCCAGCTGGAAGGTGCACAGTGACTGAGGCAGGGCGTTACAGGAAGGAGAAGGGGCCAGTCTGGTTAAGGCAGTTGACAGCTGCTTGGAGAACTTCCTTTAGGCCTGACTCGGCCTGCCACACCTGTCCCTGCTGTGCAAGTCGCTTACACCAAACTCTCCACCGGCGCTGATTATGTTCCCCGCAGTCCAGGTGCTGGACTTGAGACCCTTGGGGCAAGCTTTGCAGGGCTGAGCGCTCGCAGCTGCAGTTGAAGTCAGGTGTCGCTGTGGTGTGAGCACAGAGAGTCCTAGAAAAATAAGTGCTCTAAGAAATAAGGCCTTAGGCATCTCAAGAGGGGCACTCAAAAATGGTGGACACAACGATTTTTGTCTTAATCTCAGTACCTCGGTTCTCCTTCAGGAAAATGGGGATGATAATAGTTAATACCACTTTTCCTGAGGGATGGTGCGAAGATGTTACATTTCTGAAGCATTTGCTACATTGAAAATACCATAAAATAACTGAGAAAATTGCCACATAATAATAAATCAATTCTTTATTCAGTACAGAGCTACCCTGACAGAGCACTGTCTATCTTGTGCACTGGATGAGGCAGGGGTACTGTGGAAAATAGTAGTATGTGATCATGTGACTAAAGACAATCATAATGCATACACACATGGGGGGCTGAATTAAGGGCTTGTCCATATTTGAAAGTTAATTCTCATAATGTGTTTCTGTTTCAGAAATAACTATTTCTAAAGCAGTCTGTCCAGTGTCCAGCAGTGTTTTGTTGTCCCAGCTTAAGCTGTTTTCGTTTTGCATCATGAAATCCACACAATGTGGTGGTGGTGGTGTTTTTTAAATAAGCACCGCATTCTGTGCAGCTATCCCCTGGTGCAATGTTTCACCACTAAGCTATATGCATTCTGCTATTGTTCTAACAGTACACTGTGTTAGGGCTACCAGATGTCCGGGTTTTCCGGGACATTGCCTCTTTTTCTGAGCCCCTGTCCAAGGGGATTTTTCAAATAACAGGCAACGTCTGGGGTTTTTGTAGAGCAGAGGCTGCAGCTCAGAAAGAACCCCAATTGGTCCGCTTCCCTGCATTGGCAGCTGATTGGTCCATTCCCCTGCAGCCACAGCTGCCAGATCCTGCCCACCCTGGCCCCAGCTGACTCCCAGCCCTGGGAAGGGGGCCTGCAGCGAGTGATGGCTGTAGCTGTGCCCAGGGCTTGCACCAGCCACCCTGCCACCATGACAGGGAATGGTGACACTGTCCCCCACCTCCAGTGAGTACCCCTACTGCAGGTACCCCTTTAGCTTCCCCAACTGTACCCTGTCCTCCAGCCCCCCCGACCCCCCAGTATCCTCTTTTTGGGAACCTGAAATATGGTAACCCTGCACTGTAGGATCTCTACTGGAACTCTGAATCTAGGGGTGAAATTAATAAATTCCTATGATTCCTCTCCTTTCATCCCATCATGCATCTGGCTTTTGTAAGAAAACTCCATTGCCAAATAGCTGCAGTCAGGCAGCATGGAAGAAATACATGACTTGAAATGTATGGTATTCTGGTGACTGCTGTTAAGATGGGAGTGGACCATTTCTTCTCCCCAGAAGGCAAGAAAGCCCAGGACCTCGGCATGGTTGCTGTATGATCTGTGTGTCTGGGAGCTGGAATCACAATGCAAGCACATGTATGCAAGCTAGCATTTAAATAGAGCAGGGGTCAGCAACCTTTCAGAAGTGGTGTGCCAAGTCTTCATTTATTCACTCTAATTTAAGGTTTCGCATGCCGGTAATACATTTTAATGTTTTTAGAAGGTCTCTTTCTGTAAGTCTATAATATATAACTAAACTATTGTTGTATGTAAAGTAAATAAGGTTTTTAAAATGTTTAAGAAGCTTCATTTAAAATTAAATTAAAATGCAGAGCCCCCCGGACTGGTGGCCAGGACCTGGGCAGTGTGAGTGCCACTGAAAATCAGCTCGCGTGCCGCCTTTGGCGCACATGCCATAGATTTGCCTACCCCAGAAATAGAGTGATGACATCCCATCAAGATGACTGATCCTGGAGGAGTAGAGGGCACATATGTGAGGCAGGCTGACCCAGGTATGCAGTAAAGCCCCCCCACTCCACCAGCTTTCAATGGTTAAAAGAGGAGCTGCCCCTCAAGCTGATTGATTCCTGATCACCGCCGGGGGGCGGCAGGGTCCCTTCCAGTGGGCAAGGCCAGCAGGGAGCCTGATTGTTTTTTTCACACTCCACCTCCACATAGCTCTTTGCAATGCAAGAGCTGCTAGAGGCGGAATAGTTTATTTGAAATGGGGATGCATACACACCTACTTTATTGCCTGCTAACTCATTCCAAAATTTATGAAACTTGCTTTCAAAATGGATTTTGTAATGCAGATTGAGACACCAGATAATTCAAAATAAAAAATTGTTTATGAATGCAAGACACTTCATCCCCAAACAACTAAAGTTAATCTGAAATAACTTCCAAGTGAGACAAGATCTAAAATTACACAGGCAATCTTAATTCTGGCATTTCCAAGCTTTTGGCTGCTTGACTTTGAAACCTTCACATTCTTTTAACAGAGTTTTTGTTGTTGTTGTTGTTGGGTTTTTTTGGTATTTCTATAGTAATGTTGTAACATCCAGAAGTGATCTGTTTGCCCTGTCAATCAGATCCTTATTTTGTCACTTCTGGTAATCTTAGGTATGCTATGCCTTCGTACACTGCTTTGTCTTACAGCTTTTATCTTGTGTCCTATGCTATTTCCACATTTTTCCAGAAATGTGCAAACCCCCGTTAACTTTCTCTTTTGCAGCATTCCATGAAGTGTTCTGAAAGGGTTTGTGTAATTTATTTCAAAGGTGGTTCTTACATCACCCTTTATTGATTCAATAATTAATGGATGCTTTCAGAGAGAATTATTAAGACAACAATCCTGACAAGAGGTTCTATATAGTCTTCTCAGGAACAGTACTCACACTTCCGCAGAGTTCAGTTATGAAATATGCAGCCACATCCATCACCAACTTTCAGCTTAGTTGAAATAAAAAAATGGCCTGCCCTAAAATATACATGGTTTTGTTCAAGTGAAGGGGAAAGATCTGGTAACAAAGTTTATTACAGGGCACTGGTGGGAGTTGCTGAAAGAAGGGAGGGGAAACTTGTGTTGGGTTTGAAATAGGAGTTGGAAGTGGGAATACAATGGATGAGAAATTATAAACAAAAGCAAGCATAGAAACTTCGAGCACTCTGAAGAATAAGCATATTATCTTCAACCTCTGACATAATTCGATTAAATATCAATCTAAAGTATATAGCTGTGCAGAACAGCTGCCATCTCCTATCACATAGCCTAGAACAGTGGTTCTAAATCAGGGGTACATGTACCCCTGGAGGTACACAGAGGTCTTTGAGGGAGTACATCAACTCATCTAGATAGTTGCCTAGTTTTATAACAAGGTACATGAAAAGCACTAGTGAAGTCAGTACAAACTACAATTTCATACAGACAATGACTTGTTTAGACTGCTCTATATGCTCTACACTGAAATGTATGTACAATATTTATATTCCAGTTAGTTTATTGTATTCATTATATAGTAAACATATAATTTTGTCAGTAATAGTGTGCAATTTGTCAGAAATAGTGTGCTCTGACACTTTTGTATTTTTATGTTTGATTTTGTAAGTAAGTAGTTTTTAAGTGAGGTGAAACTTGTGGTATGCAAGACAAATCAGACTTCTGAAAGGGGTACAGTAATCTGGAAAGGTTGAGAGCGACTGGCCTAGAATGTATGGGGGGAAATGCACCTAAAGTATAAGTATAAGAATGGGTAAGGCCCCTATTGTAGATTCATGGGAAGATGGATAGACAACATTTTCTAGTAACATGAAAAATAATATGAAAACATTAAATTGGAGAAACAAATGCATTTGGAAAAAAAATTCAGCTGTGGGTCATGGCTCATAGCATCAGGGTAACAAGTTGCAATAAATTATCTTGCTTAAGTCTGGTAACATTTTTATTGCCACTACATTCTTGTTTTTCTAATGCTACAACAATCAAATTCATTGTGCTTGCATTTTTCTGTGTGTCTGTGCTGCAGCCAGGTTTCTCAAGTAGTGCATATGTATTCAGCAGTTAGCAATATTTTCTTTGCCAAAATTCAGTCTGCATGAGTCAGTGCTGCTGTCAAATCACATTCTGTCCATTTAATCTAGATGTTCTATGAATACCAGAATAAGAATAATTTCTCAATGGGTGACCAAAGAGTCTTTACTGCTCTAATAGTATGAGTAACCCAACCTTCCTCCCCGAGAACCTCTTTGTCTTGGCAAGGGAACAGGTTTGGGGCATTTTTTTTTCATACAGATTTACTCTTTTTGAAATAGTAGGGATCCTTCAAGATTACACACCAGCCAGCCCCATTCACTGTCTAATAAAATGTAAGAGTGTCTGGTTCAGAACCCAAAACACTGTTTTTTGGAAGGGCATGTGTTGGAGGCAGCAGACACCTTTTTGAGATATTACCACACAATGTCAATATCAGAAACACACCAGCCTCATTGCTTTGGGTATAGAACATACATATTCACATGTCCCTGTGCCTATAGCATAG
The DNA here is from genome assembly GCF_965152275.1 of Natator depressus. Classification (NCBI taxonomy): domain Eukaryota; kingdom Metazoa; phylum Chordata; order Testudines; family Cheloniidae; genus Natator; species Natator depressus. The sequence continues at coordinate 19,803,889 of NC_134236.1, forward strand.
CAGATTCCCAGGATTAGGTACCAAAAGATGCTTCAGAAATAGAAGGGCCAGACTACTGAAAATATCAAACATTTGTGAAGGAGGAAAAAATAGGGTGTAATTGCATGTGGCACTATGGGGTAAATAGGGACTAGCAGAAGTATTAAAGGATAGAGACAGTTGGTTACCATGTATGAAATGTTGGGAGACAATTTTTAAGAGTTTGTGTGAATAATTTTCAGGCTGTCACCAAAGAGCCAGTGCCATCCTTCATCTAGGTGTATTCGAAACAACAGCTGGGGCAACTGCTATCGGGAACTTCCAGCCTAAAGAGGTGCCTACCATTGCCCATCATAGATAAACAGAAGGTCGCAACCAGATTAAATTAGTTTGTGTGCAAACATGCTGCAACCGTTTTGATTTTTCAAAAACAGTAGCAAATTGTATGTAACATGTCTCATCCACTAGACAGCAGTTCATTAACTGCACACAAAATATATTACCCGAGCCATTTTGTCTCACAAGCTATGGGTCACTTTGGTGTGGAAGCCTTTCTCTGATGCAGCAGAAATCTTTATCAAAATCTTTTATATTGTTTATTGCCGAACCATTAAATGTTGTTCTGAGCATGTTCTTGAATGGATTTGTCTCTCAGCAAGCCGAGGCATTGTTACCTGGGCAGAGGCGTTGTATGGCTTGGGCTGTAATAACAAAACATCAGTGACTTCTGCCGTGTTTTCCAAACAAGCAGCGACATAGCAGAAAAGGTGAGCCACATGACTGAATATATTTGAGGCAGGGGTAGGGAGAAAATCTGATCCTACTGCTCCCAGTTCAAAGGTTGGCCAACTACTCTATCTGTGGCTTGTTCTGCTAATATTGGAGATCTTCACCTATCAGCTTTCAGATCCCTATGTTCAGCGGCTGTCCTAGGCACAGGCAAGCTAGGCAGCTCCCTTGGGTGGCACAGCCATGGCAAAAAGGTGTGATCTACCTCACACTAGCCTGCCACAGTGCAGACTGTCTGTGTACATCCTGATGCACATTAGCAGTTCCTTAATATGCTTTAATCTCGTCCTCTTTGAAAGGGACAAGAGGAAAGTGCATTAACAAACTGTTAATGCATGTCAGCAGGGTGCACATGGTGTGTACCCTGTACATATTAACACATGCACTGAGATGTCAGCAAGGGCCATAAGGCAGGAGAGCCTAGTGTGGTTCAGTGAGGGCAGGCCAGGGGAGCCCATGGCCCAGCCTGGACCCCAGCAGACTCTCTCCAAACAAGCCTGAGTACAAGGGCCCCCAGGGTGGGTTGTGATCAGCCCCCTTCCCCAGTTCTCCTACCAAGTTCTAGCCAAGTCTGCAAAAAAGCTAACCATGTATAGAAAAAGGCCAGTTGCATAAGGACCGAGGATTGGATATTCTCACATTTTTGGAGTTTTTTTCTTCACATTGGCATCTTTGGATGATGTTAAGAGATTTTGGGCCCTCTCATTGTACACCTCAAAGTAACTCAGCTCAGTGTGATGTTTCATCTCCTCTTCTTGAATCATATTTACTTACCAGAACATTTCCTTGCAAAATCGTAGAATTATGCCCACTTCCTCTGCAGAACCTGTCATTGTGTGAGATCTTCCAGATCATTTTGTCCATAAGCAAAGAGGCAGGCATTGTAACCCTCAAAGATTTTGTCTAGGAGTAGCTGGGCCAGCTAACAATACACTACTTCTTGACTGGCACATGTGTCATCCTCTGGATTCAGCAACCAAAACCAACAGTCATAGGAGAATGTCAACCGCCTCTTTGTGTGAAGATGATATGTCAGTATTTCCTTTCCAGAAATGGATACAACACATTTTGTTCAAACTTACTGTTCCCTTTGGGTTAGTGGCCTGACTCTGACTGCGACAGTCATAGGACTGTTCTTCCCAGAATATCCTCCCCTCACACAGACGTTCAGCTGCTCTTTCACACTTCCAAGACTCCCCCCATTTTCATAATAGAGATCCAAGTCTGAAGAACTGTCAGATATTACAGTCATATTTAGACTTCAGTCAAGAAGAAGCTGCTGCACTGCTCATTTTTCTGGCTCTGTTAATTACATTCTCACAAACTGCTCTGCTTTCTCTCTTCTTCAAAAGGCCACTTGGTAGATCTGGGTGCTCTGTCTCTTCCCAACTAACCAAATCTCATAATCTTCCTTCTCCACCCAGCACACTATCTCAAAGGGCCCCAGCCATTTAGTGAACATTGTGCACTTGGAGCTAGGTAGTAATAACAAGACACTCCCCATAACTGGTAAACCCCAGCCTCACATTCCTATTATCATATTGATACCAGAGAGATTCCCTGGACTCCATTTTGTGCCCCTAGCTTCCATTTTGAATAGGCAAAAATCACTCCACCATCAGACACTGCAGGTCACAGGATACTTCACTGTTGAAAGTAGGAAAAAGGGGTGTGTAAGAAAAAAACCCTATAAAATTGGCAGAAAGCCAAACAAGTGCAGCATAACTCTGTGGTAAACAAGTAGCGATAAAGATGTGTAGTAAGGTCTGGTAGTTGAGAGGATAGTATAAAAGGCAGACAGGACAGTTAGAACAGAGGAGCAGAGAAAGACGGAGAGCAGACAAGAAGCTGAGAGAGAGAGAATGGAATGGAGATGGAGAATGGAACCAAGCAGATAGCTGACTGAAACTGATTTCAGCAGCAGCAATAAGATAGCATAGTGAAGCCAAAAGGACAGAGTATAGCCTGTTATAATTATAGTATAAGTGTAGCATAGTATAGTGTAGGATTAGTGTTAGTATGTGTATGCCTGGGTTAATAAAGATGCATAAGATTTTGTTATTAATGTAATTTACCTATATAAAATTTAAAGTACATTTAAGAACTGCTGTCGGCGACCTGTTGCAGAGTGGTCATCTGTAACAGAGCACAATCACTTAGAATCATTTAAACTGTACGCAATTGTGGCTTGAATGCTCTTTAACTTGCAGTAAGGGTTAGGTGTCTGATTTTTATTTCTAGATTATTACTGTATAAGGGATTATTAGTTACATTAATAAAAAAAATAATTTGTTTTGGAAAGAATACTGCCTGTGTCAATCACTTATTGGAAGGCTGTATCCGTGTCCTTCAAGTGTTTCCTTAACTACTCTGGAGATCCGTACCTTAGGAGACACAGATTAAAAGGGAGATAGGGAAGCTATTCTAGGGGAGATAGGGAGGCTATTCTAACCCCAAAGCCTATTTTTCAGTACAGCTCCTGTGAATGTTGCACAGCCTGTAAATTTTGCTTGGCAAAGGCCCTAATCAAATCCAGCTGTTCCTGCAGATTTAAGACATACTTCACAATATTCTCAGCCTTGGTTCATTGGTCCTGACAAGCTTCCTGCATGAGGTCCTGAAGGTCTTCCGTACAATAACTCAAAAGGGGAGAGCCCTATGGAAGATCAGGGCACCTCCCTGATGCCAAACATTAGATACAAGAGCAGTTTTTCCTAGTTGTGGGATTTGACTGTGACAAACTTGCATAGCATTCCCTTTAGAGCTGGTTAAAATGTTCCACTACCCTGTCCATTTTGAGGTGGTAAACTTTAGTTCTTATGGACTGTATGTCAAGTAAGGAGAAAACTTCTTGTAGTATCCTTGGCATGAAGGTGGTGCCCTGATCTAGGTAGGCATCCCCAGGGCGATGCTGGCCGGAGAACACTTTTAGCAATTCATCAGTAACTACTTGGGTTGATACTGACCACAGGAGAATGACTTGGGGGTACCGGGTGGCATAATCCAGGATGACTAAAATGTAGCAGCATCCGCAGGCTATTGGTTCAAGATACCCAACTTAATCTGGCCCAATACATTCAAATGGCTAGTCTACTAAGGAAAGAGGAATCAGGGTAGGTTTGGGACACACCAACTGACGTTTGGGACAGGGAAAAAAAAATCTTAATTATAGATACAAAATGAGGCGGTCTAAATTAGCTGTTACCACTCAAGAAAGAGACCTTGAAATCATTATAGATAGTTCCGTGAAAACTGCTCAGTGTGCAGTGGCAGTCAAAAAAGCTAACAGAATTTTAGGAGCCATTTGGAAAGGGATAGATAAAACAGAAAATATTATAATTCCACAGTATATATCCATGGTACGCCCACACCTTGAATACTGTGTGCAGTTATGGCTGCCTCATCTCAACAAATATATATTACAATTGGAAAAGGCAACACAAATGATTAGGGGTATGGAACAGCTTTCATATGAGGAAAGATTTAAAAGATTGGAACTGATCACCTTAGAAAAGACACAACTAAAGGGGGATATGATAGAGGTCTATAAAATCATGAATGGTATGTGGAAAGAAAACAGGGATGTGTTATTTACCCTTTCACATAGCACAAGAATTGGGGTCACCCAACGAAATTAATAGGCAGCAGGTTTAAAACAAACAAAAGAAAGTACTTCTTTATACAATGCACAGTCAACCTGTGGAACTCATTGTTAAGGATGTTGTGAAGTCCAAAAGTATAACTGGGTTCAAAAAAGAATTAGGTAAATTCATGGAGGATAGGTCCATCAATAAATAAGTATTAATCAAGATGGTCAAGGATGCAACCCCATGCACCGGGTATTGCTAAACTTCCAACTGCCAAAAGCTGGGACTGGTCGACAGGGAATGGATCACTTGAAACTCCTCTGTTTTGTTCGTTCCCTCTGAAACATCTGGCACTGGCCACAGTCAGAGACAGTATATTGAGCTAGATCGACCATTGGTCTGACCCCTAAAGGAGTTGGGGACCTCTAGCTATGACTGCCATATTCCAGCTCTTTGACCACCTGAACCAGGACATCTCCTTCCACATTAAAGTGAAGGTAGTGCGCATCCCATTCTGCATCCGCCAGGGTCCCATCCACCCTCACCAGCTGCCCATTCAGGCAGCTATATAGCCTATCATTTTGCTGGAGGTAGCAGCCCTTTTGTGGACCTGTCAGGGGTGTCCAAACTGTACTGGGTATCTGTGCTCTTCCGTGCTCTTTCACCAATTCTGGTCCAGGGTCCATAGAGTCCCTGGGGGCCTGAGTGGCCACAGGTGGTGGTATCTGAGTCAGGATCCTGTGAAGGCACCTCTGGAGGGTCCAAGCCACACTGAGTGACAGCTGATATAAGGACTCATCTTCCCAGACCCTTAAATGTTAGTAGAGCTTGCTTCTGGGCAAAGCAGTGCTCCGTATGTGTTTTATGGGCCTGGGTAGTAGTGCCAAAGAGTTCAGGGTCAATAAAAGGGAATTTTTTTCTAAGAGGTAAAACAAGTACCTCCTGCAGGCTAGGATCTGAGAGTGATTGGTTTGCTTCCTGGAGCAGGCTAGTTACTGGGCCCAGTGGCGAATTAAAGATTTTGCCGCCCCAAGGCCCTGAAATAATTGCCGCCCCCACGCCCCAGCTCATCTCCGCTCTGCCTCCTCCCCTGAACGCGCTGCCGGGTCCTTCTTCTCCCCACTTTCTGCCAGTGCTTGTGCATGAAACAGCTTTGCGAAGAGGGGGGAACGTGGCGCGCTCAGGAGAGGAGGCGGGGCCGGGGAGGGGATTTGGGGAAGGGGACCAATAGGGGCAGGGAGGGGGTGGGGAATGGGGGCGGAGAAGGGGTGGAGTTGGGGCAGGGCTGGGGGTGGAGGGCGGGAACTGGTGCCGGGGGAAGCAGCCTCTGGCTGCTATTATAAATTTTCCGCCCCTGCAAATTTTCCGCCCTAGGCCTAGGCCTTGTTGGCCTAGGAGTTAATACGCCACTGACCGGGCCCCGATCTCAACCAGCATCACTGCGTCTGACAATTCTTTCACCATGGCCACCACCCACCCCGCAGCCAGAGTCGGTGCTAGGCATAAGCAGACTAAGCAATTGCTTAAGGCCCCAAGCAGCTCAAGCTTCATATTAATTATTAGTATGTCTTGTGCAGGGAGGGGTTCCCAATGAGCTAGCACTGATACTGCCCGCAGCACTCCTGTTTATGAACAGCTTAAGCCAGGTAGTGGGGTAGGATTGGAATTCTCCATGGATACACCCTATAAGCAACATTCCCCCGGTCATTGGGAAGTCAGGGGCCCAGTAGCTGCTCATGTATAAATGTCTGTCTAGAGTTGGAGTCAACCAGCACCTGGACCTCCCCGCATTGACGATAATGGGGACAACTAGAACACCTGGCTTCCTGAGGAATGCTGATGTCTCAGAGGAGCAGGCTACAGCATAGTCAAATTCCATACTGGATCAGGAGCTGTGGCCCTACTACCCACAGGTGAAGCCAGATCAGGCTCCTTGATAACTCTAGGGTTGTACCAGTTCTCACCTAGTCAGTAGTGGTTTACAACAGGGGAACAACTTCCGCAGCTCCTGTCAGCCCCCTTTTCTCACAGGCCCCTTTACTCCCCACCCAACTGCACTCCTTTGAGACTGTTGCCCCAAAGGTGGTATGATCTTAGGTAGGGGACTGCCCCAGCTCATAGGACGGACTTCCTGTGGTCTTCGCAAGCCCCTGGGTTTTCCCTTCTTCTGAGTCCAACACGCTGCAGGGGGAAACCAGCAAATCTGCTTAGAACCATAGTTCTCCTGGTTCCGGTCAGGAGAGTGCCCCACAATCTAGTTCAGCCTCCAAAAAGTTCTCAACCAAACATACTGTAGTCTTCAGGTTGGCTGCCTGATCCCGGTAAACCCACTCCTGAGGTCCTGGTGGCAAAACCCAGCAGAACTGTTCAGGAACCACCAGCTCAATGATTTCACCAGGGGATTGGGATACTGGCCTTAGCCATTGGCAGCAAAAATCTAAGAGCTCTTGCGCCACCAGAGGCCTTGCACCACCAAAGGCCTTGCATCAGAACCCAGTTGCAAAAACTGAGAATAAATTGTTTGGCCTGGAACTGTCCACAGTAACCCTCCTCCGTGAGGCCCAGACAATCCAAAATAGCAGCTTTAAGTCTTCCATAATCTCCAGCAGAGGTGAAGCCTACTGCCCGATATGCTACCTGAGCCTCCCCAATCAGACAGAGGGCCAGCCAGAGGGCCCATTGCTCCCAGGGCCAATGGTGGGCCAGGGCCAGGCACTCAAATGCCTCCAGGTATGCCTCTGGATCATCTTGGTCATGACCCCTCCCCTACCCAGGGTCACTGGGGATGCCACAGACACCTCTGCTCCTTGGGCTCCAGGGCATTCCCGGATTATTAAGTGGTGGAGGATCTGCTGCTCTTGCTCCATATATTGCTGGACCTGGATTTTCTGCTGCTGCTGCTCCACAAGCTATTTCAAAAGAGACGCTTTGTCCCGGGGTGGCAAGTTATATGGGCCTGTGGTGCCCGTGCTCCAGCAAATTCAGGGCCAGGGTCTGTTTCTGAAGTTTTTTTGTTGAAGAATTGCCACTTTTACGTCTGTTATTGAGTGACCAGGGAGATTGAAATGTTCTCCTACTCACCAGCAACTACACACCACACAACAAAAACACCAACCCAGGAACCAAACCCTGCAACAAATCCCGGTGCCAACTCTGTCTACATAGCTATTCAAGGGACACCATCATAGGACCTAATCACATCAGCCACACCATCAGAGGCTCATTCACTGCACATCTACCAATGTGATATATGCCATCATGTGCCAGCAATGCCCTTCGGCCATGTACATTGGCCAAACCAGACAGTCTCTATGCAAAAGAATAAATGGACACAAATCTGACATCAGGAATTATAACATTCAAAAACCAGTAGGAGAACACTTCAGTCTCCCTGGTCACTCAATAACAGACCTAAAAGTGGCAATTCTCAAAAAAAAAACCTTCAAAAACAGACTCCAACATGAAACTGCAGAACTGGAATTAATTTGCAAACTGGACACCATCAAATTAGGCCTGAATAAAGACTGGGAGTGGTTGGGTCATAACAAAACCTAAACCTATTTCCCCCATACTAATTTTCCCCTACTGTTACTCACACCTTCGTGTCAACTGTTTGAAATGGGCCACTCTCATTACCACTACAAGAGTTATTTTTCCTCCCTTGGTATCCTGCTGTTAATTGAATTGTCTCATCAGACTGACCTCACACTTGGTAAGGTAACTCCCATCTTTTCATGTATTTATACCTGCTCCTGTATTTTCCACTCCATGCACCTGATGAAATGGGTTCTAGCCCACGAAAGCTTATGCCCAAATAAATTTGTTAGTCTCTAAGGTGCCACAAGGACTTCTCGTTGTTTTTGCTGATACAGACTAACACGGCTACCACTCTGAAACCTCTAGTTATAAATCCACAGTCCCGAGAATTGGAGTAGTAAAGAGGCAAAATGGAGATGTCTCAGGTGCCTTTTATATCCTCTGCCATGTACACAGAAAGTTACTGTTCCAAACAAAGCCCACAGTTCTTGGTCCAAGATTGAGTCCAGGATCACATGAGCATATCACATGCCTTTACATATTTTGCTGAATCAAACCATGGGTGGCCAGTGGCTCCTCACTGTCTGAGGCAACCACGGAAAAGGCCTACTGGGCAGGATGAGATTCTTCAATGGCCCATTAAATGGGCCATCGACACATAGCTGTCTAGCCCTGCTGTGAATCTATCTGCGGGGGGTCACCCAGGCCTCCAACACATGTTTGAGATACAGATACATAGCCAATATTCATAACTTCAGATATAAAGATGATATGTGCATATAAACACGATAATCATACTTAGCAATTCATAACTTTTCTATTGATACCTTACATGACATACTTTGTAGAAGATTTATGGAAATTGTGCAACAGTGATAACAACAGTGATATAAGTCACCTTTCTTATACACAGCATCACAGAGCCAATCAGACTTCAAAGTAGAGGTGCTAAAGCTTAGAAAAATTGAAAATTAGGTTGCTTTAGCTATTTGTAGAGCATCATCTCTGCAGTATCTAGGTATCTTTTGCTCTCACTCTATATTATACAGAGTGTTAGCCTGGCTGGTGACTGGAGGAAGATCTTACATGAGAATGTAATAAGAATAGAAAAAGACATACTGCTTATTGTAATTATTGTTTAACCCCCGTTTCTTCTGCTTGCCCCAGGCCTATCATCTTAACTAGTCTCGGCTTTTCTGTGCCCATCATTCTGCATCTATGATAGAACAGCAAGCACCTTATCTTTCCTCCTTTCAGCAATTGTCTGACCTTCTCATTATTAATAACCTCCTTAACCTGACATGTTCTTTTGTATGTTCTTGACTAACTTTCATTGTAAACTCTATGAGGTCGAGAACATTACTTAACCTATCATTGTAAAGCAGCATGTGGATTTATCATGCAATAAGTCATTTAACTCATTTTGCATAGTGTTTTTAGACAGGGATAGAAATAATAAGGTAGACCAGCAGTTCTCAAACTGTGGGTCACGACCCCACTGTGGTTTGCGACCCTGTTTTAATGGGGTTGCTAGGGTTGGTGTTAGACTTGCTGGAGCCTGGGGCCAAAGCCCGAGCCCCACCACCCAGGACCAAAGCCCAAGCCCAAGCCCCACCTCCAGGGCAGAAGCTGAAGCCCAAGGGCTTCAGTCCTTGGTGATGGGGCTCAGGGTTACAGGCCCCCCACCTGGGGTTGAAGCCCTCGGGCTTCGGCTTTGGCCCCCCTCACCTGGGACAGCGGGGCTTGGGCTTTGGCTTTGGCCCCTGGGGCGACTGAGCTCGGGTGGGCTCAGGCTTCGGTCCCCCCTCCTGGCGTTGTGTAGTAACTTCTGTTGTCAGAAGAGGGTCGCGGTGCAATGAAGTTTGAATTAAACTGTACTTCTTTAAAGTAAACAAGGAGTCTTAGTAGCACTACATAATAGGGCAAGCTACATAATTAGCCTTGTTTAGAGAGTGCACTATTCTTTGAAAATATTTTTTAAAAATTAAGTATATAGTAGCTCAAAACCAATATACCAAAAACAATATAAATTACACCTGGAAATTACTAGGAAGCCAGTCCACAGCAGACATCATGTAACACCCTTTAAATATGGGCTACCAAATTTAACAGTAGCTGAAATGTCTGCCTGGTCTTATGGGGTAACTCCATATAGAACCCACTGCAGCAATCCAATCTTTAGATGACAAAGGCATATATCACCAAGTAACATCTGCTTCCAGAAGGAAACTTCAGACACAAAACAGATGGAAGGTGAAAAAAAATCACATTTGGTTGCTACTATTCCCTGAATATCCACAAATAAATAAGGCTCCAAAAAGATCCTTGGACCAGGAACCTGTATAATAAAACCTCAAATTTTAAAACCCAGAAGGGACTATTATGTCACCTAATCTGACCTCCTCTATAACACAGGCCGTAGTATTTCATCCAGTTACCTAATAACTTGTTTGACTAAAGCACATCTTCCAGAAAGTCATTTAATACTGATTTGAAGACATCAAAAGATGGAGAATCCACCAATGGACATAAAGAGGGAAACAATAATATTTTCTAACATGAGTGGGAAAGTTGATGATTGGGGAGCTTAAACCCCCTCCCACTCCAACCTTGAACATTGACAATGACTCAGGGAAATAGTTTCCCTCCCAAAAAAGAGAAGTGGCTGACATTAAAAAGCATGTGAAAAAACCCAAATCTGAGAAGATTTTATATCACAAAGATATTAAACAAAACAATAATAGTTGTCTCATGTCCCCATTCTCCTTTATGAAATGGGCTCCCTGGCCAGATTATATCTCCCACAATGCACCATGTCCTCTCTCCAAGTGGAAAGACTTCTTATGGCATATGACATCTGATGGCACAAATAATGAATTAGATATTGGGTAAATGATATAGCCACTATCACAGCAGCAGCATCTGGAGATGTCAAGCACATCCATCCACCATCAAGATGAGAAAGAGGGCAGTCCATAACAAGATGGCATGCTGTGTGTTCTTGAGCACCACAGAGGCAGGACAGGGAGCTCAAGACTCTCAACTGTCAAGATGTAAGTTAAACCACCCATGGCCACAATGTATCCTGTTGTAATCTTTCAATTCATATGGTTGTTCTTAGGTACATGCAAGACCCAATGCAAAGAGACTAGGAGACAACGATCTCAAGTTTTCTATCTGCCCAGAAATGCGCCATCGATATAAAATATAGTCCCATACCACCTGTTGCCAGTGTTCCTTAAAAAGGTTAGCAAAAAGAACGAGGAGTACTTGTGGCACCTTAGAGACTAACACATTTATTTGAGCATAAGCTTTCGTGGGCTAAAACACACTTCATCATCTGATGTATTGTCTGAGAGGCTCAACTATTTCAGAAAAGGAGCTTCTTTACTCAGCATGTTTGATGTGGCTTTGAGATGAAATTGTGAAGTAAACTGTCCTGATAGTTGGCTGCGCGCAGTAATGCAGCCAGGGCACTGCCTTCACACCTAATCTCTGGGGGAGCAATGCCAGACAAGGTTGGAAATTGGAGCTGTCTGGGTTGCACCAGTAATGATATGAAGGGCAGAGTTGATTGTTGAGTCTAGCTTGTCACAGTGAGGACTGAGGCCCATGCTGTTGCACAGTATTCGGCAAGTGCAATAATTAGGGCATTTGGTAGACTGCCAGAAACTGGGACTGGACAACAGGGATTGGATGAATCGCTGGTAGATGTCCATAAGGTTTCAACACTAGTACCCCATGAAGAGATACCATTGCACACCATGGGAGATGTAGTCTGACCAAGGAGCCCAGCCTATACAAGGAAATGGAAGCACAAAGCACCCTGAACTACAACTCTTATGAGGCACCACGGCAGCATTTCTGGATTTACAAATTTAGGTTTACGGCCAAAATATTTCAGTATTGAATTTTCATTGAAAAATAAAAATTTTCCAAGAAAAATTTACACAAAAATGATTTTTTTTCAGTTTCATCAAAATGTTCTGTGGACACCTTGGCACCTTCCCCCCATGCCCCTGTTTTCTGACTGGCTCCAGTAATTAACTATAGGAACAATTTAACTAAAGATATGGTGGATTCTATCACTTGAACTTTTTAATCACGACTGGATATCTTTCTGAAAGATGTATTATAGCTCAAACAGAAGTTATGGGCTTGATGCAAGAATTGCTCAACAAGATTTTATGGTCAGTTTTATCAAGGTCAGACTAGGTAATCTGGCTTTAAAAATCTTTGAAACCAGTGTCTCAGGCCTTGCCCCAGAGGCCTCTGGGTCAGCGTCTTGGGCCTTGGCTCCATACACCAGGGACCTCTTGGCCAGAGTCTTGAACCTCAACCTCACATCCCAGGGGCATTATTAGTCTCTGTGCCTAGGCTCCACACCTAAGGTCCCTGTTAGCCACTATGGCTTGGCACCAAACCAGGGGCACTGTTAGTCTGTATACCATGTGATGCTTTCTGGGGGGTACCCAGGGCTGTGATGCATCTCATTACCACCTACCTTTAGTATGTTTATGCCTGCTGGGGTCACTCCCCAACTCCTCTGGCAATGGGCAACACAACTCCTCTAGGTCTATGCAGCTCCCACTGTCTCTTTACAGGTTAGCAATAGGCACACTCCATCCTCCCCCCCAACCTCCCTGCCCTCTGAGCATCTCCATGGATTGTCCAGCCCCTACTCCACTGGACACTCACAGTATTCACTGCTCCCAAAGGAACAGTACACCCCAACTTCCTGCTTACACCTTAGGTAATGGCTCCATTTAACACACAGTGCTTATATAGGATCATAGTAAAAAGAAACATAAGTTTATTTAACAAAGGATTGAGATTCTAGTAGGAGCAAGAGGAATTATTAGAAGGAGGTGGATACATATAAAATAAAATCATAACACACTTTCTAGAATCTAGACTTATTTAACTAGATACTTTTATGTCTTATAGAGCAATACTCATCCAAAGTCCTTCTGGCATTTTACAGCCACCCTTGGCTGTAATTTTCTGTTCATGAGACAAGTCACGCTGTTGGCTTGCCCCTTTGATGGAAGAATCTATGAGTTTCCCTGCATTTCCTGATATACCATACTAATCCTTTGATTTTAGTTATGAACAGGACACACCCATGCAGATTGTTTTTTCCTGTAGATTTTTCTCTCTTGTAGATTTTGCAATCTTATACCTGGTATCTGCCTTACTATGCAAATATATATCCATTGCAAGACACAGAGTGCGCAATACACACATGACCACACAGAGACAAGCCTCTGCTACCTCCTCTCTGAAAAGAACATGCCCCCTTCTCGTGACCTGCCTTAAATCCCTTAAAAATATCATTTTCAGTATAGATACATAACTCCTTAAATATTATCAGTACACATATATTTCACAGTGATTAGGATGACCAATGAGCTACTGATTCTTGGTGGAGACCTCCCATGCCACCCTTTGGTGAATTATTCTGAATATTTCCAACTCAGAAGATCCCTGTAAAACTCTGGGCACGCCCTGTGCCCTCTGCCAATTGGCACTGAGAAGTTCCTGGGTCATGTATCTCGGCTTGGCACCCAGGGGCCCTGTTAGCCTTGGTCCTACACCCAGGGATGGTGTTAGCCCATGTCTTGAGCCTGGGACCTGCACCCTAGGGTGCCGTTAGGCCATATGCTTTGGTCCCACACTCAGAGGTGCTGCTGGTCTGTGTTTCAGGCCTGGCCCGGTACCCAGGATGCTAAACACGTTGGTCCCAGAGGCTTATCTCCGGCGGGCTCGTATCTCGGACCTGGCCCCGCACACACATTGGCCCGTGTCTGCTGGCAGCGCTTGCTCCCTCCCCCTCCTGCCGCAGCTCGCCCTGTTCCTGCGAGCGAGGCCGCCGCCATGTTCTCGGGCTGACGCCGCCGCCGCCGCGCCGCGCCGCAGCAGGAGGAGGCGGAGGGAAGGGGCCAGTCCCGAGCAGAGCAACAGGTACCGTCCGCAGGCCCAGGGGCGGCTTCCGCGCTGCCCGGCCCCGGCCTGAAGGGTTGGAGCCCTGGGGGTCCGAGAGGACAGAGCCGTCTGCCTGCTGGCTGGGTGAGCAGAGCCCTGGCCCCCGCGGGAGGAGCGCGGCGGGGGACGAGGCGGGGCAGGCTGAGGGGTGGTGGTGGTGAGGAGCGTGGGGGTCCCTGGGCTAGGGGAGTGTTCCTGTGGGGGGCCTGGGGAGGAAAGATCCGGGGAACAGGGCCATGGCTGTGTTGGGGGCCCGGGGAGGGAGCAGGGAGGAGGTGCCCTTGGTTGGGGGGGGATCTGGGGAGGGAGCAGGTAGGGAGTGATCTTGATTTGGGGGCGGGGGGGGGAGAGTCCAGTGAGGGAGCAGTAGGGGGGTCCTTAGTTGAGGGGGCTGGGGAGGGAGCAGGTAGGGGTAGCCTTGGTTGGTGGGGATCTGGGGAGGGAGCAGTAGGGGGGGTTAGTTGAGGGGGCTGGGGAGGGAGCAGGTGGGGGTGCCCTTGGTTGGGGGCGGGGCTGGAGAGGGACTCGAGGGTGTGGTTTGAGGGCTGTTGTGAACAGTAATCTTTGGGAAGTGGGGAATGGCCTGGGGAACACATGCCTGGGATTTGAGGTGTTTAGCGAGGAAGGGCTGGAGAGGGCTTGTGAAGGATTTAAGGGGCAGGAGGCTGCTTGAGGATGGGGAGCCCCCATATGGCCTAGCCCATCAATCCCACCTCTAATCTTGTTTCTCTAGATCATTTGTTACCTTGGAACCCTAAAAGGACTAGGAGGGAGAGAGAGAGATTCCCCCCCCCCACCTGCTTCTTTGAAGTTTTCTCTGGGGAATGGGACTAGGATTCGATCTTTTCTAGTGTAAGCACCTCTTGCACAGTATAGCAGAGGAGAAAATCTCCGATTTTGTTCATTTTATTTAGCTCACATCACAGTGTGCAGCTGGATGCAGTACAAAAGTTTAAAACCACAATAACTGAAATAGAACTTTGGCAACAAAATGGGCAGCGGATGAGGAAATGTTTCAGGTTTGCGGCTTTTATTAGGCCGAGCAGACATTTCTTTTGCATTAAAAGTTTTTCCTTTTTTAAAATAGTAAAGTTTTATGTGCACTTTTCTCTTTTATGAAAAGTGATTTTTTTGTAACCTTCAAAGCTCTTGGGGCAATGCAGCATTTTACCGCTATGTCCTCTTGAACACAGCTGATGAGTACTGGATTCAACTTCTGTCAGTTTTACCTTTAAATTTTAAAAGCTGTCAGAAATGAGTGAGGATTGTTTACAAATCTCCCCCACACATGTTCTCTCTGATTTGGAAGACGGAGGAGTAAAATTACTGATGCTAAAGCACTTCTGCATGTTTCTATGGGAACTAATTTTCTGTTCCTAGGAGCTGGTTTCATAATTTCAGTAATAAAGTGTGGCTGGTAAACCCTATTATGTGTGTGTATGTGTGGTAGTCTGTAAAGAAATGAAAATGGTAGCAATGATTAACGTTAATGGTATTAAGCACAAAGAACAGGTTCAGGCCTCCATAAGAGACAACATACAGAACATCTGTGCCTGGAGAGCTTACAATCTATAAGAAGACAACACCCTCGGAAGGTTAGGTAGATGGACTATACTGGGAATCTCAGAGAATGGAATAATGAAGATTATTATAATTATTGGTTTGCTTCTTAGGCTATTATGAAAACCAGTAGTTTGAAGAAATTAAGAGCGGATGAAAACTAACTTCCATGGTTAATGCCTTAGGAAATGGTATCTTTTTTTTTTTTCTGTCCATTTTTTTTTTTTTTGGCACTGTAATGTTTTATAGAAAATAAAATGTGGCCACCATCTAGGGGACCTGGTTGTGTTCTTTAGGCACTACTATAATTTGGATAATAATTTAAAAGTATATAATTTGCAAATAGAGTGTGACGCGAGTCACACTTTGCAAAATTTGAAAGTAGATTTTACTTTTAATAATACTTAGCACTTCATCTAAAAAGTGCTTTTATAAACATCAAGTAATCAGTCTTCATAAAACCTATGTTAAGCCATTAAGTGTCACTCTCATTTTATAGAAGAGGAAACTGTCAGGGAGTCCCCGGGCGATGCTCTGGAACTGCTCCCTATGAAGCCAGTCAGGACTCTGGGAAAGTCTCCTTTCTGTGAGCAGACTGTCTTCAGGACACACAGCTCACACAACTTCCACCTTCCTGGGTCTGACCTTGGAGCATTCAGCATCCTCTGCCCCTCCGTGCTCTTCCCACAGCAAGTCCGCCCAGGCGGTTTCCAGGGGAAGCCAGAGGGTCCTGCACCCCAACTTCGCAGTCAGACGTGACTCTCAGCCAGCCAGTAAAACAGAAGTTTATTAGATGACAGGAACATGGTCTAAAACAGAGCTTGTAGGTGCAGAGAACAGGACCCCTCAGCTGGGTCCATCTTGGGGGGCAGTGAGCCAGACAACCACGTTTGCACTTCACTCCTCTTCCCCAGCCAGCCCCAAACTGAAACTCTCTCCAGCCCCTCCTTCTCTCGGCTTTGTCCCTTTCCCGGGCCAGGAGGTCACCTGCGCCCTTTGTTCTCCAACCCTTTAGCTCTGACCTTGCAGGGGGGAAGGGCCAGGCCATCAGTCGCCAGGAAACAGGGTGTTGGCCATTCTCTGTGTCCAGACCCCTGCACACACCTGCCCTGTAGGGCTCTGCAATGATCATACACCCTTATCCCACCATCTAGATACTTAAGAACTGCATAGGGGAAACTGAGGCACCCGCACAATATTCAGAGGAAACATTAAGAACAGTCCCACTTCGTCACAGAAACTGAGGCACAAAGAATAATTTAGCTAAATCTATGCAGGGAGTCAGTGACAGAGCTGGGATTGAAACTCGGGAGTTCTTGTCTCTTTTTTCTGTGTTCAGAAGACTAGATCATGCTTGTCTCTCTAGAACCTTTTGAGTGACTGCTGCCCTAAAATGCAAGTCAGACTCCAAGATTGCATCTACACATGCAATATTTGGACCCTTAATTCTTCACTGGTGCTGCTGTAATGCTTATATACACTGCCAGCTGGCATTGGTTAGGCAAGTGGGAAGCTGAGACTTCCATTTTTCTCCTAAACTGACCATTTTGTTTCGATAGTCCTGCACCCTGTTTGTCTGGTTAGTCTACCTGTTGTATCCTGACTGACAGGTTGTAACCTCTCTGGGACAGTGAGTGTGTTCTTTGTTTTCTGACTGTACTGAATCCAGGATACAGGGGTCGTCTTTGATGCTTTATTAGGGTTCCTAGGTGCTAGTGTAATACAAATAAATAATAGGTTCTAGTGATAGGGTTTATGCATATTTATAACCATGTAATCTAATCTACCCCCAGAGGAGTGCACCAGTAATGAATTATGGGAACTGATTTTTTTCCCTCCTTAATGTGGGCAAGGTCAAATAAACCAAAGTAGAAGAGGGCTGTTATTGATTTTGAATATTGTTAGTAAGAAGGCTTTTGTGAGTTTTGGATATTACCCAATGGGGCCCATGCAAATACCTAGATTAGTTTTCAAACATTATATATTTATATTGCTGTCATATTACTATTATGTGAATTAAGTTCATTTTCATAGTAAGATATAAACTACTGAATATGAAGTTTTAGTCCTGTTTGCTATCATAATTTTTTACTCAGCTATTTATCTTGCATTGTTATTTATGTATTCATTCACTGAGCACTCAAAAGTATACTGGGTGCCATTCAGGCAAATGAAAAAAAATAAGGGCCGAGATGTCAAAATTTTCTAGTGTCTTTTGGTTGTTCAACTTGTGACACCAGAAATGAGCACCCAGCCTCTTAAAATTAGGCCCCCTTTAAGTAAGGAGACTGAAGTTGAACACCCCAAAATTGACTTATTTAGAATTATTATTTGCTCTTGCAAATCTTGGGCATGGGCTCTGCCTTGGAGAGATCATGCTTTCATTGACAATTTACAAGAGCCCTGATCTTGCTGAAAGATGTTCTCATTTAGATCACTTTGCAGGAGAGGGGCAAATGAGATGGGGAAAGGGCACAATATTAGACTTTTAAAAACATAAGCTGACTCCTGACTAGTCCCCACTTTTCATTTCACTCCATACCTAAGTGTCTTGATTTTTTAAAAAGTGTTATTCCTATCTTATTTCCCTTGTAAGGTATTTTTACTCCTTCCTATTTCCATTTTTTTAGTTCGATTTTAACCATTTGTTTATTTTACTTTCATGAAACATTTAATACTTTTTTCTGATATTATTTGTTTAAATCTTACTTTTTCTATTTTTGTTTCTATTTAGCCTCAGCATTTTCTATTTTTAATTGTTTTCTGTTTTCAGATTGTTTCTTTTAACTCTTGAAAACCACTTTTCAGCTTCAGAATACTCCATCTCTCTCTATAGCTTCTAGAATCTAGATTATGGCCCTTGCCATTTCTCTCCATTCTGTTTCAGAAGAAATAAGTGGTGATGAGCATAGTCTATTTTGGAAAAATTCTAATGATGTTGAGCCGCTGAGTATGTGAAGGACCTATTCCTCCTTTTTAATGTTTTACACTGGAGCTCTTGATTTATGTGGCTGAGTGGTGCTGGGGGTTTAATGCCCCCAGTACCTAGCTAAGAAGATGACTGATTAGTTGTCCCTTTTTATTTATGACTGTAGTTTATTTTATATAGTATGCAAAGATCCTCTCAGGTTGTATGTGTATTTGTCAATAAAACAGTATTGTTTGGACTATGTATTGTGATAACCTCTGGGTATAAAATGAAAGTGAGGTTACCTATTTTTTTAAACTGTAAACACATATTATTAACTTCGTTCAATATTAGCCTCATCCAGTGTATTTTTGAAAGCTCTTGGAG
Organism: Natator depressus; assembly: GCF_965152275.1. NCBI lineage: Eukaryota > Metazoa > Chordata > Testudines > Cheloniidae > Natator > Natator depressus. Next base: position 19,822,621 of record NC_134236.1, read on the forward strand.
ACCATGTTTTCTCTGTGCCCCAGCCTTGTGACAGCTGATGCAACAGACCTGTTCCACCTTGGTTGAGCATGCAGCTTTTGCTGTGCTTTGAAAGCCAGATTGATTTCTCAATGGGAATTAGGCACCTAACGTGCCCCGGTGTTTTGAAAATCTTACTAGACATCTTTGAGTGCCTCAGTACCTTTGAAAATCTTATCCTGAGTCCCCCAAGCATGGAACTTAAGGACTTATCTCAAGTCATAAATCCCAGTCTCATATATAATACTGCTTGAATGCCGGGCCAGTCCAAGTTTACTTTTTAAAAAATGTTAAGTATCTTATTTACTAACATCTTGTTATCTAAGTATGTCTTTCATTTATTCATCTAGCTCAGGGGTACAGAACCTTTTTTCTATCACGGGCCATTGACCCGCAGAAATAATCAATTGCGGGCCACACACAACTAAAAAGCAACTTAATTTAGGGTGGTTTTTTTTAGAGAGAAATATAAAATGTTCAACTCACTCACCGGTGGGAGAGGGGACAGTGCAGAGGCTTGGGGCTTCCCACCCATGGCGGCGCGAGCCAGCACGTGCGGCTCCAGACCCGCGGGGGGCACCAAGACTTGCCGGGGGCCGGATGAAATTAAGCAATAGGCTGGATCTGGCCCGCAGGCCATAGGTTCCCTACCCCGATCTAGATTGTAACCCTCCTGGAGCAGGAACCATCTTTTTGTTCTGTGTTTCAACAACACCCTGCATGTCTATGTCTAGGGCCCTAGGTGCTTCAGTATTACAAATAATTAATAATAACAACAACACTATGTTATTTGATGCTTCTGTTTTTCTGTAGCTGCTCATTTTTCAGGTGGTGTATGTTAAAAGGTATACAGTGTCATGGAGATATGGGACTGAACGTAATGCTCATGGAAGTCAGTGGAAAGGCTTCTATTGATTAGATAGCACTGGAAAGAGAGACGTGACTTATAATCTTTCTGAAAACAAATGTTTCACTGCTAAATAATAAAGTGCACTGTTAAAAAGTAAATTCAGAAACATTTTCAGTGAGTAAAATAGTGCATTATGGTGTATTTTTCTTTAAAGGTTTAGAGATGTTGTCTGAGCCCAAGAATAAGAGGCTGGGAATTCCTGAGTTCTAATTCCAGCTGTAACACTGAGCAAGTTACTTAATCTCTTTCATTTTCTTCAGCTAGAAAATTAGGATAGAGAAGTGTCTTGAGGCTCAGTTTAGTCAATGTTAAAGTGCTTTGGAGATTAAAAGTGCTGTATGGATGTTAATTTTTATTAATGCTTCAGGTTTGAGGATTAAAAGGTAGTCAGGGCTTTTTTATGCAATGTCCTCAATTGTGTTGCTTTATCTCTGTGTACTATTTGTGTTCAAACACAAACAAAATTGTTGTTTTTCTTTCTTTATGAATATTTGATTCTTTCTATAAAAATACATGTTTTGCTGTAGTTCACATTTCATAGTTATTTAGAAAGGTAACATCTTTCTGTTAGTGCTGTGGGGTGAGCAGTTTGTACAAGATTAAAAGGTCTGTGAGGAGATCACCAATAAATAGCTCTGCATTGTTCAGACTGACAGTGCAATAAAAGATATATCAGAAATATAGTATCCGGTTCACATATTGTAAAAATATACACAGTTCATATTTTTATCACTTAGAAATATCTAAAAGCATCCCCAGCAATAATACAGTTTAGCATGTATAAGTTAATTGTTTGTCTCCTGTAGATGAATGAAGAAATAATGGATTAGACTTGTTTGTTAATGTATAGCTGAGAACAGCTTTGTACATGCTTTCCAGAATACCATATGGAATTCAAATGAAGCAAGATGGTGACAGTAGCAGCACAACACATTGGAATTATGTAATTGCAAAATTAAAAAGAACATTTACTGGAAAATTAGCCTTTCATTTTTTTGCAACTTTAAATAGTTAGGGTCAAAAACATTGCTGCTGTATGTGGGTGCAAATGAAACGATGGCATACATACAAGAGCGGTGAACTTGGCTAGTAGTGTTTTGGTATGGATCTTAGTAATATTTCAGCTATTAGAAATAGTAGCTAAAATATGTTAGTTCTAATAGGTAATTCTATTGACGTTGCACTTGCCACCCACTTAACCTGCAAATGAAGTTTATGAAGTCTTTGGCATTAATCATGACTCATGTTATCTATATGTAGTTAAGTGATTCAACAACATTGTAAACTTACAAAGTGAAGTAATAGTGGCGGACAACAGGAGATGTGTGTCATTCTCTTCTGAAACATCCCCATCAAGTCTAAAAATTTCCCATTATGGCTATCAGCATGTTATGACATTACAAACCCCCTCTGATTTTTTTAATACACTGCCTTTAGCCCAATATTTTGGAAGCCAAGAATTTTGATCGTTTTAAATAATTTATATAAAGATATTACAAACTACCCTTCACTTAAAACATGTACACACAAAAAATAATTTAGTTTAGGCAATTATTATGAATTAAGGTCATACGATTACCATTCTACTGGATGTGTGCTCTTGGTCCAAGGACAAGTTAGGTATCATTTAGTGTACTTAACCTGCAGTACAAGATAAAGTGGCACCTAATCCATTACAAAGCCTTAAATACATTTGCTGTTGTTTCTAATGGTTTAAGTGTTAGTATATGGTAGACCTTGGTACTTCGTGTTTAAAGTTGAAAGGAGAAATTCCAGTTGAATGCCCCATCTGTTAGCTCCATTGTGCCCTAGTAATGTGTTGTCTATGGTTTCCATCACCCTTCCGCATCTGAATAACCCAGAGGACTCGGAAAATTAAAATAAAATTGTTAAGAAGCAGATAATTTTATACTACTGCAGGTCAGGTATTTTATCAGTATTTTACTTTTCCCATATAAGATTATTTTTAGTTATTTCTCTTAAGGCACCCTAATATCTTCAGGCATGTACACGTGCAAATGTGCTCCCTAGTCACACTAAGACTCTAATCATGCTAATTTACAGTTGTATTTAAAAACGGTTTTTGGTAGCAGTCCTCTATCACACTGTGGATTGAGATTCTTAACTGAAGACTGTTAGAAATATGTTGTTCTTTTAAAAAGCAAAGTGCTACACAGTCTTGCTTCCTGGGTGATGTACATCTTCCTTTTTAGACAAAAATACGTGCCTGTGCTGGTCAGGTAAACCATACTAACTCTGCCAGTAACAGTTACAGCTAACTGCTGATGTGGACATGGTGTACTTTATATTGTTGTTAAAAATATAGCATCAGTTCTTCTAACTTGAAATGTGAATCCAGATTTAAATAATTCCCCCCTGCCCCCCAAAAAATGCTTCAAGAATTTTATAAACAGCATATTAAAATTCTCCTTTTGAGATGTTGGGTGTAGAAGACTCCATATATTTCTCATGTGTCTTATATCTTTTTCTGCTTAACTGCAGTAAGCTCCTTTGATCCACAGACTGTATACTTTGAACTCTTTTTCTGGGACAAATGTTGGAACAAAAAGTCAAAGAGCAGATCTGTTGCATCCTAAAGAGAAAATAGTGCTGTGGTGTACTCCATGGTATTTGCTGCATTATCAGGAAGACAGATATCTCTCTTGCTTTACGGTGGGCTTTCCAGTGTTAATTTCTGCTTGTGAGAAAAAATAGGAGGAGATTTTTCTATATGGTTAGGCTTCCAATGGATATGTCCAGAATAGAAGATTCAGAATCAGATTAAAGATACTGGCCGTAGAATAGGGAAAATCAACAAAATCCGAGATTTCAAATAAGGGCTTGTCTGCTATATTGCCGGTACAGCCATACTAGTGTAGCTATGCCAACATAGCCCTCTAGCATAGACATGGCATATATCAACAAAAGGAGGTTTTTCTACCAGCATAGGTAAACCAGTTCTCTGAATGGCATTAGCTATGCCAATAGAAGCACTTTTCTGGTAGCATAATTGCATATATGCTGGGGATTTTGCTGGCGTAGCAGTGTTGTTTAGAGGTGTGGTGTTTTTTTTTTCACACTACTAACTGACATAGCTATGTAAATACAATTTTGTAGTGTACACTAAGCCTAAATGTTTTCTTTGAACTAGCTCTGTCTGCTTGTAAGGATAAGCCAACGATAGTTAAGGTAGTGAAAAATCCCATTATTGTACCTACTGGCAGGAAAACTAACCTTATCACTTAATATACTTTCGTTGTGTATATGTAATTGGTTCCTGTTGCTTGGCTTGTGTTTTGGCTCTCATTTAATCCACACCGTTAACTTGTTTTTTGCTTTCTTAACAATTCTTAGTTTGTCCAGGCCTCACCTGTGACAAGTATAAAACAGATATTTCCTTAAAGTAAGGAGAACCACTTTTCAATCTGTTCTTGAGATAGCCAGTAATTCTGAGTAGTTTATTCTTCTCCACTTTTTTTTTTTTGTCGACCCACACTGCCCCAGTTGGATCACTCCAAATATTTAAGAAAATGAAGAGAGATATCAAGGCCTTCATTCAATAAATTAACTTTTAATTTAGGTAGGTTTCCTGTTGTCATTGTGTACCAGTTAAAATCATTACAACTCTGTAAGTCAGCATAATAGCAGGAAACTGAGTAGCTGGTTTAAAAGTGATACTGTTAAATAAACCCCACCTGCACCCCCAATAGCTATGTGTTTAGGAGAATATTTGTGCTTTCTTACTATAGTTCTGATAATTGTGCAACTTAGCAGACTGACCAATATTTCATAAAGCTAGTATTTTTCACTTAAAACTATTACCTGCTTCAGGGAAATCCCTCTGCCACAAAAAAGTTATGATTGTTGAGATACTCCATCATTTTTTAATTATTATTTTAGCATCCATTCTAGACTCAGGTATTTAATACAGTAATTCATATCAACATTTACAACGTATAGCACACTTAATGGACTACCAATAAAAATTAAAATAAAATTGGCTTCCTCAGCAATAGTGTAGACATCTTGTTTAGGACATTAGTTCTTTTAGTCCAGAGTGTTCATTATTCCAGGTTAATATGTTGCCAGTACGTATTACATTTCCTTTGTAAATCAGACAGCAACCTCTGGAGTTTGTGATCTTGCTGATTGATTTTTCGCTGTCCATTTACTTTTTCTCCACCGTTTCCCCTTTCAATTATGTTGCTCTTTTAGGAGTGGGGTGTCTGAACCATGGCTTCCAGAATATTTATCAACTTGCTTGTAAATGAACTGGTTTGACCTAACAATTTAACTAATTAACCATTCCTGCCTTATAGCAGTTTTTTGCTAGTTTTTTTTTTTGAAATATTTGTATGTGATTGCTTCAGATAGAAATTAAATATTAGAAAAGCGTATGCTATATAAGTTTCACTTAGAATGAGAACAAGTAAACATATTTTGAATGAATAAATTAGTTTTTTCTTATATTCTAATTCTAGCTTTTTTTTTACTTCTTCTCTCCTTCAGTCTCTTCTTCATTTCCTCACTTCAAAACTATAGTAAGTGTTGGGAAACAATGGAGAAACTACGGTTGATTAGGTCAGGCTGAGAGAGCAGAATTGCTGCTGTAAACATTGATTGGTCAGGTGATCTGTTTACAAGAATGTGTCAGTTCTGTTGTTTGAACCTACTGACATCCAACTTTTCCTGTTTTCATCATTTGTGATGCCTTATGCTGCAGACATTAAATTTCTAATCAAAAGGTTCCTGAGTTGGATTGCACTTGTTGTTAACTTCAGGCTTTGGTTTTATGCCAGCCTGTACCCTTTACTAGTGTGAGATAGTTGATGACTTTTTTGTTAAGATATCTCCTTTACCAGCTCCATATTTTATGCCCTATGCTTAGAACACCTTAATGTTTGCCAAACAAAATTCCTTCTTCCAAAACACTTCAAGCAAATCCAACTTTGTGTGGAATATTCCAGTTGTAAAGGTAATTTTCTATTCTGTGTTTGTCGTAACCTGCTTGTTACTTGATTGTAATCTTTTCTGATTAGGGATTCTTTTCTTTGTTTGGCATACCTTATTACACAGCAGTGTGTCCATCTGTGGTGTTATGTAAAATGTTCTTTGGAAATTTCCAAGTTTTGTTGTAATTTAAAAGTTATCTAGAGTCATTTCTAATCTAGAAACTCCAGTGTAGATCTAGGTTTCAGAGTAGCAGCCGTGTTAGTCTGTATTCGCAAAAAGAAAAGGAGTACTTGTGGCACCTTAGAGACTAACAAATTTATTTGAGCATAAGCTTTCGTGAGCTACAGCTCACTTCATCGGATGCATTCTCTTTCACTGAAATTGCACCATCAACTGAGAGTAAGAGGAACTGCTTTATTATGAAGGATGCTAGGATGTAGTTATATGGTGACTAAGGGATTACCAGACTTGGAATTTGTGAAAATAAACTAATACGCACTTCGATTTCTGAGTAATATCCAAACCTTAGGGACACTGTGACTGCATAGAACTGGAGTTCTTTCTTAGTGGCAAGCATGTTCCTTACCCCCAGACCCATGGAAACAGTTTTGTGGGGGTTTGTATCTGAGGAATTTGGGTCGGTGAGTGGCCTGGTTGGAAATGTAGGGGTAGTAGAACTATTTGGGTTGCACTGAATTACCCCTTTCCCCACCCAAATTCATGAGGGGGACTGGGCGCCTCTAGGCACTGCAATAATACAGGCAAATAAATAAATGAAGAACAGAAGTTAATACAGACCAATGCTGAATTTATGTTTGCTAGCTTGTCCTTTCATACTGTGGGAGACCCCACCCAATGCTTTTGGGTTCAGAAACCTTTATGGCGGGTATGACTCTGGCAGCCTGGCTCTAATGGAACTGTGCTACACAAGAGGTGGCATAGGGCCCCCGAGTTGATGCAGAGACATAGGAACTCTATCTGGGTCCCTTTACATTTCTGCATTCTGAAGTCTGGTTGCTTCTGTGTGAGGTGCAATTTCTCCCTCTCAGGACTTTCAGGCATGGGGCACTTCCCTACCTGGGTTATCACTTAAGGGTTTAGATTTGGTGCATCTTAGGTCTTACATTTCAGAAAGCTGCTGTGTGATAGGATCTAGCTACAATACAATAGTATGAGGCCTGGCTGAAACATGGTATGGTCTTGTAATGCACACAGCTATAACCTTGTTTGGCAGTACCATGTTGTAATGGGGATATAAAACACACTAGCTTTCTGCAGTTAGATGGGATCTTAAAGATTGCCTCTCTCCTCATGGTTTTTAACCTGGCAGTTGAGATCAGGTGGGGTGCTTGAGTTGACAATAGCTTGACTTTGGTATATGGAAGCTGGAGCTAGAGCATTCCCCAGTAGGGCCCTCTAGTTTGAAAATTACTTTTGCTTTCCCCAGGCACACATCCTCTCCAGAAAGCCTGAGGTTGGTGGACTTACGCAGTGTTTCCAAGGCCTAGCTGTTTGTTTAGGCTTTTTTCTCCAGGGTTGTTGGAGGGATTTATTTTATAGTTTGATGTTCTTCGTAACCCTAAGGTTAAAAAACAAGCCAAAAAGATTTTTTGGTAGTATTGGGTAGGTGGAATGTCAGGCATTTCCCCCGCTCCCCATTTTAAAAATAAAAAGTGATCTGCAAAGGAGAGAACAAAATGAATAGTTCAAGAGTATGGGTTTAATCAGTTAAAATTTTATACCCCAATCCTGCAATAAGACCCATACAGATCGACCCTGGTGTCCGTGCACCGCCCTATTTACTTTTACCCCGTCGATTTCAGGTGGGTTCTTCACACACTCATCCTATTGCAGTATCTCAGCTTAGAGTTCTTTTCTAGCAGTTCTCAAAAGTGCAGCTTGTTTTATAGAACTTTATGTTCAGCTGGAAGTTATAAATAGGGAGGAATTGTCCTTTGTTGTTTCATTTTTAGGACATAGGAAGAGACGTTGGAGGCAATCTAAAAATAAACAAATTCATTTTAATGTTCTCATTCTCTTGGAAAAGTTTTCAGCCTTTCTTTTGCCTCCCTCTGTTCTTTCTTCAATTGATCCTTGGTATCACACTTGATTGATAAATGGATTCACCATCCATTTCCATTTTTATATTAAAAAAAGAATGTAAAGTGTCGTGATACTACTGTGAAGAGAGTTACATAAAAACCAGTTGTACTGTGTAATTCTTTCCTCACTTATTAGCTATCTAAGCAGTGTATACTGGGTTAAGTTTAGATTAAAGCATTGGTTTTCACTCGTTTGGGGATGGATGATATATCACAGTCAACATGTGGCTATGCAATGCACACACCAACCAATGAAGGCAAATTCTTTATGTAAAATTAGCCTATTGTATAGCCAACATTATAAATATTGTGTACAGAATATACATGTAGAGTACTGGTACAGAGTGATTCCTAACATTTTCCATTTAGTGCATAAGTGTGTAGTAAATGCTCCATACTGTGCAAGGAAATTTTTTGAATGCTTCTGGAAGCAACTGCATGGTTTTTTGCAATCAGTAGAACAATCAGATATGCCAGAATAAGCAACACCATTCAGAAAAAAAATGTTTCTGTACCTTTTAATATTTTTGAAAATGTATTTGAACAGATATTTTTGAAATCACTGAAGGGGGGGTGGGCATAATAGTTATCTGAAATGTGATACAGAAATTAGAATATTAGAAGCATCTGAACACTGGGATGAGTAACTGCACTGCAGGATTCTGCTATTGTTGGCTAGTGCTGTTTCGTGAGTAGATTCTTCCCTGCCCCCATTCTCAAATTTTGGATTGTATTTTTTTAATATTTTAACCGAATAAAATTGCCACTTTGTTATGGAGAATTTCACATCACGTACCAATACTACAAAAATGTTTCCAGGTTTAAAGCTTTTGTGGCTCCTTAGTGAACAGTAGTTTCTGCCTTTACAATTACATGGTGGAGGGTGATGATTTGTGTAATTTTCCGTATCAAAATGAAATGATTTTCTCTGAAGCAATGCCCTGGTCTATGTTGTCTTAATTCTTTATGGGTGTTCCCCATCTGTAAAACGGGGACAGTGTCTAAGTTTGAGGAATGTTTTGAGAATTGAAGTCTTTAAACCATGATTTGAGGACTTCAATAGCTCAGACATAGGTGAGAGGTTTATTGCAGGAGTGGGTGGGTGAGATTCTGTGGCCTGCATTGTGCAGGAGGTCAGACTAGATGATCATAATGGTCCCTTCTGACCTTAATGTCTATGAGAATTAGTTAATGTTTTGCAAATATAAAGAACTAATAAATAAAATGTTAAATGCTCTGAAAATGTGACCAGACTAGCAAAACAAAATGTGACAGGCAGCATTTTAACATTTCTTATTCTGAAAGTATGTTATATTAAGAACCCCTCTGATGATGATACTTTTTTGTTTTTGATAATATAATAAAAATAATTGACTTTATAACAATATTGTTTTATATGCTGGAAAATAGACTGCTGCATGATTTGATTAGAGCTAGTTATTTTACAGAATGAAGTATGCAGGGTCATTTCCACTAATCAGCTTTTGTAAGTTCTGTAGAAAGTTATTTATCCAATATTTTATTAACAGAAGTATTATTTCCAAGTATGACAACTATAATTTTAATTTTGACAAATATTAATGTAAATCATGGAAGTTCAAGCTAAAAAAAAATCTGTTAGGTTGTCTAGTCCATCCTCCTTCCAGTGAAGGATTGTTCTGTACAGTATATGTTCCAGTGTGTGTGTGTGTATTTTATGCAGTACACACTGTAGAGTGAATGCCGTTTTCCTTTAAGAATGTGCTCCTAGGTTCAAGACTGCACTGCATACTAAATAAAAATCTCCCACCTACAGAAATCTCCCACCTACTTCCAAATGCAAATTCAGTATGTTCAGTAGCAGCTTGAAGCCCTGCATTGTTTGCTTCCGGAAGTGTGAGCCGAAGAGGACAGACATTCCCTCTGCTCAGCAGGAGCACTAAGCTGTGTTCTGCCCTTGTTCCATTATTAATGGGACAATGTTTTTATGTTGCAGATGGCTAAGAGCTAGCAAGGCACATTCAGGACCATGATGGCTCAGTTTCCCACAGCCATGAATGGTAAGTAGCTTGATCTGGGTTCATTTATGTGGTTCGGAGAGTTCTTCTTTGTCTTTATATTTAATATCAACATTATTAGTAATTAACTGATTGCAACATATGCCTCAATGTTTTGGTCAACTTGCTGTAGCATATATACTGTTGCTTATAACTTCTGATGTATAGTCTATACTCTAGGAATTCAGCACAAGTTTGTACTCCAGTATAATTAAGAGTGCACATGTGGCTGGAGCATCTAGTAATTTTAGATCATTTAAGGGGTTATTACATGCCGGTATGTGACTGTATTTTGAATACTGAATGACTTCAGATGAGGAATAAACTAAGTAACCATTAATTAACAGAATAGGTATTTGAAGTTGTATAATATGGCATGGGATTTTGATATGTTTTAATTTAGATATGGTAAATCTTATTTAGTTTAACTAAAATATTTCAGTTAATTGATTATTCATAATCAATGCAGAATGTGCTCAAAATATGCAGATAAATCTTAAATATTTTCCCTCTTGATTTTATGTTTTGTTGTCATGCCAAATAATGCAGAAGCTCATGTTTCTTTCAGTTTCCTTTCAAAGACATACTCCAGATAAAACTTTAAAAGATGCTATGCAACTTCTGACTATGTGTTAGTGAGTTGGATCACTTTGTTTCTAAAGAAAATAGTCTGCCTTAAAGAAACATATTGCTAAATCTGCTGAGAAATTGGAAGTTTTTATGCTATGTTACCTGGTGACTTCATTGCTATAATTAAAGCTACCCAAAAATGAAAAGGGATGGTTAGAGGCAAAGCACACTCTGTCTGCCAAGTGGGGGATGATCTGACAGCTGGGTAAAAAATGTGCAGTTTGTCTGGTTTGTTGTTTGAGGTGATAAATTTAAGAAAAACTAAGAGTTTCTAGTAGCTAATTTAGAAATTCACAACTATTAAGGTAAATTAGGGTAATTAGGATAAGGTGTTTTATATGCAAAATATAAATATTTTGAGTCTTAACTATAGGACAAAAATTTAATTATACAGCCATGTTATGGATGTTTTCAATAAAATGTGTAAAACCATTAGTGTGTTATTGACCAACACACTGTTACACTGTAAATGGCAACTATAGCTGCATCCAGAAGTAATGTTTCAGTATTGCTTTAAAAATTAGTATAATAGTAGAAGTAAGAACAAAATAAATCCATGTATTGCATACATGAATTCTTAGGCAAAACAAGATGAGTACCACATTGTCTTTTCCACTTCACTGGACAGATGAGACTTAAATAGAAACTTAGTGGAGTCCTGTTTTATTTTTCCTGTTGTTGGGCTTTTTTCGTTTTCGTTTTTTATTTTTAAAGTGCTGATTCTTTCGCAGTATTCCCCACCCCAAATTCCATGGAAACCGTTCTTGTGATTCAGGGCTAGTTTATCTCCAGTCATTGTCCCCTCACTGTCCCTGTGGTGAATCGGTGCCTAAAGTTAATACAGTCTTGTGCTTTGTCTTCACACGCTGCCCCCCCCATCCCTTCAGTCCACTTGGGCACTGGGAAAAGGCTGTAGGGGGCAGAGAAGCAGCACTGAGGTACAGAGCCTCCGGATCTCAAAAATTTGCTGATTTGGGGAGCTGAACGGCTTCTCAATCTGTACCACAGCAAACTTTGCTCCCTCTCCCCTGCACTCAGGGGAGGAACAATGCTACGTAAACTTAAGGAGATTCACCTCAGAGAGTTTGCAGTCTACTATGTGAAATCTGCGCCTTTAGTTCAGGGGTGGGCAAGGGCCACATCGGGCTTGCAAAACTGTATGGAGGGCCGGGTAGGGAAGGTGTGTCTACACTTCCCACGTTAGAGCGCAGCTGTGGCAGTGCTGTGATGTAGGCAGCGTAGATATGCTTTATTGCCAGGGGAGAGTTCTCCTGGCAATTAAAAAACCCACCTCGAACGAGTGGTGGTAGTTTTATCACTGGGAGTGCAGCTTCTGGTGATAAAGCGCTTTCTATACTGGTGCTTTTCAGTGTGTTTTTTCACACCCCTGCACGACTAAAGTTTTAGCGCTGGAAGTGGCAGTGTAGACACAGCCATCCTGGGTTTTGATCTAGGAAGAATAAACCTTCCCAGCCTAGCTGGAGCCAGGCAAGGGGTATTGCCCAGTTAATAGCTTCCCCATTGTTTCCTCAGGGACACTTGGTATTCTCTTGGACTGTACCTTACCTCAGTGGTTCTCAGCCTTTTTTTAACGAGGGACCCCTAAACTTAAACAGACACACCTGCAGATCCTCCAAACCCCCTTATTATTTTGTTTCTCATTATTTGTTTCTTTCATGTTATTTTAGTAGTTATCACAAATATTACTATAGAGAAATTATTATTATTTTAACAGATCAACAAAAAACACATCAAATTAAAATATTGACAGTTTACCTGATATTAATGATAAATTACAGCATTGCTAGGTGATATATGGGAGTATTGGAGGGATGTATGTTTACTAGCAGAGGGTATTTGGGAAAGGACTGGAGGAGTGCATGTACTGGGAGGGGGTATTTGGGGGAATGCTGGGGTGATGTACTGGGAGGGGTATTAGGGAGTGCTGGAAGGGTGGGTATACTGGGAGGGGTATTTGGGGGTGCTGGAGGGGGTACCTGCAGCCTCTCACTCGAGATGGGAGGCAGTGTTGCACTCCCTGTCATGGTGGCAGTGCGGCTAGCACAGGTTTGGGACACAGTGCCAGCCCATCAGTGCCTCCCTGCAATCCTCTCCCCCTCCCCTGGCCCAGCCAGGCTCTGAGGCCCCGGAAGAGGAACTTGCCGTCTGACGGGCCTGGGTAGGCAGGATCCAGCAGCTATGGTTGCAGGGGAGGGACCAGAGGTAACTGGAGAGGAATGTTCCAGATATGGGGGCTAGGCCAGCCTTGTATGGCAGGGCTCTGGGAGGAAGTGCCTCCTCCAACCCCTGTCTCACTTCAGTGGGCGTTCTGCAAAGCCGGCATTGGGAAGTGCTGGGACTGCAGCAGCAGGGAAGGAGAACTAGCTCCATGTAGCGGGGGTGGGGACCTCAGCCCACAGCCAGCCATCCTGCTGCTTCCTTCCTCCCCGCAATGCACAGACACGTGTTGAGTGCAGTCGCTAGGGGGAGCTGCTGCCTCCTCGCTGCTTGGTGTCCAGAGGCCTTGCCCGTTCCCATTGCTCTGTGGGGGCAGAGTTTGTGGAAGCCCCACTGGATGGGTCTCCTCTAGAGTTGCCAGGTGTCTGGTTTTCGATAGGAATATCCGGTTGAAAAGGGACCCTGGCGGCTCTGGTCAGCACCGCTGACAGGGCCACTGAAAGTCCAGTTGGCGGTACAGCAGGGTTAAGGCAGGCTCCCTGTCTGCCCTGGCTCCACATGGCTCCCAGAAGCGTCCGGCATGTCCCTACGGTCCTTAGGTGCAGGGGCAGCCAGGGGGACTCTGTGCACTGCCCTCACTCCGTGCGCCGGCTCCGCAGCTCCCATTGGCCGGGAACCTCTCAGAGGTTCCTGGCCAATGATTCTGTAAGCACACAGAGCCCCCTGGCCACCTCTGCACCTAAGAGCCGGAGGGACATGCCAGCCGCTTCCGGGAGCCACCTGAGGTAAGTGCAACCTGGCCAGAGCTTGCATCCCAAACCCCCTCCCGAGTCTCAACCCTGAGCCCCCTCCTGCACCCTAACTCTCTCCTGGAGACCGCACCCCAGACCTCATCCTGCACCCCTGCCCCAGCCCTGAGCCCCCTCCTGCACTCTGAACCCCCCTGGCCCAGAGCCCCTCCCGCATCCAAACTGCCTCCCTGAGACAGCAGCCCGCACCCCAACCGCCTTCCCCAGCCCGGAGCCCCGTCCTGCACCCCAAACACCTGCCCCAGCCTGGTGAAAGTGAGTGAGGGTGGGGGAGAGTGAGCGCAGAGGGAAGGGGAATGAGTGAATGGGGAGTGGGGCCTCAGAGAAGGGGCTGGGCCTCGGGGGAAGGGGGCAGGGCAAGAGTGTTCTGTTTTGTGCGATTGGAAAGTTGGCAACCCTAGTCTCCTCGGAAGGCAGAAAAGTCGGGGGTGGGGGACGGGATGTGACCCCCGCATGGTTCTCCCCCCTCTGGCTCCCCATGCGTCACCTCTGGGAGGGACCAGTCAGTTCACAGACCCTCTTGATTATACTGGCAGACCCCTAAGGATCCCTGGACCAGGGATTGAGAACCACAGCCTTATATTACTGTTGTTTCCTTTCCTGTTTGTTTTCCTCCAACAGCCTCCTTTGGTTTAATTCCTTACAGTCAGGGAGGATAATATCACACAGGTTAACTGAGATGCATCTGATATTCATAAAATACACATAACTTACTCATTTTCCACACTTGTCCAAGCCCATGACTTGACTTGGATTTTACTAATTGAAAATAGAGTTCAGTCTAATAATGTTAGCCTTACTTGGGTGTCCTGGAGACTAGCCGAGGCATGTCAGTGTGATTAGAATCATCTGCTGCATTTGCCCTAAATGAGAATTATTCTCTCTCAGTAGTGGATAATAGCAGTTGCTTTCTAAAGCTGAGATAAAGGTACTTAAGTTTGTCTGAAGATCCACCTGATTCTCTTATGTGTGGTAGTGCTTGAAGTCCAGAGACGGAAAGACGTTAGGTTCAACCTGGTATGTGTACCAATATATTGAGGCAAGAGACAAGGAACAGAAAAAGTTAAATTTGATTTCAGAGTAGTCTTGGTCTGCAAGCATTGTTGACTAGAATAATAACTACAGCTTTCCAAGGAGAAATACTGTTTCTTGGTTCAGAATGGGCTTTCATAAAACAGTATGGAATTAGTTTTCAAGTTATTTATTACCAAAGTATGCGAGAAATGGAAGAAAATGAACAAGGTTCTAATGGCGATAGTTTTATAGATGTTCTTGTTGCTACAAGAGAATGGAAAAACAAAACACTAATGAAATAAAAAGGTGAATGCAGTTACGTAAAAAGCAAAAAAAATTAGTTGGATTGTAAACTCTTTGGGAAAGGGATCATATTTTTGCTCTGTGTTTATACAGTGCCACAATGGGGCCCTAGCTGCAGGGTGCCACCACAATAGAAATTGTGTTCTGCCCTGTAGATAAAAATAAGTTAGTGATAAATAAGAACTAACTTGGATTTGTCAAGACCAAATTGTGTCACGTCATATCAGTTTCCTTCTTTGACAGGGTACTGGCCAGTGTTCCCTCTAATTTTTCCCACGCATGTGCGGAATAAGTTTTGTTACGTGCACCAATATGGAGGTGATGTGTGACGCATCACCTCCATATTGATGCACATAACAAAATTCATGAGGAGGGGGCAAGGGATTCGGAATGGGGGGGCTCAGGGCTGGGGCAAAGGGTTGGTGTTGGGGTGGGGGGTGAGGACTCTGGCTGGAGGTGCGGTCTCTGGGGTGGGGCCAGGGATGGGGGGGGTTTGGGTGCAGGAGGGGGCTCTGGGCTGGGGCAGGGAGTTGGGGTGCATGAGGGGTGAGGGCTCTGGTTGGGGGTATGGGCTCTGTGGGGGGGCGGGGATGAGGGGTTTGAGGTGCAGGCTGCCCAGGAGCTGTGGAGGGGAGAGAGGACTCCCTCCTCCCCCCCCCTCCAGCTCTCTTTCCTCACAGCAGCACCTGGGCTGGGGTGGGAGAGGCGCCTCTCCCCCAGCCGCCACAAGTCCGGGGCAGGTCGGTGCTGGGGCTGGTGGGGAGAGGTGCTGTGGTAGGTTGGTGCTGGGGCTGGCGGGGAGAGGCGCCACGGCAGGGCTGTGCTGGGAGGGAGGCATCTCTCCCTGTCCCAGCACTGAGCCCCTCTGCGGGGCTTAATAGGCGGCTGCGCAGCCATAACGGGAACTTCGGTACCCGCCTTGTGAATAGGGGGGATGCAGTAGATGTGGTATATCTTGATTTTAATGAGGCTGTTGATGCAATCCCACATGTGACATTCCATAAACAAACTAGGGAAATGTGGTTTAGAATAGATGAAATTACTGTAATCTGGGTGCACAATTGGTTAAAAAACTATACTCAGAGTAATTATCAATATTTTGCTGTTAAACTGAGGGGAACATACCTGGTGGGATCCCTCAGAAGACTGTCCTTTATCTGGTACTATTCAATATTTTCATTAATGACTTAGATAATGGAGTAAAGAGTTTGCTTATAAAATTTGCAGGTGACACCAAGCTGGAACGGGTTGCAAGCACTTTTGAGGAGAGGATTAGAATTCAAAACAGCCTTCACAATAGGAGGCAATAGTACTGGAGAAAAGGACCAGAGAGTTAGAGTGGATCACAAATTCAATATGAGTCAACTATGTGATGCAGTTGTGAAAAAAGCTAATTTGGTGTGTATTAACAGGGGTGTTGTATGTAAGACATAGGAGGTAATTGTTCCACTATAATTGGCACTGATGAGGTCTCAGCTGGTGTACCGTGTCCAGTTTTCGGGGCCACACTATAGAAAAGATGTGGATAAATTGGGGAGAGTCCAGAGGAGAGCAACAAAAATGATAAAAGGTTTAGAAAAACCTCACCTATGAGGAAAGGTTCCAAAAAATGGGCATATTTAATCTTGAGAAAAGATGAGGGAAGGGGGACTTCATACCAGTCTTCAAATATGTTAAGGACTGTTATAAACAGGACGGTGATCAATTGTTCTCCATGTCCACTGAAGATAGGACAAGAAGTAATTGGCTTACTCTACAGCAAAGGAGATTTAGGTTAGATATTAGGAAAATCTTTCTTACTATAAGGATGGTTAAATACTGGAATAGGTTACCAAGGAAGGTTGTGAAATCCCAGTTATTGGAGGTTTTTTAAGAACAGGATTACACGAACATCTGTCAAGTATGGTCTAGGTTTACTTGGTCCTGCCTCAGCACAGGGGGCTGGACTAGGTGGCCTCTCCGGGTGCCTTCCAGTCCTTCATTTCTCTAATTCTGTGGTTCTTTAATTAAATAAGTGCTTGCCATTGAGTGAGTACACCATTATGTAATCAGTTTTAAGAATGGGGAAAAGAAAGAGGGGGGAGAGTTGCATGTTGAAAATGACAAAAGGTTATTGAAAAGTGCATATTCCTCAGAATAACAGTAAATGTTCTGTTGCTGTCAAAGACACAAGGTGAGTGCCGAGGTGGATCAACTTCTGTTGGTGAAAGACAAGCTTTCAAGCTTACACAGCTTTACAGGCTTTCAAGCTTCTCCTTCAAATCTGGGAAACTAACTCAGAGTGTCACAGCTAAACACAAGGTGGAACAGAACTGTTGCTATCAAGACATTTAGTTCTTTTGCTCAAGACAGGAAAGCAATCTACATCTACAACTTCTACATTCCAGTTATAGGCATGCTTTAATGAGACAGCACTAAATTTGTATTAGAGAATTCTTTGGTAAGAGAAGTTACAAACACAGATGAGGGAAAGTTTGGAACTAATAGATTTGTCCCAATAGCTCATGGAGCCGTAGATGGGAAGGACCTAGCTAGTCATTCTCTGTGGTATAATAAATTACTCAGATTGTAAGCTCTTTGAAGGACCATCTTTTTGTTCTCTGTTTGTACAACACCTACCACAAAGGGCTCCTAGGTGCTGTGGTAATATAAATAATACTCTCTGGAGTCAATAGACAGGACAAGGCAGTGTGGGCAGGTAATTGAAGCAGGGGACTGGAAGTTAGGGTCTCATTCATTGGGCATGTCTATACTATAGTCATAGACTATGTTTACAGTACAGCTGCATAGTTATGGTGCCGTATCTATGCTGCTGTAACCCTGTGATGTAGACACAGACTACAGCGACTGAAGGGGTTTTTCTGCCACTATAGGAACTCGACCTCCCTGAGCATTCTTCTGATGCCTTAGCTGCATCTATGCCGGGGGTTAGGTCAACATAATTATGGCTTTCAGGGGGGTGGATTTTTTTTCACACCCGTGACCACAGTAGCTATGTCAGCTTAAGTTTTAAGTGTAGACCATGCCTCAGCCCATTCTCTTACATGTGTTTTTACCAAACAAAAGCCCCCTAGTATCCACACACACAGCCCTCAAGGTACGTGCATATTTGTGCCTTGAACCTGTGCTTGTTTACTTGGCTAAGGGGGGAGGGTCGGTTAAAGCTTGGACTGTGCTTTTGCTCAGGCTAGAATCCATCCACTTTGCAGTGAGGAAGCAGGCAAGATCATTTGAGTGCTGATAGTCCTCCAATGCCCTTCCCACAGTTCCTTTTGAGAGACAGACAAGTTCTTCCACAGTTAACACAATTGCTTGGGAAAGAATCCTAGAATGTCTCAGAACAAAGAACCGTGGATTATGCCCCGACACACGTGGGCGAGTGCGGAAATAGTGAGGATGCAGGTAGGGCTTTGCTGTGGGAATGCTCATACTAAGGCTAGACTAACACAAATATTCAGTCCGGGATGCCAATTGTCCGAGCTAACTGTGGAATGTAGACCCATTGTGTGGCTTCAGACAAGACACTGAGTCTCTCTGTACTGAAGTTTCTCCATCTGTAAAATGGGGATAATATTTAATTAACTAACTTCATAGGGGTATTGTGAGGCTTAATGTTATACTTTTTGAAGTTAAAAAGCATTATATAATTACTTATTATCATGACTCACGTGGACCAGGAACTCAGCTCCAATTTAGAATTATTATGTCTGGGGAATTAATTAAATTCATAGCTTACTCAAGTATAGTTTTAATTATAAATAGAGGTAAGTGGCAGAAAATAACATCTTACTATCAACAAAGAAATCACTATTCTGAAAGTCTGAGAAATATGAAGACTTCTCTCAAATTGAAAGGCAAATGCTGTGACCCTGTTGCCACCAGTACAGGCTGCTGTGTAGCTACCCGTCCTCCAGGGAAGTAGCTGGCTACCAGTAAGAGGCATTTTACATTTTCAAGACTCTTTGCTGCTAGGCTCCCAATTTCTTCTGCAGTTGTCATAAATATAAAGGGAAGGGTAAACCCCTTTAAAATCCCTCCTGGCCAGAGGAAATCTCCTCTCACCTGTAAAGGGTTAAGAAGCTAAAGGTAACCTCGCTGGCACCTGACCAAAATGACCAATGAGGAGACAAGATACTTTCAAAAGCTGGGAGGAGGGAGAGAAACAAAGGGTATGTGTGTCTGTCTATATTTTGTCTTTGCCGGGGATAGACCAGGAATGAAGCCTTAGAACTTTTAGTAAGTAATTTAGCTAGGTACGTGTTAGATTATGATTTCTTTAAATGGCTGAGAAAAGAATTGTGCTGAATAGAATAACTATTTCTGTCTGTGTATCTTTTTGTAACTTAAGGTTTTTGCCTAGAGGGGTTCTCTATGTTTTGAATCTAATTACCCTGTAAGGTATCTACCATCCTGACTTTACAGGGGGGATTTTTTTTTATTTCTATTTACTTCTATTTCTATTAAAAGTCTTTTTGTAAGAAAACTGAATGCTTTTTCATTGTTCTCAGATCCAAGGGTTTGGGTCTGTGGTCACCTATGCAAATTGGTGAGGCTTTTTATCCAACATTTCCCTGGAAAGGGGGGGTGCAAGTGTTGGGAGGATTGTTCATTGTTCTTAAGATCCAAGGGTCTGGGTCTGTAGTCACCTAGGCAAATTGGTGAGGCTTTTTACCAAACCTTTTCCAGGAAGTGGGGTGCAAGGTTTTGGGAAGTATTTTGGGGGGAAAGACGTGTCCAAACAGCTCTTTCCCAGTAACCAGTATTTGTTTGGTGGTGGTAGCGGCCAATCCAAGGACAAAAGGGTGGAATATTTTGTACCTTGGGGAAGTTTTGACCTAAGCTGGTAAAGATAAGCTTAGGAGGTTTTTCATGCAGGTCCCCACATCTGTACCCTAGAGTTCAGAGTGGGGGAGGAACCTTGACAGCAGTCATGATTATTCTTTAGGGTGGATTTGATTTAAATCATGATTTAAATCACTAGTCAGGAAGACTCAATTTAATCATGGTTTTCCACATAAAAGTGCATTCTGGTTGTTTGTTATAACCTTAGTACATATTCTTCACAACTCAGAGAAGGATGTAGGGGGCTTGATAAGGTAAAGTTTTTAAGTCGGTATCAATATTGGTTCTTGTTTTTTTTTCCCCAGAAGACTATTCTAGGGGTAGTCTTCATAAATTTAAAATGTATAACTTAACTGAAGGAAAATTAGGGGGAAAAAATTAAGAAGTGAAATGTTATTTCTCAGAAGGATATTCATCCTTATGTTATAGGAGTAGCCTGACAAATAGGGTTAGAAGAAATAATTCTACCTCAACAATATTTATTAAAGGTCATGAAAGAAAGCTTATTTAAAGAAGGTAAATGTGGCTGTAATTCCACATATGTTAACTGGGGTTCAATTATGTTTTATTGGTTAAAGCACAGGACTGGGTTCCAGATTTTGCCACAGACTTTTTGTGATCTTTGGGAAATCACTTAACCTATCTGCCCTCAGTTTTCTCATTTGTAAAATAAAGATAACATTTGATTCATTACAAGGGTAATGTGAGGATTAATTCTTTTAGAGTTTTGTAAAACACTTTGAGGCCCTAGAATAGGAAGGACTATGTAGAATTGCAAAGTATCAATTTCAGATAGGCTAGTGTGCCATTTTTCATGCACAGTATTTTAAAGAATTAGAACAGACTTTCAAACTATCAGAACTAAAAAACAGTGCTTTATACCTCTTGAAACAGCTTGGATTTCCAAAACATTAACAATGAATGTTGATAGCTCATGAGAGGTAAGCAGTTAAAATCATGTCTGAACCGAAGAGACTTTGCGGGGAAGCAAGGCACTAATCAGAATGGTGTGACTTTTCAAGGTCTGATATGTTATAACCTGCCAGAGTTAGAAATGCTTCAATAGACTAGAACTTATACTTTACGAATTAATAAATGGTTGAAGCACTGGTCCTGGACTAAGAACATAAGAACGGCCATACTGGGTCAGACCAAAGGTCCATCTAGCCCAGTATCCTGTCTTCCGACAGTGGCTAATGCCAGGTGCCCCAGAGGGAATGAACTGAACAGGTAATTATCAAGTGATCCATCCCCTGTCGCCCATTCCCAGCTTCTGGCAAACAGAGGTTAGGAACACCGTCCCTGCATATTCTAGCTAATAGCCATTGAAGGACCTATCCTCCATGAATTTATGTAGTTATTTTTTGAATCCTGTTATAGTCTTGGCCTTCACAACATCCTCTGGCAAGGAGTTCCACTGCTGCCTATTAAGTCCTCATAGAGGGAATTTCAACCCGTCTGCCTCGGGCAATATTTGAAAAGGACTGAAATTATTTCCTGTTCTTTAAAACAAATAAATTATTTCTTGCTTGATCTTTGTCTGATTTCCCTTCACTTAAACGGATCAAGGGAACGATCATTACAAGTGTGATCATAGACCCATAGACTTTAAAGCCAGAAGGTACCATTGTAATCATCTAATATGACCTTGTGTACATTGGAAGCCACAGAACCACACCCACCTACTCCTATAATAGACTCATAACTTCTGGCTGAGTTACTGAAGTCCTCGTATCATGATTTCAAAACTTCAAGTTACAGCGAAGTCACCATTTACTCTAGTTTAAATCAGTAAGTGACCTGTGCCCCATGCCGCAGAGGAAGGCAAAAACCCCTGCATGGTGTCTGCCCATCTGTCCCATTGGAAAATTCCTTCCTGTCCCCAAAAATGGTGATCAGTTAGACCCTGAGCATGTCAGTGAGACCCTGAGCATGTCAGTGAGACCTACCAGGCAGATATCTGGGAAAGAATTCTCTGTAATAACTCAGAGCCCTCACCATGTCGTGTCTTGTCTCCAGCCATTGGAGACATTTCCGACTAGCAGTCGCAGATGGGTCACATGCTATTGTAGGCAACCTCATCAGACCATCTCCTCCATACCTGATCAAGCTCAGTCTTGAAACCAGTTTTTTTTTTTTTTTTTTCCCACTCCTGCCTTTGGAAGGCTGTTCCAGACCTTCACCCCTCTGATGGATAGAAATCTTCACATAATTTCAAGCCTAAACTTATTGGTGGCCATTTATATCCATTGTTATGCCAACATTGGCATCTAATTTAAATAATTCCCCAGGGTGGATTTGATTTAAATCAAATTGATTGATTTAAATCACCAGTCAAGAAGACTCTATTTAATCATGGATTTCTACATAAAAGTGCATTCTTGTTGGTTATAACCTTAATACATGTTCTTCACAACTCAGAGATAGATGTAGGTTTCATTTTTAGAAGGTACACACTATACATTTTTAAAGTGATTTATTTTGAAAACTTTTCAGATTAGTTTTACAGCTATATCAGAAGATGAATGATTGTTTGGTTATTTCATTTACCAAAGGTAATTGAAGCAGATATTATGAAGTCATTGCGGGGTGAACTATCTCCAATTCAACATGTTAATCATTAATATTTGGAGGATTTTCTTGCCATGCTGTATTAGGAGGAGAACATCACCAGACAGACATTTAAATTGTTTTATTTAACTAAAACAACAGCGGAATGTATTCTGGATTTTTTTCTTCAACAGCAAACATGTAATATTTTAACAAAACAAGCATAAGAATTTTTGAATTTAGTTAAACATTCAAGTTTTTTAAAATCAGGTTTGTTTTTGTTAAAATTGTTTTTAATTAAAATAGTTAAATGAAATATTTAAAAAAAACAACAAAAATTAAATTGACTATGTCAGCCAGGTCAACATGAGAAATTAAAAATATTGGCTTCTGCAGTTAGCTCAGTCGTCTTCACCTTCATTTTCCTATTTGTTCATAATCTGGAAAAGAAAAACAGGCTTTCCTGCTTTTTCAGGTCCCAAATGATTTCTCAATTTGTGATGAATTAGTCCAAACTGGGAGGAAAATATTCTTTCTACACCGGCAGAAGAGCCTACTGCTGTTAAACATGAAATTATCACTTCAGCAGTCTCTGAATCCAAGTGCTTAAGTGACTTCACCAGTTCACTGGTGTGACTTTCTTTAAAATATCATCAGCAAACATATATTTCTTGAATGGTTCACCCTTAGCTCTGAAGTTCATTATAGTTGGCATTACGGAGGGATGATTGCAGGATGTCCATGTCATAGCCAACTCCTCTTCTTCAGCAGTTAAGAATTGAGTATTGAGAATGTTTGCAAGAAAATGAGCTGGAGATAGTGCTTGTCTCATTAGTTTTTTTAATGCTTGTAATTTAACTCTGTCATTGCATATTTCTCTTTTTAAGATCTCACTCAGTTCCTTCCAAATTTCAACAGCATTAGCAATTAAGCGGCTATTTCCCTGCATTTTGGTCAAGGCTACAGAAATAGGCTTCAGGGTACTCAGCATGTGTTCAACATTTCTCTTGAGCCCAATGTTGAGAACTTTGGCTGTGACAATGCCATCTATTTTTCACGATTTTGTTCACAAACTGTGATCAGATTAGGCCAGTTCTTGATATAGTGCTCAAAACAGTCCACTACTGAGTTCCATTGCACGTCTTGTGGGAGAGTTAGCTTGGTTCCTCCCACTTTTGTCAGAGCAGCTGCTGCAAGGTAGTTGTTACGGAAGTATTTTGCAATTTCAACATTAACCTTTATTTCTGGAACACTGAAGTCTTTGGCTAGGAGGTGCATCAGCTGAGCACTGCAACCGTATGTTATTAGCTTGGGACTCTCTTCTATAATTTCTTCTCATCTTGGATACATTTGAAGCATTGCCTGGGACCAAGCTGCGTACTAGACTTTTGAATTTTTTTCACGGTTTGTTATAGCTTTGACTACTACTTCTTGTAAGTATTCTGCTGTGTGTGCATTTCCTGATTTATCAGTTGTTTCTGTAAGGCAGACATTCCCTTCTTCTGTTGTCACACAAGCACATACAACAGGATCATTGTGGACATTTATCCACGCATCAAGACTCAGGTTAACAATTTCACCATCTAGACCTTTTGCACACTGCTCAATTTCTTTCATACACTTTATCCAGCAATTTGCCTGCAACATCTGCTCTGTTGGGTGGACTGTATCCTGGTCTTAATGAGTGAATCATGTTAATGAAGTGTGGGTTCTCAATCATATAGAAAGGAGAGTTTGTTGCATAAACAAACTGGGCAATTTTTTCATCAATTATCTCTTTTTGTAATCTGCTGGTTCTTATCACAAACTTATCTGTGGTGGTGGTTCTTCGAGAGATGTGCCTGTGGGTGGTTGTCAGGGTTCCCTCCCCACTCTAAACTCCAGGGTACAGACGTGGGGACCCGCATGAGAGACCCCCTGAGCTCATTTCTAGCAGCTTAGGTTAAAAACTCCCCAAGGCACACATTCTCCCTCGTACCTTGGATTAGGTAACGCTGCCACCACCAAGTGATTTAGACAAACTCAGGGAAAGGACCACTTGGCGTTCCTACTCCCCCTTAATATTCCCCCACACTCCCTTTCCTGGGGAGGCTTGAGAATAAATAAGATGAGCACAGACCAACCTTGGGGTTTTTTTAGGACACAAAAAAAAAACCCAATCAGATTCTAAAACAGAACTTTTATTATAAAGAAAAAAAGTAAAAGAAGCACCTCTGTAAAATTAGAATGCAAGATAATCTTACAGAGCAATCAGATTCAAAAACACAGAGGATTTCCCTCTGGGCCAAACTTTAAAGTTACAAAAAGAAAACCAGGAATACACCTTCCTCTCAGCCCAGAGAAAAACACAAGCCAAAACAAAAATTAGCTAACGCATTTGCTTGCTAGTTCTTACTAATTCTGATGGAGTTGGATTGCTTGCTTCCTTGATCTGTGTCCGGCAAGCACAAAGAACAGACTGACCAAAACCTTTCCCTCCCCTCCCCACCCCGATTTGAAAGTATCTTGTCCCCTTATTGGTCCTTTTGGTCAGGTGCCAGCAGGTTACCTGAGCTTCTTAACCCTTTACAGGTAAAAGGATTTTGTGCCTCTGGCCAGGAGGGATTTTATAGTACTCTATACAGGAAGGTTGTTACCCTTCCCTTTATATGTATGACAGTGCTCCACTCCAGGTGTTGATGTGTCTCTGCGTGTTCGCTCAGAGATTTTTACAGCAGTATTGGTACCAGTTGCACACGCGCAGAGCATACCGTAATAGTATGCGTGCACGACTGGTCTCCTCAGTTCCGTCTCTACCGTTCCCGGCCTGAGTCGGAGCTCAGCAGACTTGTTAGAGAATTTCTTCTCTCCCTTGTTCAACATTTTTCCCTCTTAGTTTAGCTTACCAGTAATAGATAGGTACCCTTTTTCCCTTCTCTTCTCTCTCTTTTTTTTTTTTTTTAAAAACAAAAAAAAAACAACCCTTTTTTGTTCCTGTCAGCGCAGCTGCTTCCAACATGCCTGGCTCTCCTGGCGTCAAGCGGTGCTCTAACTGTAATGATGCCATCCCTCTTTCAAATGGCCACTCTAAATGTATTAAATGTTTGGCGGAGTCCCACATCCCCCAAAATGCGCCCACTGTAGCAAGGTGAAATCCAGGGCATGCAAAGACAGGGAGCTGCGGTTAAAACTGCTCCTGCTGCAAAAATCACTCAGGCTCAGACTCTGCTATCCGTGGCAGCCCCCCTGCTTCAAAGAGACAAAAGAAAGCTTTAAAAAAGCATCGGTCTCTCTCACCCGCAAAGGGTATTGGCAGGGACAAGCCTTCTCCAGGTACTACTTTCCTCCCCGTGCTCCCCCGGCTGAGTACCTTTGATGTGCCGGGCTCCTCTGGTGCCACGCGAAACCTCCCTGCGGCTGTGGCGGTCACACTAACCCCTGGTGCTGAGGCTTCAGGCTTTCAGTTGCCTGCCTCTCACACAGCACCGTTTGGCACCCCAATGGAAGCGGTGCCGATGTATACTAGCCTGCCTGACCCGCCACAGGCTCCTCTTGCTCTCCCGGCACCGTCAGCCTTTGAGCTAGCCGGCAGTGACAGAACGCTTGGGACACCGGTGCAGAGGAATCCCTCCTCACAACAGATTCCTCTCGCTCAGCCCTCCCCTCACAGCGGCACTGCGGCACCGCAATTCACACACTTAAGGAACCTCCTGGTGTCACCTAACTTGCAGTCACCCCTGCTTAACACCTACTTCTCTCTGGACACACAGGCAAGGTCTGCACAGCTTTTCTCCAGTGATGAGGAATCGGGGCTGCAGGGAGAATTTTCACCTTATCAGATCTCCTGTCCACAGACCCCAATCGAGAGGTCATAGAAAAGCTGCCTCGTCCTACTCCGAGGGTCCTGCCCCATGGTGCATGAACCCCTGGATGGCACCACCCATGCCCTTTCCACCACAGTGGCAATATTGGGCTCCATGGGCTCCTTATACTCGGGACCACACTCGTTATACCATTGCAGCTAGGCATGAGACCAGCTCGGTACCACCAGCTGACGACCCTGCCACTGACTCCAGACACCAGGCAGCCCTGTCACAACCGCAAGAGCAAGCACAGCCTGCCTCTAACCCAGTAGAACCAGTTGTTCTGCCTGATGAAAGGTTTGGGATGTTGCTTTTACAATCATTTTCTGTACCACTAACCACTCTACCATGCAGTTTTTATGGTGCTTTATTGCCAGAACCTTTAGGAACACAGATCTATATTGGCCAGGCTAATAAACTGCTGCAAGCACAATACACACTACGTACTATTTGTGTATGTTTCACACTCGTATATATTTAGAACCTGTAATGCTTGCTTCTATAATTTTTGCTGTTGTCAGCAGGAATTGTTGTGGTTTGTATACTTTCTCTCTCGTATCTCCCTATCCTTCTATTGGTTAGCCATTACTCTCTCCATATTAAGCAGCAGAAGTAAAGAATAGACCAGGGCAGTTGTATTCCTAACAAGATGTTGTTGTCAAAAAGGACCAGCTCTCCTTCTTTATACACACAAGCAGAGTACGGTTTCCTGGGACAACAGGTGAATAGCACTGTTAGGAGGTAGCGTATATTGAAGTGTAGGTTAACCTCATGCTTATTGATTTTGGTGTGAGCCCTCGAAACTGGGAGGGCTTTTTGGAAAACAAAAGTGATGGAGGTTGAGACCCTCTGCCCTGTATTCTTCATAGAGATGTGCTTAAGATATGAATATGGCATAACTAAGATATGTTTTATGCAAGATGGGTCATGTGAGGTATCATTGGAAAGGTTATGATTTACTGAATATGATTATCCTATTTGTATGCATGTATCATTTCTGTATCTGAAGTTAGGAATATTGACTATAACAATTACAACTGTTTTTTCACCTGGGGAACCACCACCAGACAGTATGCAAACAGCCTGAATGGGTCATTGGGGGAACAATAGGTCTTTGAAGATGCTCATCTCCCTCCTTCCTGAGAAGTTTCCTGGGATGCTGCTTTGGCACTGCAGGGTCAGGTGATCATGTCACCTGGTACTGGACAACATGTTGGACTTCTAGTGTTTTTCCATTAAGAGGGGGTTGGGGTCAAACTGGGAAACAAAGGATTCCCATCATGCAAATCCTATTTAAGGCTGGGAAGTGAGCTAATCTTGGTTCTTCTCTATTGGCTCCCTGCCCAAGAAGGAAAACTACTGAAAACACCTGAAGAAACAAAGGAACTAAGCTGGGGCGGCCAAGGGCTGAGCCCAGGCAAGAAAGATCTAGCCTGTGAAAGGAATACCTGGAGATTTAAGCTACAAGCAGTACAGTTTACCTTCAAGAAACTCTGCGACCTGCATAAAACAACATTTATGGTGATGATTTGCTACTATTAACCAGTTAATTTAGTGTATTAAGTTTAGGTTGTGTGTTTTGTTTCATTTGCTCAGTAATCTGCTTTGAACTGTGTGCTATCCATTATAATCACTTAAAATCTACCTTTTGTAGTTAATAAACTTGTTTTCATTTGTTCTAAAACCAGTTTGTGTCATTCATAACTGGAGGGTGCGGGGGGAGGCAAAAAAATGAGCATATCTTCCTCCACATTGAGGGAGGGGGCGGATTTCATGAGCTTAAGCTGTATAGATTTCTATGCAGTGCAAGACAAAATATAATTTTGGGTTTGCATCCCAAAGGAGGTATGCACTTGAGTGCTGGGCAATCCCCGAGCTGAGTCTTCCCACACACAGCTGATCTCAGTGTCTGTGTATCTTTCTGCAGCTGGGTGTGTCCCTGCCTCTGTGTGTGTGTGTGTGTGTGTGTGTGTGTGCTGGAGAAGGCTTGAGGGCCTGGCACAGCAGGACAGGGTATGGGAGTCCAGGCTGGTGGAAAGGGTGGGCTCAGTGGGACCCCAGTATATCAGGTGGCACCCTGGAGTGGGGGGAGGGGGGGCAACCTGTCACAGAGGGATCCCTGCAAAGAATTAAGTACGTTCCCAATTTTGAAATTGGAGCAATACTTAGAAAATTTCAAAGCACTGGAAATATTGTATAGACTTCCAAAGCAACTTGCTGAGTGTCCTTCTAAAGGAATTATTTTTTCAAACTTGTTTTTCAGTGGGCAGGAGGAATTATATGAGGGACATTAGAATAGTTTTATGGAAACTTGATGGTGAATTATGAGCTAATTTTTAGGATTTTTTATTACCTTTGGTGATGCTTTTGGTGTTTTCCTTGAGAATTCTGGCCAGGTTTCAGATTGGGTGAATGAAAATTGAGATTGAATGAAAAGTTCCCCCAAATAAAAGATTATCCCACACTTGGCCATGTTTTTAAAAATAAATTTTAATATCTGCATTCTGCTTAGTAACTTCTAACCATTGCTTATCCGTCCCGTATGCATATCCCATTCCTTCTAGGGTGGAATTAGGTGCTGTGAAAATCCACCCTCTTGTTATAATCTATATAACACAACACAAAGAACAGGTGTTATAATTATGACAAATGTATAGACTAACCGAAGAGGTAATTGTCAGTTTGGGATGGCGTTATTTTATATATAATTTTTTTTCAAGGTTAAGTGAAATTATATGCTATCAAGTTTAAAAGATTTCAACACAATTTCATCACTTCGTAGAATAAAAGTAGTTTTTGTTTTAAAGTAACAATTTTGATTTTGCACTGTTGGGGAGAAGTAGCAAAAGTCCTGCAGTTGGCAGCTGCAATGCATTAGCCTTCTGAGAGCCTTTAAACAACATTATTTATTTACCAGTGAACCAAGGAAATACTTGGTTCACACAAAGCAGCATGAGCAACGTGCTTCCTGCATAAGCTGTGAACAATCAGCAGTGGAAGGAAGCTGCTGTGCCCCAGCTTTCAAAAACCAGCGTAGCTTGTTTCAAAGCAGGGTATAAGACAAGCCAGATGGTGAACTGATTCAGCTAAGACTTACACATCTGGGAAGAAAGTTTGTTTCAGAAGTATTCTTGCCAAAGAGCGCAGGGTGTGTCACTGAAGCTCGTGATCTAATTTTCTCTTAAAAACAAAGGTTTAATTTCCCAATTGACATACTTGTTTATTTTTAAATATTTTCATTGTATTATTTTTTAGGAGGACCAAACATGTGGGCTATCACCTCTGAAGAGCGAGCAAAGCATGACAAGCAGTTTGAGAGCCTTAAACCCATAGGAGGATATATTACAGGTTAGTTTATGTTATACGTTAACTTCTGTGTGCATTAAAGTACCTGTGTAAAACAGTTTGAAAACCTTCGTCCTTGTTCAGCTGTTTTTTTGCTGTATGACTGATAACCATGCTGTTTGACCATAAAGCATAAGTTTTTATTATAAACTCTTTCAGTCACAGGCTTATAAACTTTGTTTCATCTGAAATCTGGCATAGAATGTCTCTGCAAAAGGGGATATCCTTCTTATTAACCTCTGCACTAATGCAGCCAACCACCTTTTGATGTCATCCCTTTCAGTTCCATAAGCTAAGTAGAGTTAGGCCAGGTTAGTGCTTGGATGGTAGGCTGCCAAGGAAAATTTTTTGAAGTTGCTGCAGCAAATGACATTGGTGATAGAGGAAGTAGCAGTCTTCCCTCTGAATGGTGTTGAGGGACACTGTGTTGCTGGAGTTTTAATGCTTTCATCTGAGATGTAAAATTAAGGTCCTGACAACTTGTGTTCATTAAAGAGCCTATGGAATTTATCACAAGTAGCTGAATATTAACGTCTGTGCCTTCCCCAATTCCAGTTTGGGTAGTTGCATTCTGCCTACCTGTGGTGTTCTGGTTTTCAGTTGCATTGAACATTTTCTTCTCCTAAAATGTTGGGTAGTGGTGCTGTTCATTGTTAAAAATCTGCTGTATTCCATCCCAGAGAAGGCTGGAATTCAGTGGTGAAGGATCACTTACGTGTTTGTAACATACTTTGAGATAAAAGGCGCATTGTGAATGTAGGATTATTTTTTCCTGCATAAACACGAATGCTAAATCTTGAAAACTGACTAATGTGCATACACAAATTTTTTTTGTTTTACTGTGCATGTATTTAACAGTGTGATCCATACTGAGTGTGAAACTTGGTGTGGATTTGCATAAAAAATCATATCCCTTCCTGGAAATATTGAGTAATAAAAGTCTGTCTGGAATTGTGTGTTATGTACAGAATGGGGTTTATTTTTAAAGTTTTATCCAGAGATGGAAGAGATAGTAGAGGACCAAATTAGACTGAAATAAAAAATATATACTGTTCTCCCCTGCACTGCCACCACCAACAAAAAAAGCAGTCAACGTGGCTGAGACTGAATATTCCATCGTTTACATTGTATCATTGTAAACTCTTGGCTGCTGTTGATTTGTGACGTATAAAACAGCTATTTACAACTCATTTTACCCACTTCTTGGAGCCAAGATTACAAAGTCCATTAGTACATGCAAACTGCCATCACCATGAGCTTGTTACATAGTTCTAAATTTTCAAAAGAGCTCAGCACCCAACATGCTGAGCTCTTTTGAAAGTTTCTGGCTTTAATAAATATCTGCGACTTTATTGTAAAGTATTAATACAAGACTTGTTTTTTTCTTCTTTTATCACAGGTGATCAAGCACGTACCTTTTTCTTGCAGTCAGGACTACCATCATCAGTCCTAGCTGAAATATGGTAAGGCTTTTAAAAACAAATTTAATTAATATATGATTGGAGATTCTTGGCTCACTTGTATAGATTTTGGTTTGTTTTATGTTGCCAATTGAAAGACCACTTTCCAATTACATTATATAAAAGAGTCAAACAAGAATGGTGCCTGGACTCACTTATTTCAATATATACTTGTCATTATATTTAAGCTTCAATCTCTGTTATAATAGTGGAAGAAATTAAACTGTAATGGAACTTGAATAAAAAGGAATGTGGAGGTATAAAAAACAAATAATGACAGACAGCCTTGACTGCATTTCTTACATAATTAGTGGTTTAAGGGATTACAGTACATGTACGCTTTTAGGCCCTGATCCTGCAATTAAGACTCATTGTGGCTCTGCTTGGGTGAATAGGTCTGTCTGAGCAGATCTGATTACAGGATAGTGGCCATATTTGCTTTTCTAATCAAGCATTTGATCCTACTCACAAAATTCAAATTGGTCGACCATGAGCACTGTCACAAGGATTAAAAACTGGCTTTAGTATTGCAAACAAAGGGTAATGATAAACAGCAGGATATCAAATTAGGGGAGACATCTGGTGGAGTGCTGCAAAGTTCATTGTTAGGCCTTACATAACATTTTAAATAACATGGGAAAAAAAGAGAAACAATAGGTTAATGAATTTCCTGGTTGATACTAAACTGTATAGTATTTGAAACACCAGTAGAGTCACTAGGGAGGTTTGAAATATGGACAAGAAATAATAAAATGAGACTGAGCTTGGGGGAAAAATGCTTGCTAATAAATTGGGAGTGGAAAATAGCCCAAACACAGGGAGAAACCTGGGAAGTCATAAATCCTAAAGTTGTATGCTTGGGTTATAGATAGTAAATTGCATTTAATATTATTATGTAACATCATCTTCCTTGCATTAATTCCGTCAAATAGGGTCTGCTTTCCAAGTCCTCTCCTCCAAAGTGCTCTGTTCAGTGCTGTATATTATACCAGGTGCTAACGTGTCTTTCTTTATAACATCCCACCACTTCTTCTTGAGTTGGCATCTCTGTTTCCTTTAATCTTGATCTGTTGGACTCTCTTATCTACATAGTTGTCAGGACTGTGCTTGACATGACCAAATCATCTGAATCTGCAGTCCCTCATTTTCATTCATTTGGGGACTTACAGTGTTAGTTTATGGTAAATTTTTACGACCAGCTTCGAACCTGATGCCAGCCCTTCTCGTTTTTCAACCAGGCCTGGGATTGGCTATGGTAGAGTTATTATAATGTAAGGTAGCAACTGAAAAAAGCCACTGCAGTTTTAGTCCACATAGGAAGAGACATCAGCTCATGAAATAGGGAGGTAATAAGCCCTCTTTGTGATTTCTGAGTGCACAGCAGAATATTGCGTTTTGTCCTGGGCATTTCATTGCCGGAAATATGCAGCCACACTAAAGGAAGTTTAGAAAAGAGACCTGTAAAGTAATTAAGGGTGTAGTGGAACTGACTCATGAGGAAACTTTAGGGTGTATATATATATATGTGTGTGTGTGTATGTGTGTATGTATATAATATCTATTTATCTTGGCAGATGATGAATGAGATATGTAAGTGAATATGTAAGATATATGTAATGTAAGATACATTTACAAATATGTAAAGGGTGTAAATACAAAAAAAGTATAGGAATTCTTTTTCATGATATGTTGGGATATATGGGAACTAGGAGCAATGGAATGAAATTAAGAAAAGGGAAATTTGTTAAGTATCCGGAAAAGTTTCTGACAGTAAAATTTATTAGATTCTATGAAGTAGTCTTCCAAGGAAAGTGGAAGTTTTTGGGAATATTCTCACAGTGCATGAGCTGTCCATTGTATTTATTCACTGTTTATAATATTCAGTTTGGGAAGGTGCCACGAGAGATGTGTGTGTATGTGTTAAAATTGAAAAATAAAATTCACATAGTAATTGAATTCTACATAGTGATCCATAAGTATGTAGGTATACTATGTAACTATATTAAGGATTTTTAATAAGTGCCATGTTTTAGTCTTTTGAATTAATCTCTTCATTTAATCGTCATTTAATGTGATCTATTTGTCTAGTGCTGAGCCATAATTGATGCAATAAATGTTGCACACAGGGCATGAAGGTACTACTGAGCCAAACAGTCTGCTAGTTTCTTGGGCACTGAGTGTTTAATGTATGATACTTTTAAAAATTGAGTCACATAAGAAGATGCCAGATGGTCTGTATTAGCATATGTAAACAAAAACAACTGTGCTCTGCGCAAAAAAGTCAAGACCTACAATTTTCTAAGGCAGGGGTGGCCAACCTGAGCCTGAGAAGGAACCAGAATTTGCCAAAGAGCCACAGTAATACGTGAGCAGCTCCCCATCAGCTCCCCCCGGCTCCTAGCGCTTCCCACCCACCGGCAGCCCCACCAATCAGCGCCTCTCCCTCCCTCCCAATCAGCTGTTTTGTGGCATGCAGGAAACTGGCGGGGGAGGGGGGGGAGGAGCGAGGGCATGGCAGGCTCAGGGGAGGGCCTGGGAAGGAGTGGAGTGGTGGCAGGGCCTGTGGCAGAGCCAGGGGTTTGAGCAGTGAGCACCTCCCGGCACACTGGAAAGTTGGCACCTGTAGCTCGAGCCTCAGAGTCTGTGACTATACAAGGAGCCGCATATTAACTTCTGAAGAGCCGCATGTGGCTCTGGAGTCACAGGTTGGCCACCTCTGTTCTAAGGGTTTTCCCATTGTGGAAGGTCATTCATAACTTTCTGTAAAATCAATATCAGGTTAAACTACAAAAGATAGCAAGGAAATAGAATAATAAGGCAATAAATGAAATTATATAAGCAGTCAGTTTTGAGTGAGCAAATTAATGTTTCCTTCCCCCCTGTTTTTTTTAAGGGCTCTTGCAGACCTGAACAAAGACGGGAAGATGGATCAGCAGGAATTCTCCATAGCTATGAAACTCATCAAGCTAAAATTACAAGGTCAACACTTGCCTGTAGTCCTCCCACCTATCATGAAGCAACCTCCCGTATTCTCTCCGTTAATTTCTGCTCGCTTTGGTACTTATGAATGTTTAATACATTTACTGGTGTTGAGAGAGTCACCAAAAAACAAAAAAAAGTATTGAGGGTACATTCATATTTATATCTAACAGATGAGATCATTTGACTAAAGAAACAATGATTGCAAAAGGGATACCCTGATCTAAAGAGCTTTGCAAAAAAATTTCTCTGAAGCTGTTAAAGAATTATCCTTTAATTTTGGCTGTTTGTTGCTTATTAGCTGTCTACAATGTAATTCACACAGGAGTACCTGACTAAATCATTACACTTTTGGCTTGTAAAATGCATGAAAACTGTTCTTATGTGTGACCTACAGGCTGTCCCCTTGACCTAGAACTCTTTTTCCTTCTCTCTCAAAGATGCTAACTTCTGCTCTTTTAGAATTATGCTTTAAAACTAAAGCTAGGCAAATATTTAAAATCTCTCAAGGAATAGTTTTATTTGAAACATTTTTGAAGTTCATCAAATGATTCAATTAATAGTACTCAATCAGCTCTACTTCAACATTTATTTTCTCTTTAGCTTATGATTTAATCTCTCTTAGTGTATTCTGGGATTCTGTGTATGCATGATGTTGTATATTGTGAAGCATTTATAAACCAAATAATGTCTGCTAGACTACAAATATATCCTATGCATCCAGGTATGTATACAGATTATAAAAGTATGTGTATACATGTATCTATTCCACAACCGTTCTTAATTATTTGACTAGCTCTAAAGTGTGTGTACACGTATATTTTCACAAGTATAGACACTTGTAAATATGTAGCGTTGATAGCCATGTGATGAATTGCAGAGCCATGCAAAAAATATCATGCATTGTTTACCACCTCACCCAGCATTCTGCCCATCGATCCATTTTCCCCAGTATTCATTAAATAAATGATGCCAGTGCCCTGAGTAACTTCCAACAGCTTCATTTGGAAAAACAAAAAAAATCCATTAGCTAGAGACGTTTCCTTGTTTTCACCAAATGTGGAATTTCTCCTCCAAGAATACTGCGGACAGAGGCTCAGGACAAGCAGGATTCAGTCCTGCAACAGTGCTGTCACTTTTCTATACATAAATTGTCAAACTTTAAAGTCTGTTACTTTATATCCCTGAGGGGCTAGAAGTAAGAGGCTTTTAGAGAAATCATTATAGGGTGGGTATTGGAAACATTAGCTAAATATATTTTGAGCACATGTTGTTTGTTTCTTCATTTGTGCTTTCTTCTGCATGCAGCATACTCTGTGGCTGGAAAGCTTGAATTAGAGCTGTTCAAAGTGGAGAAAAATAGATCTTATAATTGAATGTAAATGTACATTTTAGAGTATAGGCATCTCTGCACGTTGACTGTCCCCTACATTGAGTTTGTATTGCATTTACCAGGCACAATGGATCCATTCTTATTTGAGGCCTTTGGATGATGCTGCAGCATTAAATGTTTAATAATAGTTATTTCATTTCTCCTTTAGGAATGGGTAGTATGCCAAATCTGTCCATGCCAACATCTGTGCCTACAATCACACCTTTAGCTCCCATGTCATCATTGACCGCAGTGACTTCGATTCCTCCCTTGATTATCTCTACTCCCCTGATGCCTTCTATCAGTACATCATCATTGCCAAATGGAACGTCCAGTCTCCTTCAGCCTTTACCTATGTCTTTCTCTTCAAGTAAGTACAACACAGTAAGATACTCAATTCTGGATACACTAATCTAATTCTTAGTGTAGATTATTAACTTGTATCCATTTATTTTTCCTTTTTGTTTCAGCATTGCCTCATCCTGGTTCTTTCAGTCCCATGGCAGGAGGGTTTGGTGGTACTAATATACAGAAGGCACAGTCTCTGATCGATTTAGGATCTAGTAGGTATGACACTTAAGACTTAAAATGTCATGTCTTAGACTTTAGTAACAAATGCCTTTTTAAAAAATTGCAATATAATAGTTCATATTTACAAGCAGAAAAATAAGGAGATGTGTGAACAGCATATATACACGATATTTCTGAACATTGATACAGATCTAGGCGATAACTGCAACAAGAGATTAATTTGTGTTTGGATATGAGCAGTTGAATAACATTGTCAGTAAATGTAATAAACATAAAGTGGGAGGGAGGTTCAGAAAGAATGGAATGAAGCAGTGTTAAATAAACAGAGGCAAAACATACAGTCCAAGGATTAGGTGTTATGGAAGCTATGTTAATATTGCAACATGTTCTTTTTTGAGGAAGTTATGTATACAAAAGTTGTCTAAAAGATTATCTATTGCAAACATTTATCTCTGAGGTCATTTTGCAAGTAATGGAGATCATAAATCTTTGTGATCACCTTCCTTATTTGTTTGTGCCAAAAGTGTTTAAAATAAAAGTTTGGTCTCTTTGGCTGTGTCTATATTATCTTTTCTCCGCTAGAGTTCCTCACTATTGCTACAGACAGATAGCTCCACTGTAGTACTGCTGTAGACAGGGCTCCAGGCATCTAATGATGTTATAATCATGATGTTGGCTAACATTCAGAGCAGGTTTATGCAATGTAGTGTTTGAAAGGTTTAGTATAAATCAGCACTCTCATTCTTGCTACCTCCAATGACTCTGAACCAGTGGTAGCAGCAGTGCAAAATTTTAGGGGGAAAAAGTATAGTTTAGGTGAGGCTTTTTGGTTTAGGGTATTGGCAGCAAGGAGTGACTTTAGAAGCTGCAGATGTTTTGTTTTGTGGGTGAGTCAGTTCACTGGTTGAATTTTTCATACATTCATGGTTTCATTTGTTGATTTAATTCATGTCTTCACTTAAATTTGCTACTTGGTCATTGTCCTTAGCCCTCAGTGTCCTGCTGTAGGCTTTTACAGGTCTTGGGATGTGTTCCCCCTACCTTCCACAACTACTGGATTTTTATTAATATGTCTTGATTTTTTTCCCCATATTTTTCTTAAATACTACTCCGTACAAGTTCTTCAACATGTTTTGTAGACATAGTACTTGAATGCAAAGACTGTGTTTCAGTATGTTAAATTTTTCATTTCAGTGCTCTAAATAAACACTCTGTGCTGCATGTAATAAGCATGTAATTCCTCTTTTTTAGTTGGATAGTAGAGATGAAAAACAGGGTTTTAAAATTCTATAATGTTTCTGTTATGATAGAGAGCAGAGAGGATTGGGGCCTCATTGTGCTAAGTGCTGCACAAACCAATAGGGGGAGACAGCCCCTGTTCTAGGGAGCATACTATCTAAAGCTTGTTTATTAAACAATGGAATTTAGAATAATGTATTTTTGTCTTTTTAACATTTATATTGCAGTTCAAATTCTTCCTCCACCACTTCACTAACTGGGAATTCACCTAAGACTGGATCCTCAGACTGGGCAGTTCCTCAGGCCTCCAGATTAAAATACAGGCAGAAATTTAATAGTCTTGATAAAGGCATGAGTGGATACCTATCAGGTGAGTACAGCATTTGGACTGAAAAAAAAAACAGAGTTTTCTAATTATTAGAACTGAAAAGATTAATGATGAAATCCTTTGAAGTTAATCTGAATTTTACAACTGACTTCAATGGAGCCTGGATTTTATCCTAAGTAACCGTATGTTTTTCTAATCTTTAGGTCTGAGTCTTACCGAGACACAAAACTAGCTTATAAAAGTGTCACTATATGGGATAACTTGTTGTTCAGCTTTTATGTGTGTGTTAAATTTAAAGAATTCCTATATTATGCTACACAAGACAATCTCACTTTACTAATCTGTAAACGAAAGTTTGGGTATGTCCTGCAGGTCTGCACTAAATTTGAACTTTGCTGGTTTCAAAGTTTCTGCTTCAGAGTCTCCTACCCAGGTGGCCTTATCTTTACTCTGCTCTCTTGTTTTGGGGGATATTTTTCAAAACTCCCCCAGTCAACTAAAACTTTGTTTAACAACATTTCAAATGATACCAAGACCATCAAATGTAGTATTGCAAACCTAATCTTGTTCTTGAATACAAGTTCATACAATGAGCCAAGAGCAAATGTTTAAAGGGCAGAATTGTGTTAACATCTCTTTGATGTGAAAGGCTTTGTTGTTGTTGTTTTTGGGGGGGTTGGTGGGTGGTAAAAGTGTATCTGTTGGGGGATGAATAAATAATACTTTTCTTTTAGACTTTTAGCAGTCCTCCCTAAAAGTCTATCAGACATGCTACAGCCTATATATTAAGCACTCTTTTATGGTTTAGATCAGTGCTTCTCAAGCTATTTGATATGGGGGACCGGCGATTTTTTTTTCCAGTGTGCGCGCAGACCAGCAGCCGATGGCTGGTCCGCAGACCACCACTTTGAGTAGCACTGGTTTAGATGGCTTCTAAACCCTTTAAACTCCTTTAATGGTACAGAAAAGATGGGACCTGTCATTTAACCAAAAGCTCTTCTGTGTAGCAGTTTTCAGTCCAATTCAGTTTTTGCTTCACCTTGCATCTGTGCTTCCGTTAATCAAGAATTAAAGCTATACTGCAATCTTCGTTATAAGGAAGAATACGCCTAACGAAGAAGAAAATGGGCTGAAACTGTTGGCAACAATGTACTGATTACCTTGCTCCATTGCATTGAGTAGAGCTCAGCCTGTATACCTTTTACTGAGAGACAAGGTGGGTGAGATAATCTCCTCTCTTGGATCAACTTCTTTGGGTGAAAGAGACAAGCTTTTGAGCTCCACAGATCACCAACAGAAGTTGTTCCAGTAAAGGATATTACCTTACGCACCTTGTCTCTCTTGCATCCTGGGCCAGCATATCTACAACGCTACCTTTTGCTGATTCATTCTGTCATAATAAAATGAAAGGGTGTATAGATGAATGCTAGTATAAATTTATATTGGATGTGAAAGCAAAAGATATTTTAGAATTCATAGAATCTGGGTGAAGAACATTCAGTAAAAAAGTATATTGGAGTCACAGAAGTATTCATAAGGAAACAAAAAAGCTGAGAAGGGTCAGGTTGGGGGCAGAATATGACTAAACAGCTAGGTATAAGAATGTATTTGAGGCAAAAAACAAATCTTTAAAAAAATCCCATAATGCACCTGAAACCCAATTGATGCTAATAAAGTATGCAATACAAACTTTGGAGGGCAAATATAAGTTAGAGAATGAGGGCTAAGAAGAAATTTGAAGGCAAAAAATTCCCAAATGAGGACATTAATTAAAAAAAAAAAATACTGATTTAGAATAAGAAAAGACACATGAAGCAAGAAACCTGTGGGTGTGTTTAACAGACCTCTAGGATGTCAAGGGCAAGAACAGAGGATGAGATTGCAGAGAAGCTAAAATGCATCTTTGCATTAGGACTTGTCTACACTACAGAGTTTTGTCGACAAAAGTTATGTCGCTTTAATTAAACCGCTGTTGCATGTCCACACTAGCCCCTTGTGTCAGCAGAGCACATTCACTCTAGCAGCTCTTGCATTGACGCAGAGAGCAGTGCACTGTGGGTAGCTTATCCCACTGTGCAACTGGCTTCAGGGTCCTTTGGGAAAGATTTGCAATGCCTCATGAGGCAGGTACAGTGTCACATGATGCAGGTTTCTCAATCCCATTGTTCCATGGGCATCCTACTAGATTGCCAGCTGCTTTTCAACTGAAGTGTATGTGGGGGGAAGAAAAGGGAGAGAGTGTGACAGGGAGTATGTAGGGAAGGGGTGGGGGAGAGACAGAAACACTGTGTGTGTTGGGGAAGTGTGTCTCTCTAAATTCAGACATGCAGTCTCTTTAAGGTCAGACAGCACCCTGAGCAACCAATATTGGGGGAGAGGAACCCGCACCCCTGGCTCTGCACAGCACAGCAGTCTCTCCCCCACAGCAGCTGCCCTCTCTGCCTGCCTGCCGATTCCACATTAATGGTTCCGTGATTCCCTCCAAGTTCTCCCACAGCCTCCTCAGCAGTGTTGTGAGCTCTCCAAGCTGAGGAATGTCAAAGCTTTCCAGAGCTTTAAAAGGGGAGGGGGCGCATGCCTACAGGGCTGCTGAGTTCAAAACAGTGAGCAGAGCAGTTATGGTGGGCATTGTGGGATACTGGGGGAGGCCAGTTATGTCAACATAACGAACGGTAGCGTCTACATTGATGCCTTGACACTTTAACTTTGCCTTAAAAAGTTTTATGCCTCTCATCAAGGTGGTTTTATTTTGTCACCAAAAGTAGCTTTGTAGTGTGTACACCTCCATTGTTTTGTCAGCAAAAGCTGCCTTTTGCTGACAAAACTGTGTAGTGTTGACAAGGCCTTAGTCTTCACACTGGATTATGGAGAAACAAGCAGTTCTTATTTCCATAGTGCCCCAGCCCTTTAGCCCCCATCCCACACCCCAAACCCCTCATCCCGGCCCACCCCAGAGCCATCACTTTGCACCCCAACCCTCTGCCCCAGCCTTGAGCCCCCTCCCGTACCCCAAATCTCTCATGCCTGCCCACCCCAGAGCCAACACCCCCAGCCAGAGCCCTCACCCCGCACACACACCCCAACCCTCTGCCCCAGCCCTGAGTCCCCTCCCACACTCCAAACCCCTCGGCCCCACCCCCGCCACTCATCACCTACATATTGATGCACATAATAAGGTTCACTCCACAAATGGATATAAAAAATTAGAGGGAACATTGTTTATGACCTAAATTTGCAGCCATGGATAGCGTTCACTTTAGTGTTTTGAAGGACCAAAAGGCAGAAGTAACTGAATAACAAAAGTATGCTATTTATTATTAAATACAGCGACACTTGTGAATACCTGGAGGGTAGTCAGTGTTGAAGGACTTAAAAAATCGTTAAGGGATAATCCCAGTATTTATATATCATTTAGCCTGCCGTCCTTATTGGAAAAATAATAATGGGGAACAGATCTTATGGAGTTTGAGGTTTTACAAATCTCTCAAACTGCTTGGGTTCTACAGACTAGCATGTCTTTTCACTTTTTCCCCACTGTAATTTAAAATAGTGTGCCCTAAGGGTGATTACATTAAAAAAAAAAAAACACTAGCTAACGGGTCGCATATGATATGTATTGTGGAATAAATAAATCTCTCCCCACCTTACCTTCCTAAAAATCTAGCCTAGCAATAGCAGCAGTAACTTGTTTAAATTTATAATCACATGCACACTGTGGGTTTGAAAATTTGACTTAAGTATTGCATTCCGGATACACTTATGGGAAAGGGAGGGCTAGAGGCAGGGAGAAAAGAAGGGAGCAGGTAGTGAAAACATGCAGTAAATTATTGTATGATTCTTGGTTCATTCATTTTAACACTCACAACAACAGTAAAGGCTCTGCAGGCACCCCATCCAAGGCTGAATATATTTTAAAAATGACTTTGTGAAATAAAGGACACGTGCAAAATGCTTTTTGTGCCATGTACTGTACTGTGTACACACAGGAGAAATTGCTCAAATGCATGCTTTTTATTTTCTTTGTTTTGTTTGTAAACAATACAAGCAATGTGCCTCACTCCCACAGATGTTAAGGGATGAGTTTTTCATATGTGCCTACATGACTTAGGAGTACAACTCCCATTTACTTTCAATGGGAGTTGTGCTCCTGAATCACTTTGATGCTATTGAAAAGTTCCACTCAAAGTTACTAAAAAAATGGAGTTCTATAGTATATCTATTTAGTAGATCACCAAAGGGTTATTGTGGTCCAGTGGATACAGAAGGACAAAAAGTCAGTAAACCTGGGATTCAGTTTTTGGCATTGCCACTGACTTGCTGTGTCACCTTGAGCAAGTCACTTCATCTGACTGTGTCTCAGTTTCTCTGTCTATAAAATGGGAACAACTCCTCTCCACTTTTTGTAAGGGACTTGGATCTAAGCATGAAAAGTGCTAAGTGGTTACTATAATTTTTCCTATAGACTGAAGGTTTCTGCCTAGCAATCTGTATAGTTTGTTAGCAGGGGAAGGAATGTAGCCCCCACATTAACAGTGCTAACTCTTTGCCATAGTCAGCTACATTTTACATATAGCTGTGAAGATCACCATAAACTGTTACGTTCATCTGTGGTGGGATTTTCTGAATGAGAAAAGTTGGTCAAGGACACTAACGATATTTGTTTACTCTACTTGTGATCATTGTGTCTGTGGTTTGTGTTTTTAACAGTATACAGAAATAATACAGTATACGGACTACCAGCATTAATAAACCATCAGCACAAACTGATGAAGTAAAATTAAGAATAAATGTGGGTTGCCCCAGTTTACAACACATCACATAATATCTGTCTTTTGTTCTAAATAGATTTATATATGAAAATTCTTAATAGTTTAATCTGTATTTCACTAAGGATTTCAAGCAAGGAATGCCCTTCTGCAGTCAAACCTTTCTCAGACTCAGCTGGCTACCATTTGGTAAGTTTACTCACTGATTGATGAGAGGCTTACACAATTGTGGTAGGGAATGTAGTCTGCTCTCTGCCATCAAGAAGTGTTAAAGGACAAGGTCCATTTAAAAATCATACACTATAAAACCCAGTAAACTTTATTTACCCATTTTGCTCATAATTTATTAAAACTGCACTGTTTTAAATGTCCAGTTTGCAATTTATTATTTATACTGGACTATGTAAATCAGCAAAGTCAGTTTTGCTTTCTGGTTCAATGCTTCATTATTTGGATTGTAAACACTGAAGAAGAGGGTTTATTTGTTGAGAAACAACAGTTTCAGGTAAAAATAAGTTCTCATTAGAATGTCAAAACAAACAAACCCCAGAGATTTTTTCAAAACGTGTCAATTTAAATTTGAACCTAAATTTACATTAAAAAAAAGAACCATAAGTGTTCCTTCAGTCCATTAGTGGTTTGTGACAGTTGTACGCATATAGTTGTACATTGCAGTTGATTAAAGCTTGTTGTTATGGTGGTGGAAACAATTACAATCTTCTGAAGACTTTGAACTCCTGTACGTTTTGGGCTGGATCTTGCCTTTCAACACAGCTGTGAGTAAGGGGTGATATATAAACTTCACCTTCTCGCAGGAGTCCACAGAAGCTTTGTGGATTAGGTTAGCATTAGACAATCCACTGAAGCTTCCCTCTCTGCTTCTCCTTCGTCCAGGAGGTAGTCATTTGCTTCTGGTCTGCATCAGTAGCAAATTGTAGT
The DNA here is from genome assembly GCF_965152275.1 of Natator depressus. Taxonomy (NCBI): domain Eukaryota; kingdom Metazoa; phylum Chordata; order Testudines; family Cheloniidae; genus Natator; species Natator depressus. Next base: position 19,865,767 of record NC_134236.1, read on the forward strand.
ATGCCTCACAGTTGTGTGGTGCATAATGGGGGTGCAGTGAAAGTGCTATTAGCCTCCTCTTTGGTGTGGAGAATTCAGAGCAGCTGTAGCCATGTAGCATCCAAGTAGGTCCTATTCGCAGGTACGCAGTCCATGTCACAATTTATCCCAAAGTCAGTAATTATCAATCTTTTATTTTAGTATTAAAGAGAGAGTCATTTTTAACATCGCCCATAGGTGGAGCTGGTCAGTAAACAGAAGAAAAATCACCTTTTTATCAACTTTGTTTCTGATTTTTGTTGGATTTCCCCCCATTAACGCTTTGTGGCCAGCTCTGCAGGACTGTTTCTGCCTGCCCCATCACACTCTTCTTTAAGGAAGGCTCCTTGCCTGCATCTCTGTGGACAGCCACATGTTCCTTTCCTTCGCTCTTCAGCAATGTTTCATGTAGGAGTATGGCAGTGATACTAGTGTATATGCTGCCTACCCATTAAAGCAGGATGATGGGGACTGGGAGTATTTGATTCTGCACCTGCCAGCTGCAGGGAGCTCTGAAGCAGCTCACCTTTGCCCCACAGCATTATCAGCTGAACTGTCTGGTGTTGAGAGAGAATCCTAGGCTAGGGGTCACAAGGGAGGAAGGAGCCCTGTATGAAGATCCCTTTTGTAGTATCAGGGCATACATTTAGATAATGCTTTATATCCTGAGAAAAGAACTGAGGCAGAGTAAAATGGGTGTTGTGATCTTGAGAGTGGCTTGAGCATGGAACAGGGTTTTGTTTCCAGTTCTGCCGTTCACTTGTCATGTTACCTTGGGCAAGGCACTTTAGCCTTTCTCATCCTCATTTTCCCCACTTACTTACATACTGCATAGTGATGTTGACCTAATTAATGTTTGCAAAGTGCCTTTGCAATCATTTGACAATATATGCTGTATAAAAGCCAATTGTTATTTAAACTGTAAAATAAAATAAACTTTTCTTTCATCCACTATTGTTTTTACTAAGATGAGGGATTGTTTACCAGTTCACCCTACAAGGTCTACGCCTTAAGAAATTGTTCTATAATAACTCATTTCAGTTATCCCTTCCAAGTGATTTTCAATTGCACTGACAACGACATTCTCCCATTTTATGTAGGTCACTATCTGACGTTGATGGAGATGGACAGCTGAAAGCTGATGAGTTTGTGTTAGCCATGCATCTAACTGATATGGCCAAAGCTGGCCAGCCTCTGCCATTGACCCTGCCTCCTGAATTGGTACCTCCTCCTTTCAGGTAAAGTGCTCAGGACAGGGAGACATGACCTAAATATAGAGGTGTGTATATATATCTATATAAATAGAGGTAATATAAAGAATACTGAATAGCCTGAATTTAACTCCCCCAAAAATAACTTCTCTCCTAGAAGTGGAAAATATGCTGAAAATGTTAATGGAACTCTGCCATCTTGCCAGCGAATACAAGAAGAGGAGCCCCAGAAAAAACAGCCAGGTAAGAATGAGATTTTGAGTTTTGTGTTAGTGTATTACACTTTTCATTGAAGAATATTGCTTCTTTTAGAAACTAAAAAGGGGGTAAGGAAGTACAGCATTACTATTTCAGGAGCTGTACTCCTGTTACCTTGGACAGAGGGAAGATTGTCTTGATGCTGTCATTTAAGGGCAGTTAAGAAAACATCATGAATGTAAGCGTGAGGGGCTGTTTTTCAGGTGTAGGATGTATCAGTGACATTATTATTAATGAATGTCTTGGAAAGCTTCATGGTCGAAACGTAGGAACACCACTATGAAATTCCATGTAATTGAAAGTTACTGGTGCATGCCTTGTTTCCATATTAGTGCAGGATTTTGAACCTGAGGTAGCTTGATCTTGTCACAGTATCTGCAAGCAACTTGTAGCTTACCGTGGCCCATAGTATCAGACTCTCTTGTCTGACTGCTGCTGCCAGGAGGGAGTAATAGAGGCTCCCTCTTGGTGGCCGAGTATGGGCAAGGCTTATTTCCATTTTGGGAAGGTAATCCCAGAGGCCCCTAAACTATTCCCCCCACACTTTTTTTTTAAAAAAATTCCATGTTGCAGTTATTGACCCTGATGATGGTTGGTTTGCTGCTGTTTTAACAGTTTGGGTCTAAGAAAAATTAAAGGTAACCCGCCTTTTGAAAAACCCCTTATTTGTGCTGACATATGTGCTGTACAGTGAAGAATGGTTTAAAAAGATGAGCTGTGTAACTCTGCCATTTTCCTATCCAATGTCAGTGTCCAAGAAAGCAACCCTCCATTAGCTTGTAAAAATTTGTTTTTGTCCTGGACAGATAGAATCATTTTATGTCTATTAATGTTAAATTGTATTCTGCTTTAAACCATCAATCCTACCTAGCCACTGTTTTTTGTGGGAGGTCAAAAAGTTTTACCACAGAACATTTCTTTTTGATATCAGAAGTAATGAAATTTTGCTGTTGTGCCAAGCTGTGAAAATGATAAGAATGTCAGTGTTTGTGAAAAGAGGATAGATACTTAAAACTTCTTGATTTAAGGTGCTTAAATTATCCATGGTGCGATGTTTTGAGCTAGCCAATAAGAAAACATGGTAGGCATTAGCAGTGTAAGAGAGGAACTGCTTTGAACCATTGTTCTGTGTAAAACAGTGCTAACTTCTGTGCCTTATTTTAGTTACATTTGAGGACAAGAGAAAAGCAAACTATGAGAAAGGAAACGTGGAACTGGAGAAACGGCGTCAAGTCCTACTGGAGCAGCAGCAGAGAGAGGCGGAACGTAAGGCTCAGAAAGAAAGAGAAGAACAGGAGCGAAGAGAGAGGGAGCTGCAGGAGCAGGAGCGGAAAAAGCAGCTTGAACTGGAAAGGCAGTTGGAGAAACAACGAGAGCTGGAAAGACAAAGGGAGGAAGAGAGGAGAAAAGAAATAGAACGGCGGGAGGTTGTTTCCTTAATTTTATTTATTTTAATCCTTAAAGTACGCACCCACACTCAGTGAACACAGTTGGTAAAGTTATTCCCTTGTCCATTTGGGAACTTGTAATTTTTATGTGCCTTTGAACTTGCGTTACCTCTAGACAAGCAGTCTTGGTCTAGTAGTTTGAGCATAGAACTGGGAGCCAGGCATTCATTGAAACTTGGCTTGGGCATGCACTCCTTGTGTGACTATTGCAAGTCATTTTGGAGGGACACCATCATTTTTGTCTGAAATGTTGTGCCTACTATTGTTACAAATAACCCCTAAAGTGGATAAAACTCAGGTTCTCAAGACTCTTTCGTATTCTGGGCCATGTTTTCTTTTACAGTTCTCTTTTTAAACAAAAAAAACCCCAACAACTGTAACCCAAAACTAGGCTCGACTGAAGCTTGAAACTGACATTATTTTACTTTCGATCCTATAACAAATCTGGGTTTACTTGGTTTGTCCACAATCACATTTAAAATTGCATCCACTCTGTGACCAATCATGCTAAGGGCCTTCTGAGTCATTATTAGTTCCCAGCACTGTTCTCAGTTAGAGGCAAGACTATTAGAGTGAAACCAAATTCGTATCTGAATTATACATTACATTATACCCAATTATCTTTCTCCACAGTTGATTATTCTGGCAGTTTCCCTTCCAGTGGGAGTTGAGATGTTCAGAACCATGTAGGATAAGATCTTCCATTCTTGTGATCATATATGATATTTGAAATGTATAAGATTGTGCTTTAAGAGCAGAATTCTTATATGTTTTACTGCTGTGCTACTCACAAGTAGAACAGAATGGCAGATTACTTTGCACAAGAGTGTAAGCAAACCTGAACGTGCAAGGTCTAGGTCTAATTTAAGACCTGCCAGCCTTTGTAGTGTCCCCTTTAATGATATCATTTAGGATTCAAGGTGTTTTTATGTGGATTTTGTTCATTAAATGGCAAACTATATAGATATTGCTAAGTATGAAAATACATATATAGCTTTCATATGTCTGTACATTAAACACTCACTTTTTGTTAAACTGGAAATATTTAATTTTAGCTTAATTTAGCTACAGAATGTATGTGTAGATATCAACACTGTAAAAGTTCTAGTTTGCTTTAGAGTTTCTAAAGGGTATTGTAAGCTTACAGTGATATAACTTGTTATCTGCAGGCAGCAAAGCAGGAACTCGAGCGCCAGCGACGGCTGGAATGGGAGAGAATTCGACGCCAAGATCTTCTTAATCAGAGAAACAGGGAGCAAGAAGAAATTGTCAAGTTGACCTCTAAAAAGAAGAGCCTTAATCTTGAATTCGAAGCCCTGGTGAGGCACACATGATATTAAATATATTTGAGTGATATACAGTATTTTAAAACTGTACAAGAATCTTAAAATTCACATTAAAGTGCTAAGTACAACTTTTTCTTGATCAGGAAATTAACTTAGTATTGGCTCAGCAATCAAAGCAGGGTTTTTTCTAAGAATTGTTCTTAAGGTACCTTTAGGCAGAAATGATCTTTTCAGAGAAGTTTGATAGAGAAACTTTTTTTGTTGTTTTGTTTTTTTACAACATGTGGTTTCTGTAGAGTGACAAACATCAGCAGATCACAGGCAGACTGCAAGATGTTCGAAGCAGAAAACAAATTCAGAAAAGTGAGCTGGAGGCTCTAGATAAAAAATGTGATTTGGGAATTGTAGAAATCAAACAGCTACAACAACAACTTCAGGTATGTGATTTCCTGTTAAACCTACAGATCTTTTTCACTTCCCTTTAACAGTTGTGGTGGCATCAGTAGTGTGTCCTTATAGGAAAGATTTGTGCAATAGCATCAAGGGATTGAATGGTTAGGATGCAGAAAAGAAGACTAAGTAGAAATGGCCAGTGAATGTGGTTCCACAATGCCTATTAAAATTATTTATAACATTAGGGAAACCAATACGTACATTCATGATCATTGATATTAATTTTACAAGGCTAGAAGTGAGGTTTTGACCGTAATTTCAGTAGCATGTGCTAGTTTACCAGTGATTATATAGGAAGATATTTTGTGGGGTTCAATAAGATTCCTACCTGGTTTCTACCTCTTCATCTACATTTGATATTTCTAAAAAGAAGTAAAACTCCCACAGGTGTTTTCTTGCTCTCACCGTTCCAGTGAAGGTACTAGACCTGTGCAGCGCTCTGTCTACAATATCTCAAATGTTTTCAGATCACTGAATTAAGCAACGTGATGGAACATGTATGGAAGATGCAAGAGCTGATGTTCATCAAATCATTCCAACAATTAATCGATGGAATTCAAAAATCAACTCTATTTTTCATTGATTCATAAAAATTTGGCGGTGAGGGGGGATGTTAATTTTAAAATCCTAGGGTTTGACTATTAATGTGAAAAATTGTAAAACTGCTTTTGCATTATTTCATCTCACTTTTTTAAAAAAGATTTAAGCTCACCTGTTCCAAAACCACACAGTTGCAGTTAGTAATAATTGATATTTCTTCGTTGTGTATTGATCCTTCTCTTGTCTACACATGGGGTTAGCAGTGGTGCAGCTACACTGATTTCTAGCAATTGACTATTGGGGCAAATCCCTTGCAAGGTGTTAAAATTGATGAATGATTTCAAGTATTAGAAATTTCATATGCTAAAGTAAAGCACACGACATAATAACTTGTTTTTATTTTATTTATCAGAAACTGAAACCTATTAGTTGATGGCTAGTTTCAAAGAATGCTTGGATTTCTTTGGAAATTCACGTTCTACCATAATACACAAATGTTATGCTAATATGCTTTACATTTGTTATTTAAACTCTTTTAAATTTATGTGTTGAAGAATACTTAGTTTTTATATATATATGGTGATCATAGAATAGTAAGTTTTTTCCCTATTATGGGAAAAATTGTACCAATGCATTATCATACAGTTTACTTACTTTATGTGATATTAAAAAATTGTTTGTTTGTTTGTGGTTGGTGCCATATAAACAGATATTAACCTTTCTTAAAAATACATTGCTCCTCTTTCTTATATATCTATAGGAATATCAGAATAAACTAGTCCATTTAATTCCTGAAAAGCAGTTATTAAATGAGAGAATAAAACACATGCAGCTGGACAACACTCCTAGTAAGTGTCTTCAGATAAACTCTTTGCTCTGTATACTAGCTTTTCTTTACTCACTGGGAAGGCTACTGTCTGTGTCGTTATTAACCATTCCTTCATAGTTACCATAGATTCAGCAAGTCCCAACAAATATTCAGAACTGTTTGTTGTCCCTACTTTCTACCATTTCCTATATCTAACAAATGTGGGGAGAAATATGTTTTGATAAGAAAAGAAGGCTACAACTTTAAACATAGACAATACAGACTATAGTACAGGGAGGAATTATGGTCCTTGCTGCCCAGATTTTCCTTTTGCTTACAGTCGTGTAAAATCAGGAGTAACTCCATTTAAATCAAAGGAATTTATGGAAGTTGTACACTACTGTTAAGTGAGTGGCAAATGAGGGCCAAAGTGTCTGCCCTCAGGAGTTGCATCTAATCAGACTAATACAATATGAAGAGGAGATGTCATACGAACTTTATTATATGAGTTATGGTAGTGCCTGTATGCCTCAATCAAGGATCAAGGCCCAGTCGTGCTAGAAGCTGTATGAGAATGTACCACAAGAAGTGGTATAAGCAATTCGTTTCTGAAGTGGGAGTGAATGTAAATTTTAAAAAAGTGGTTATTGAAAAGTATGGTAATACAAATAGAAATCATTGTAAAAGTACATGATCTTTCCTATGCAGATACAGGAATCAGTTCAGTGAACAAGAAATTCCTAGAAAAGGAAAAATTATGCCAAAGACTTCGGGAGCAATTAAATGCCCTAGAAAAGGAAACTGCTTCCAAACTCTCTGAAATGGATACATTTAACAGTCAGCTCAAGGTACATGCATTCTGTAAATATATTGTCTTTAGTAATAAGCAATGTTTTCCTCCTCATCCAGTCACCAAACTTTTATTTGCTGTCCCCCTATGCCATGTCTTTTCTGAAAGTCTGTGCCTATTTTATAATATCAGAATAAGCATTGCCAAACATCATCTAGCAAATGTGCAATTAGAAACTAATTCAAAACTGTCAAATGTATAATTAATGTTAACACCCCCTCTCCCTTGCTTACCACTCCTCTGCGTTCATCATGTTACAATGCCTTTCAAAGGCACGCTCATAGTTCACTCTTACTCAACACAGGTCCTAAAATACATAAAGTAAATGAGAGTTGAGGGCAGTGTTCCTTCTAATTTTTCCCACGCATGTGCGGAATTAATTTTGTTTTGGCACCAATATGGAGGTGATGTGTGACTGGCTGGGGGTGTGGGCTCTAGGGAGGGGCTCAGGGCTGGGGCAGAGTGTTGGGGTGCGGGGGGGGGGGTGAGGTGAGGTCTCCGTCTGGGGGTGTGGGCTCTGGGGTGGGGTGGGGATGAAGGGTTTGGGGTGCAGGATGCCCCGGGGCTATGGCGGGGAGAGAGAACTCCCCCCAGCTCACTCTCTCCATAGCAGCACGTGGGCTAGGTGGGAGAGGCGCCTCTCCCTGCCGTGGCAGCTCCAGGGCTGGACTGGGTTGGGGCCAGCTGTGGGGCACCTCTCTCCCAGCCACGGCAGGTCCAAGACAGGCTTGGTTGGGTCCAAGGGAGGGGTGCCCCTCCCCCAGCCATGGCAGGTCTGTCCGCAGTCTGGGCTGCTAGTGGTCCACAGCTTCTGGCTCGAAGCAGCAGACTGTCCATCACTGGTGGCCCGGAGGAGCAGCAGCAGCTGTGGGCTCCTTTCCGCTCATCCCATCCCCCCTCCCCCCATCTTCCCCGTCACTGGCAGGCAGCCGGTGGCTGCTGCCTGTGGGTGATGGAGGGTAGGGGCAGAGAGAAGAGCCCTCTACCAGACGGCTGAGAGGAGTGAGTAGGCAGGAGGGATTGGGGGGTGGGGAGGGGGCGAGGAGAAGCCCTGGGCTGGCAGGCCTAGAGGAGCACGGGGAAGGGGCTGGAGAGGAGAAGAGCCAGGGCTGCTGCTGCTGGGCTGCAGCACAAGTGAAGTGGAGCACCGGGCTGGGCCGGTGGGGTCCCTGCTGAGGGTGGGTCTGCTGCCATAATAAACCCAGTACTGTCTGGCCTGGAAGGGTTGGGGCCGGGGGAGGTGCGCGTCTCCCCGCCAGAGCCCTGAGTGAAACTTAGAGGGAACTTGGGTTGAGGTTGCTGAGCGCCTGCAGTTTCTGTCCCTATGGCAGTAAGGTTGTTTGGCTACCATTTTGCAGATTGTAAATGGAGTATCCTAATTGTTTAATTTGTATTGGAAGAAAATACTACATCTGCCAGCACAGCACATGGGATATTCACTTTTGGCAATAGACATGGATGCTTGTATTCCTTTAACTAGGAGACAGAATGTGCAGAGGGTAATTGAAGGAGGCTGTGTGGTTTATATATTGTCAGTTTATCAGACAGATGCGTACAACTTTCTGACAAGGGTGTTGTCACTGTGCTCTGTTTGCTGGCTTATTCATAGTGGCATTGATGTGAACTTTAGAATAAATTGTATGATTTCCCTTCTGGCTAAAGGAAGGACCACATTGCATCTGTTGAAGAGAGCTTAAGGGAAAAAACTCTCAGAACATTTTTTTTTAATAAAGAAAACATTACCCACAATATTGGTGCTTGCATTTGGAATCACATGTGTGCTGCATGGCTTGCTGGTTAGTGAGAGCAATTCAGTTATGTTCAGTGACTGCATCAACAATATAGTCTTCCCTACAATATATTTTTTAAAATCATTACAAAGTTTAATTGGCTTTTTATCTGCCTTATCTTGCAGTGTGAGAATATGGATGATTCTGTTCTTCAGTGCCTTTTGTCTCTGCTAAGCTGTCTCAACAACCTCTTCCTCTTACTTAAGGTTATTTTCTAATCTTTGGCTCTTTTGCTTTTAATTATTTCACGGTTTTTCTCTGTTTTCCCTTTCTTTTTGGATATATTATCTCTTTAGAACTCAACTGAAAATCTTTGTTTAAAAATAAAACTTTTCAAAAACAGAATGAATATTCTTTACTTTTCTGCTTGCTTTTAAATCCTTCTGCTATCCTAACAGCTTAAACTTACTTGCTTATAAAGCAAAGCCAGAAAATACTGATGTGTATCTTGTTTGTTAATGGACTGAAACATTAACAGATTCAATTAGCTTTATTACCTAGGTACTGCTTTTTCTTTTCAGGTAAGGTAATATCCACCAAAAAATTATCTTCCCATTTTGATAGAAACACTTAGTTTCTTCGTGTTCATTTGCCACTCCCCCCCCCCCCCCACTCTCTCACACACACACACACACACTCTCTCTCTGTCTCTCTGTCTCTGTCTCTCTCTCACTCACACTCACACACACACACACTCACTCACCTACACACACACACACCTGTCAGCTATGAGTCAATTCCGTGATTTATTTGGTCTGGGTTCAGAAGAGTCCTGAAATTACATCAGTGCCCGGGTTAACTAGGGTAGCCAACTTTCTGATTGCAGAAAAACGAACACTCCTACCCTACCCTGCCCTGCCCCTTCTCTGAGGTCCCACCCCGCTCACTCCATCCCCTCTTCCCTGCCTTGCTCACTCTTCCCCACCCTCATCCATTTTCACCAGGCTAGGGTGGGGGAGGGGGAGGACTCTGGCTGGTGGTACAGGCTCTGGGGTGGGGTTGGGGATGAGGGATTTGGGGTGTGGGAGAGGTCTCAGGGCTGGGGCTGGGGGTTGGAGTGCAGGGCGGATGAGGGCTCCGGCTGGGGATGAGGGATCTGGTGTGGGACCAGGAATGAGGGGTTTGGGGTGCAAGAGGCGGCTCTGGGCTGGGGCCGAGGAGTATGGCGTGCAGGAGGGGGCTCACGGCTGGGCCAGGGAGTTGGAGTGCAGGCTCTGGGAGGGAGTTTGGATGCAAGGGGGGGGGTTCAGAGCTGAGGCAGGGGATTGGGGTGCAGGAGAGGGTGAGGGCTTCAGATGGGGGTGCAGGCTCTGGGCTGGGACTGGGAATGGGGTGTTTGGGGTGCAGGAGAGGGCTCTGGGCTGGGGCAGGAGGTTGGGGTATGGGAGGGGTTGTGGGCTCTGGGAGGCAGTTTAGGTGTGGAAGGGGTCTCAGGGCTGGGGCAGGGGGTTGGGGCGTGGGAAGGGACTTGGGGTGCAGGCTCCTGCTGGATGGTGCTTACCTCAGGTGGCTCCCAGAAGCGACCAGCATGTCCAGCTCCTAGGCAGAGAGGCCAGGGGGCTCTGCACGCTGCCCGTGCCTGCAGGCACCACTCCTGCAGCTCCCATTGGCTGTGGTTCCCAGCCAGTGGGAGCTGCAGAGTCAGCACTCAGGGTAGGGGCAGCGTGCAGAGTCTCCCTGATTGCCCCTATGCCTAGGGGCCACAGGGACATGCCAGCCGCTTCCGGGAGCTGCGTGGAGCCAGGGCAGGCAGGGAGCCTGCCTTAGCCCTGCTGCGCCGCTGACAAGACTTTTAACAGCCCGGTCAGCAGTGCTGACCTGAGCTGCCAGGGTCCCTTTTCTACTCGGCATTCTAGTCGAAAACTGGATGCCTGGCAACCCTAAGGTTAATCTGCATGATTCTGTAATATGATTCTGCCAAACCACCGGGTTTAATTTAGTAATACAGCTTTCATAGCTCTTCTCCTTAACGCAATGGAAATTCTATGCTGTGGTCACATCTATGCTGTGGTCATTTGCTTATTGTATTTCAGCCAACCATCCATTTTAAATTTTGTATCCTTCCCTTTCTTTGTAAATTACTCTCTGAATTGTTTAATGGACCATTCGATTTTGGAACAAAATGATATTTTTCACAGTGATCCTCAAACTGTTTAAAATGTGAAGAAAAATTGTTCCCCACCTATGTCTGTGCAATTCTATGGAATAATTTGCCTGTTATAGGTAATGAGGATTAGTTTGTTGCTGCAGATACTCACTATCCAATGGAGGTTTTATTGTATTATCTTTTTCATATTACATTATATAGACAATTAGACTTCTTACGAAATGTCAGGTTTTGCAATGGGAATGCACCATTCCTAATTGCTCTCTTTTGATAAATAATCTGATAGGAAAGTCTGTGTTCTACCTATTCATCAGTATGTGTATGTAATACAATGTGATTCTTAAAAAAGATTAACTGTAGTGTCCTACAAATATATTAATGACCTGCTAAAGTGTATACTAGATCATTATTGCTGATACGTTTCTTTTTGTAAATTTAATTACCCAAGAAATTTTAAATGATCTGGTGCGAAAAAGTTCATTATAAAAAGACATGAGGGAATTAGAAAATGAGGGAATGGGAATGTGTTACATTTTAAACAAAATATTGTTAAAAGCTTTAAAAGACATAGGACCATATGTAGCCAGAAGCTAGTATCTGGGTGTTTATGGTTTCCAACAGTGATAAAACTATTGCATTATTTTCACCAGTGCATCAGATTCCAATTTGGGCCTGTTATCCAAAGCTCCATACCAATTATTTCAACCTTTGGTTTGAGCGTAGTTAGAGGAAATGTTGTGGTCTGAACTTTACTTTGCACATGACTATGTTATGTCTTAGTTGTTGGATTGATTTGTTATTTTTTAAAAAATTTCTTTGAATCATAATTATAGAAAAGATGATATATTTCACCCATAATTAACAAATTTCTATATATATTTTTCTTCTTTTTGTAACGACCTTCTGTTAAATTAAGCAGTGGCTAATAAAGGAAATACTAAAACATAGTGAAGGGAAGCCTCCATCTTAAGGGATGTATACCCAAAATTTCCAGTACTGTTTTGTGTTACTTGTGGTTTAAAGGCTATCTCCACCAGGCAACTGTTTAGAGATCATTTGAAGACACACTTCACTGTACTTCTAGTCCTTAGATGACCCAGTGTTTAAGTACTTAATTTAAAATTCCCACTCTTTTTCCCTCCATCATATTTGCAGTCTCCAGCAGAGGAATGACTAAACGATGCACTTTGCAAGTATAAACGGCACAAGAGTTTGCAGATCTGCCAGCTATTTTTATATGCTCCTGTTTAACTCTGTTCTTTCGAATGAGTCAACATCCATTATTAACTTTAAGATTGTCCTGTCCATTTGTATTGGATCACAAAGCATTAAAATGCTTAGTTACTTTCCTAGAAAAATGGATTTGCCTGTCAGTCCTTTGATATACTTCATTGTGTTTCCTCATTAGGAACTGAGAGAAAGCTACAACACACAGCACTTAGCCCTTGAGCAACTTCACAGGATCAAACAAGAGAAAATAAGAGCTGTAGAAAGAAAAAGAGCTGAGCTTGCACAAAAAAAGCGACTGGAGGATGAGGCTGCAAGGTAACATGGTTGAAAATCATAAAACACTGATACTGTAGTTTTTAAAACAGGATATTGCATTGGTGAGCTTAAGATGTTGATACCAGTAGACATAAAATCTAACTGATTAAAATATACATCCTAACTAAGAGAGCAGCACTACATGAACTAGCCTTCTGAATTTTTACATGGAATACAAGGATTTCTGAAGTTCTGAATTTCCTTCCCCTTAGTATGTAGGAACCAGTCTGTTACCCTTTTTAATATGACAAATCTATTTGATGAAAGTGTTGTTCTCAAAGATTGATGTGTCAACCTGAGAATCCATTTTTGTAATTGGGCTTTTTAATCTCTTCTCCAATACACAGCTTCCATGCATTTAAGATTACTTAATCACATTTTCTACCTTGTTTTGCTGTCATTGTACATCTTCTCCCTCCACTTAAAAAGCGCTTCCTACTAAATGAACAAATGTAGTTTAGTTGCCAGTCATTCATACTCTGACAGTGTAATATTCATAGTCCCTGAATATTTATGGAAATTGGACGAACATTGTGACTGCCTAACTTCGATATGATGATCTTGAAAACCAGGTGAATGTCCGCAAGTTACTAGTTTTAAGGGTAAGAGACTAAATTAATCCTTAGTTTCCTCTTTGCATTTCAATCCCTGATCTTATGTTGGTTTCTTGCCTGATGAGCGAGAAAACGTTCATGTTTACCTATGTGGAAAAGGATCCTTTCTTTTGTCCGTAAATGATCTTGTTTTTGCTCCTACGTTATTTTGTATCAGCTCTTTCCAGATTCTGTTGTCAACTTCCCCTACCCCCTGCCTGATCAGTCCAGGACTCTCAAGTGGCATTGTTGGCCAAAAAGTTTTTTCAGTTATCTGGTTAGCTGGCTGCACTCACGTCAGTCTGATCTGCATCTTGCTACGGTCATGTTATGCCTTTATGATGTTCACACTGCATTACGATAATGAGCGATATGTGAGGCTACAGCTGGTGCAAAATGTGTCTGCCCACCTGTTCAGAGGCTTAGATGTAGGTGGAGCATATTCATACCAAACACTCTTCTCATTTACACTGGGGTTATGCTGGTATAACGGTTGTCAGTGAAGTTATTGGGAATTTATACTCGTGTAAATGAGACTAGAATGAGGCCAGTTACGACTGTTTCCCAGGAACTGCATTGGCTTCCTGTTTACTACAATTTAAGGTTTGGGCTTTGGCACCAGATTTTCAAAAGAGCTGAGGCACTGAGTGCATGTAAAAATTTGACTCTCTCATTTAGCTACCTAAATGGGACCTGAGGTCTTCTGAAAATCTGGCCTCAATTGTGAGTGCTAAGCACTTTTGATAATCTAACCCGGTATTAGTACAGCCCTGTGTAGTTTAGTTACTGATTGGCTGACAGATTGCTGATACCCTTCGTTTCCCCTCACTCCTCCCCCCCCCCAAAAAAAAAAGTGGGGGGGGGGGAGAGTATCATTGGAGCTAAGTTATTGGCTGAGACACTTCGAGATAATAGTCCCTGATTTAAATGGAGATACGACTGAGCCAAACCTGGCCATTTTCAGAGAATACTGCCAGATTCTCAGATACTACACTGAAGACTGTGGAGTGAAGAGAATATAAATGCTGCAATAAATTCCCACAATAACTGAAGACCAGGAATTACAACAACAAAAAGTAATAAGTAAAATTCGCCAAACCAGGTATTGGTAAAGACCAAAGTCTTTTATGACCATCTCTGAACAACTTTTCATTTTTCATATGTGGGATTTGGATATTGAAATGATGGGCACCCGAGAAATACCATAGATAGATTAATGCTCCATTTTCTGCTCTGCCCTGGCACATCAAGTTGAACAGCATTGATCATGGAGGCACTGCCGAAGAAGCTCTCAGGCGTGAAAGGTCAAGGAACAATGTTTTCAGACCATAAGTCTATCTTATTTGTATTTTATTAGTGCCTAAGATGTGCTGGATTGTTTGCGCATGTGAGAAGACATGGTATCTATCCCAAGAGTTTTTGGTCTGCAGTAAGGGGGTAACAGAAACGGAAGAGGAAACCAAACAGGAGGAGAGATCCTGCTGTGGATGACGGAAGGTGGCATAGGGAGATTGGGGAACAGAGAGCAAAAGAGAATGCTAGAAGAGGAGAAAAAGAAGAGGATAGTGCTGAGGCTGATTAAATAAATTTTTTGTCACATGCTAATGACAGCAAACGAATACCCCAGCACCATCCCAAACCATTGTCTCTGACGTGCCAAAGGTGCAGGCACTTTGAAGGATTTTTGACATTTGTTTTTAGACACATGGGACATGTGGCTGTTGAACAGAAGGAGATTGCTATGTCAAGTGTCAGTTCTCCTCTGCACTCTGGGTTTGGGGACCAAGCAGGGATCTGCTCTCTCTCTCCTCTCGAAGTGGGGATCTTGAATTCACCGACATATTGTTGTTATGGTTAGTCAACCAGCATTTCTTCACTGTACTCTAGAAGAGTGTGGAGGGGGCAGTACTTTACATTTAGGGCCACCCTGTGTAAATTCTAGCCCTGGCTCTGCCACCCGAGCCTTGCATGTGACTTCAGTGACTCCCAGATCACTAACTGTGGTTAATCCCATAAACACTTCCTCACTTATTTACTTATGTATTTATTTTTCCCTTTTCATTAAGGAAAGCAAAACAGGAGAAGGAGAACTTATGGCAGGAAAATGTCCGAAAGGAAGAGGAGGAGAAAAAAAAGCGATTACAGGAAGAGCGAATGCAGGAAAAAATTCATGAAGAAAAACAAAAAGCTGAGGAGGCAGCTGCCCAGGTGAGAGAGAGGGAGTTCCAGTTGCAAAAACTGGCTGAGGAGAAACATGAGGAGGAGAGGAACAAGCTAGCTGAGACTCAGAGAGAAACAGAAAAACAAAGGCAGAGACAACTGGAAGAAGACAAAAGGAAGCAAGAACAGATTGCAAAAGAAGCTGAGGAGAGGCGTAAACAGCATGAAGAAGAGAAGAGAAGAAAAGATACAGCCAACCTGCAAGAGTCAGAGAAACACACTTCAAAATTAAACTTAAATGAGAAATTTGCAGACTTGTTGAAACAGACTGAGGATAGAAATCTTAAGCCTACGTGGAGAAGTGAAGGTAAACTTCATCTATTGATTTATTTTTTGTTTAAAATGTTCCTTGTCTTGAATGAATATTGTTACTTCATATTTAAACATTTTAATGTAGAATAATGACAGTATTATAGGTCTTGTGTTTAAAAATTGATGTTGGAGACCATGGACCATATCCACAGTTGGAGTAAAGCTGTTGATGTCAGTTGAGCTATAACAGTTTACACCAACAGAGGATCTGACCACAAATCTTTCAGTGCTTTCAGTTAAGAATCCTGGACACTCGGAGCAGTAACATTTTGGCTTTACTGCACTTTGTCTATGCAACAGAATACTCACCACATGTTGTGGCATGAGATGTTCATAATTTCTTTTAAAACAATTTTTGATAGTCAATGAACAGATAAGAATCAAGTAATGAGAATGCGTACAGCCTTAAAGTAACATTTTTTGATTCATTGATTAACACTGATAGAGAAATTATAGGTATCATAACCTCAGTTACTAGATGGTGGTCAAAACTGAGGTCAGCATGGCGTTATGGGTAGGATTTTGAAAAATGCTTAGTGTTAGCCTAATTCTGCTCCCATTGAACTTGATGGTAGTTTTACTATTGACTTAGTGGAAGCAGAATTACAGAATGCTTTTTTTTTTTTTTTTTTGCTAATTGTTAACCATTGTTATGGCTTTAGTGTGGCTGGTTTAGTAGTATTACTTATCGACTTAGAGAAATTTAGAGACTGAGACTATATCAAATACAAATATGTAATATTTTGCTGTTCTGGGCTTTTAAGTTTCTCCTTGACAAGAATGTCACCTGGGTTGCAGGCCACTCAGTGTTGGGGTAGCCTTTTCTAGTCAGTTTGAAGGAAATGTAGAACTTCTGTACACAAATGAAAGAAAATATTAAAACACTGATCCTGGTGAAGATACTTAACAAGAAGAGATGGGTAGGAAGACAAAGACTTCCTATTTTGACTGAGCACATCTGTGTTCACTGCTACTCCTGTTTATTACGTTAATCAATAGTCTGTGTGATGTTCTGCTCCTTCCATCTGTTTGTTGTACCCAGTTATCTCTCACCATACACTTAGACTGTAAGGTCTTTAGGGCAGGGACCATCCTTTCATTATATCAGTGTATAGTGCCTAGCACAGTGGGGCCCTGAACAAGCTTGTTGCCTCTTAGCACTACTGAAGTACCAAAATAATAAATACCAGTAATACTTTTTCTTCTTTCAGGTAATGTAGTTAGTGCCTCAGAATCTAGGAATTCAGCTGCCTTGGTGAATTACAGAGCTTTATATTCATTCGAAGCAAGGAATCATGACGAGATGAGTTTTAATTCTGGGGATGTAATTCAGGTAAGACTGGTAGTTCATACTAAACTAACCACAAAAATCATTAACATATGTCTTCATCAAAATTAATGCTTTTTTTTTTTTTTACACACACATTTTAGATCGGTTCAAATTTACAGTAATTGCTTCTTTTTAGGAGGGGTTAGTGGGATCGATTTAAGCAATATGCTCCTCTAGGACTGACACGTTATGGAGGAGTCGAGGGCCAAGGACTGGCACTGACTACTATGAAATGCCTAGCTTGGAAATCATTATTGCTGTTATAAACTTTGTGAAACAAATAACAAGAATAAGCTAAATAATCATTGCTCTCCCATCTCTAGTGCAACATTTTGCAGGTATGCATATAAGGCTGCAAAGAAGATTACTATGTTTGCATTGCTATAGGCAAACATTGTCATAGATAAAAGTGTATAAAACAAGATTATTCGTGCTGCTAGAATTATTAAATACCTGACCTGCCTGGTTTGAATAGGTTTGAGGGTTTCTCCCAAATAATTAAAGATCTGAATAGTGTTCTCTGTTACATTATCTGCATGGTGGTTCTTTGAGTAGATGCAGATGTGATGTGTGCGCGCCCAGCGCACTGGAGTCAGAGACTTTTGCCTAGCAGTCCCTGTAGAAGGGTGGCTCTCGCACCTCGTGGCTGTGGCCCCTCCCTTGGCTATATGAGGCAGCACTGCTCCAACCCTCTCGGTTCCTTCTCACTGCCTGTGGCTGCAGTCAGAGGTCTGTTTGGTTGTAGTGTCACAACCTCGCATTTAGTCTTAGTCTAGTTTAGACACTGTCCTTCCTGTGGAGGGGTGATCCCCAACAGTGACCCCCACACGCAGTGCTTGCTTTGCCTCGGCAAGGCCCGCCTTAAAGAGTGTATATCATTTAAAAAGAGGACTCAGTTGGTGCAGGATCTTTGTCTCGCATAGCACCTGCTTGAACAGGCCATGCAGCCTGATCTGATACCAAGGCCCTCCTCAGGTCAAAGATTGCCCTCAGGCTTGGAGAGTGCTGCCACCCCTTGTTTTGGGGCAGGCGCCTTGCTGAAGAGGCAGAGGAGCCGTACTCCATTGTCAGCACCGAGGAAGAGGTCTCATAAGACCAATTGGGACTGCTCCAGGTCACAGAGCGACTCTTCTGTTTCCCCCAGGAACAGCACAGACTGGCACAGGACCAGTTCCAGCATGTGCGATAGCATGGATATATCTGACCTTTCCCAGTACTGAGTGGGAAGGACAGAAATCCTGTACCATTGATTCTGGTTCCAGCCTTCGGGTGTCCATTGAGTCCGGTACTGACAAGGTAGATGCCAGTACTACCTGCGTCCATGTCGTCAGTCTACCAGGAAACCACAGACCTCCCCTGCCTTTCGGTCCCAACCTCACCGTTGGTCCAGGACTTCCCAGGGCTGTGCCAACTCTGGCACTTCTGACGGAGTGAGCCACTGAACCTTGGTGTCTGTTGACACTGTGTCCAGACACTCTCCTCACTGTGGTGGGGATGGAGCCGGTACTGGAAATGGTGCAGGGGACCTTGGCACCCAGACCCTTTCTGGCCCCACTGCATTTGACGCTGCAACCGTTGACATTGACACATTTGGGCACTCTTGGACCACTGTTAGCGTCAGGACCAATGCTGCCTGTGGCACCAGCATGCTCAGTACAGATGGAACCGTATTAATCGGGAATACCAGTTCCAACTTTGTTCTGGGAGACAAATGAATCGGACCGCCTGTTGACTCCCTTGGGCATCATTCCACCCATACTGCCAAGATTTCGGGGCTCTCATTCCGAGTCAGAGTCGTCATACCCTACCCGATGAACCTCAGGGGATGCCAGTGGAACAGTAAGGCTCCTAAGGTTGGCGTGTGCCCCAGGGCTGAGAAGGAGGTCCCTGGCCTGGGCTCTGCTGGCCACGAGTGCTCTATCTGTAACAGTGGCCTTGGACTCAGTGGAATGTTCCTTATTAGCAGAGATACCGCTTTTCATCACATTTGAAGTCAAAGTAACCTGCATGGTCGTAGGTGGCTTCAGATCAACTGCAAGCCCAAGCATCAGCAGTCTGCTCTCTCCTGGGTACATCTTTCCAGGAGTGAAAGCCAGTTTTGGCTCACCTGAGGCCTTGTTGCTGGACAATGCCATGCTGAATGGTTTATCCTCACCTTCTATTCCGGACAACTTTAAGGTGTACCAGGACCTCTTATGCCACATATCTGCATTACTGGGTATCCAGGCAGAGTTCCTCCAAGAGAACACACAAAAACTGGTGGATATTTTACAGCCCGCCGTCCCTGGGAGAGTGGCCATCCTGGTCAGTGATGTGATCCTTGAGTCAGTGAGATCCCTGTGGAGTACATCAGCCTCGGTACCGCCAGGGTCTAAGTGCATGGAAAAGCGCTTCTTTGTTCCCATGGAGGGATTTGAGGGGTTCTCTTCTCACCTGGCCCCGAATTAGCTGGACGTAACAGTGGTAAACAACGGCCCAGCAGGGTTGGTTCAAGTCTACCCCCAAGGACAGAGACTCCAAGCAGTTACATCTTCTGAGCAGGAAGATCTATACCTCATCATCCTTACAGTTTAAGATCACAAATCAACAAGGTTTGGTGGCCAAGTATGATTTTCTCAGTTGGTCAGCCATGGCTAAATTTGAGGACCAGTTGCCTAAGGTCTTGTGTGAGGAGTTCTGAGCATTCACTGCGGAAGGCGGCTTGGTGGCCATAATGTTCCTGCAGGCTGTCCTTGACATTGCAGACACTGTGGCCAGGGTTATGGCCTTGGCAGTAACTATGAAGAGGGCCTCCTGGTTGCAAAACTCTGGGATCACTCTGGACGTCCAGCAAGCCATTGAGGACTTGCCCTTTGATGACTAAGTCTTCTTCTCGGACAAGACTAATGGCACTTAGCCCTGGAATCCTTGGAAGTATAAGTGCCGTCCATGCAAAGGCACAGCAGGAACAACAATATCACCTGCAGAATTCCTTTGTCCAACCTTTCCCCTGAAACAGTGGGACTACCTTAGAAAAAGGGATAGCTCCCACAATAGGAAGCAGTGAGGCTTGGGCTTCAGACAGTCCGCATGATCTCCCTTGGCACAGGCTAAGCGCTCATTTTGTCTCCTTTGTCCAGAGCAGTGGTCCAGTCATTACTACATCCCTTCTGTCCCCCCCATCACTTTGGGGACAGGTTGACCCGCTTTTACAATGCTTGGATCTCAATTACCTCTGACAGATAGGTTCTAGACACTGTCAGATCTGGCTACACAATCCATTTCCTCTCCACACCCACTTCCACATTCCTCTACAGAGATTCCTCTCACGAGACATTGCTCATTGAGCTGTATTTGTAGTTGGGAGCACTGGAACACCAGGGCCACGGTTTTTCTCCCAGAGCTTCTTGATACTGAAATATAAGGGCAGGATGAGAACCGTTCTCAACCTTTGTGGCCTCTACAAATTCATCAAGTACGTGAGATCCTACATGGTCACTCTATTGGCTATCATTCCTGTCTTGTGTCAGAATGACTGGTTCATTGCTCTGGACCTGCAGGATACTTACTTTCTTGTGGTGATTCTGCTGATCCACAAGAAGTTTCTGTGTTTCGTGGTAGGAGAAAGCCACTTTCAGTATACGGATCTCCCCTATTCTGCCCCCCACGTCTTCACCAAATGCATGACAGTGGTTATGGCCTATCTCAGGAAGAAGGGACTCCACATATTCCTGTACCTCAATGACTGGTTGCCGAAGGAGAGCTCTGGAGAGGAGGTTCTTGCCCACATCGACACCATGTTGAGTTTGCTCGACTGTCAGCACTCATTTTAAACACCACAAAGTCAACCTTGGCTCCCACTCAAAAAATCAAGTTCCTTGGGGCTCTGTTAGATTCCAGGAGGTCGAAGGTGTTCTTACCGACCGACCGCTTCCAGGCAATTCAACAGTTTTGCCTCAGTCTGCAATCTCAGCCTTCCATGACAGTGCATGTGTATCTGAGTCTGTTGTGCCTAATGTCTGTTTGCACGCAGGTGTTCTCTAGGTTGTACCCTCACCCTCTTCAGATGCAGCTCAGGACAGTTTACCACCCTGCCCTGCATTCTCTGGACAGGTCAGTTCGCCTTCTTCCAGCAGTTCTGGATTCCTTCCACTGGTGGGAGTTCCCACACGATGCGTGCCATTGGGTACCCTCTGTTTGGCCCTCTCCAACTAAGTCAGTGGTTACTGACACTTCCCTTCTGGGTGCGTGGGAGGGGAGTGCATCTGGACTCATTAAGGTTGTGGGGCGTGTGGTTGGAACAGGAAGCCTCACTCCATATCAATGTGTTGGAACTTCAGGCCATCCACGATTCATGTTGTGCCTTCCGAGATCACATCACATACTCACCAACAATGCTACTGTGATGTACTATTTGAAGAAGCAAAGGGGAGCGGGTGCGGTACATTCCAGATTACTCTGCCTAGAGGCGATCAATCTGTGGCACTTTTGCGTAGAGGGAGACATCACCCTGGTAGCAGTCCATTTTCCAGGGGTTCAAAATCATCTCGCAGACTACCTCAGCAGGGTTTTCTCCTTGAGACATGAATGGTCCCTGAAGGAGAGTGTTCGTCAAGTCATCTTTGCAACATGGGATGTCCCTGCGATGAACCTGTTTGTGATGAGGGAAAACACCAAGTGTCAACTGTTCTGCTCTCGAGGGCCTCAGTCCTCTCAGACGCCTTCCACTGCAGCTAGCGGTCAACTCTTCTGTATGCTTTTCCACCTATTTCAGTCATTCCTCAGGTCATCCTCAAGCTCAAAGCAGATGAGGCCAAGCTCATTCTTGTTGCTCCAGCATGGATGAAGGAGTGTTGGTTCTCAGATATCCTTGCTCTGTCAATTCAACCTCCCATATAGTTTCCTGTCCATCTCGACCTGCTCAATTAGAACCAAGGCCAAACCCTCCCTCTTGCATTCGGCTCCCAGCAGTGCTTGGAGGTTGTCCAACAAGTTCTACTTAACAAAGCAATTTAATCCAGTATTCTGAAATCTCTAAATATTAGACTTTGGTTTTATGGTGTTAAGTTACATATTTGCATGAGAGAGGGAAGTAAGAAAGGTATCTGTTAGTTTCAAGATATAATTAGCTGAGCATTCTTTTACTTTTGATACCCCCGTTTAGAAATATGCAACTCTATATATTGGATAATTTCAGATACTCATAAAATATTTTGATTAAAAACTTCATAGTGTCTAATTTTAAGATGTGATCAGTAGATGGAAACATTTGTTTATGTATCTTAGCCAGAAGAAACTTAATCTATATAAAAATTGTTTGAAGCCCCTTTCTTTTACTCTGTGTTTCTACCATGCGTAGCACAATGGAATCCTGATGTTGTTTGGGTCTGAGGTCTTACTAAAACACAAATAATCATGATAGTAATCATAGTAACTTTCCGACAAGCTCCATTAACTTCAGAGGCATGTTATGTCCTCTTTAGCCTTTAAATAAAACAACTGTAAATATCTCTCTAAGGGTGCATTATAATACAAAACCAGCAGTTTATCCTTTTTCCCACTTAAAAAGTAATTGTGGGCTTTATAAGAGCAAATAGCCTTGTTATACAGCTTGGGGCAGTATATTATTAGGCAATGGGATTCTTAGTTTTTTTAAAAAGGCTAAATTTTAAATGGGATGACAGTGCAGATGATGGGGTCTGATCCTTATGGTCACAACTTTTCCAGTTAAATCCACAGAATTGTAGCAGGTGCTGACACAGCAAATATTTTATCTAATATTTTCGGTTTCAGGTTGATGAGAAAACCGTTGGAGAGCCTGGTTGGCTATATGGGAGCTTTCAAGGTCATTTTGGCTGGTTTCCATGCAGCTATGTAGAAAAAATACCAGAAAGTGAAAAAGCTTTATCTCCTAAAAAGGCCTTACTTCCTCCTACAGTATTTTTGTCTACTACCTCAGCTCCTCCAGAGTAAGTTTGTTTATTGACCGTTCTAATTTTGGATAAAATAAAATGTTATGTAATAACATTATGGATTACTGTAAATTAAATGCAGAAAATTTATTATAGCGACTATATGAGGAAGAGCTATAATACAGCAAGTTAAACTTTGATCTTCTGAGTTGCACTGGGCAGCACATGCATTTTGCATATGTAAGAAGTAGTAGGTCTTGCTAATGTACTTTCTAAGAAAAATTGTGCTTGTGCTAAATTTGCAGACCACTTTCACCAGGTAGATCAGCAGAAGACACTGATTACCAAAACGTACCTTTCTCAAGCCTAACTGTTAACACAACATGGCAGAAAAAATCCGCTTTTACTCGTACTGTGTCCCCAGGATCTGTTTCTCCTGTTCATGGACAGGTATGTTGGTGAGAATTTTATGTATTTTAGGTTCATGTTAACAATACTGATATACTTTTGTATAGATGAGTTACACTTTTTCTAACAGTTCGCTGCAGTGATCTAGACCAAGGGTGGGGAAAGTACGGCTCCGCCTGCGAGCCATTTTAAGCCGGCCCGTGAGCTCCCACTGGGGAGCTGAATCGGGGCCGCACCACGCAGTTCAGCCTTGCTCCGGCGCTCCAATCGGGGTGCCAGGTCGGGGGCCACACCATGCAGCTCCCGGAAGCTGCACCATGGCCCTGCTCCGAGGGTCGGGAGCCGCTCCACGCCTAGGAGCCAGAGAAGGGACATGCTGCTGCTTCCAGGAGCCGCTTGAGGTAAGTGCCACTCGGAGCCTGCACCCCTGAGCTTCTTCCCCTGCCCCAGCCCTGATCCCCCTCCCGCTCTCCAAACCCCTCGATCCCAGCACGGAGCACCCTACTACACCCCAAACACCTCATCCCCAGCCCCACCCCAGAGCCCGCACCCCCAACCAGAGCCCGCACCCCCTCCTGCACCCAAAACCCAATTTTATGAGCATTCATGGCCTGCCGTACAATTTCTATTCCCCGATGTGGCCCTCCGGCCAAAAAGTTTGCCCACCCCTGATCTAAACACAAAGCCAAATTCCTAGTTGGTGTGAGTGGGCATACCTCTACTGCAGTCTGTGGAGCTATGTTAATTTACACTGCCTGAGGATCTGGTCGTTAAACTCTTTCTTCTTCTTCGAGTGCTTGTTCATGTCAGTTCCAATCAGGTGTGTGCAGGTGCGCATGCATAACAGCCGGAAGATTTTTCCCCTCGTCAGGTCGGCCTGGGTGCCCCCTGGAGTCGCACCTTCATGGCACTCAATATAGAGCCCTGCGACCCCGCCAGCCCATCAGTTCCTTCTTATGACCAGTGACGGTAAGCTGGAACATACTTTAGCTCTTGCCTTGGCAAGCGCCGTTCAGTGTCCGTTGTATATAGTTCTTGATACCGTTAGTGTTAGTTATTAGTACTTGTAGTGTAGATATAGTTAGTGTTAGGTTTTCTTTGGGGTTCCCCTTCCCCCAACGCTCCCGGTGTCGTGGTGTGACGCAGTCCCCAGGCTTTAAAACTTGTGAGGCCTGTGGCAAGTGCATGCCTAAAAGTGACCCGCACACTTCGTGAGGGGAGAGCCACCAGGAAGACCAGTGCAAGATCTATCGCGAGTTTTGCCCTAGGACTTTGAAAGACAGAGACCAACATCTTAAAATCCTTTTTACGGAGGCTGCGCTCCGGCCCCAGTCAGACCCTGGATCAAGGGATCCCGCGTCTAGCACCACCTCCTTGGTGCGGAGTGCCCCAGCACCATCTACTGGGGAACCAGTGCTGAGAGAGAACTCATATTGAGACTCTCGGCACTGTCACAGCTACTCCCGTGGACAGGCTTTGGGCAGGCACCGGTCGCAACCACCAGTGCCACAAAAGAAAAGCTGGCTGGAGAGGGGCCGTTCTCCCCTGGCCAAGTCCAACGAGTTGGCCACTGTGAGACCCCAGTGGGGCCACACCACCTCGGCCCCTTGGCTGGCTAGGGTCACGTCGACTCCTGTCCCGGTGGCGGTGCAGTTGAGTCCGGATCCTCCTCACTTGCCGACCCCAGGAGCCAACAGCTGCAGCTCCCATTGACTGCGGAGGCATTCGCAGCAGCCCAGGACTTGTTGCGCCATATGGCACCATTTTCCCCTCCCAGGGGGGATAAATTGCTGGCACTTTCCCATCCCAAGGGGAAAGCAGGCTATGATGTCACAATGCTCACCATTGGAATGGGTTACCTAGGGAGGTGGTGGAATCTCCTTCCTTAGAGGTTTTTAAGGTCAGGCTTGAGAAAGCCCTGGCTGGGATGATTTAGTTGGGGATTAGGTCATGCTTTGAGTAGGGGGTTGGACTAGATGACCTCCTGAGGTCCCTTCCAACCCTGATATTTTATGATTCCATGAGAGGGTGGCGGGTCAGCAGGCTCTATATTGAGTGACATGAAGGCACAACTCCAGGGATGCTGCTAGGGGAAAAATCTTCCGGCTCCCGTGCACGCGCGCACACACCTGGTTGGAATGGAATGAACAACACATCTCGAAGAACAACAGTTACGAGAAGATAAGTAACCATTTTTTTCTTTCACTATATTGTGTTACTCTGGGTTAATTTCTTTCAACTTTGGGATTTTGTAAGGATAGCAGCTGCAGTGTGTGGAGGAACCTAACAGGTAAGCATGTGTTTATCTCATCAGTTTGGGCCTCAAGATGATCTTTCAGATTTCCCTACCTAGCCATTTGGGGACCACTGTTTCCTTTCTTTTTCTACCACAAGGTATATTTTACCTCCAGGCAGAAGACTACCAATGTGTGGGCCCTTCCAGAGTTACTCTTAAAAGCGTATATTTTTGCTGACACTGCAGCCAACATTGTTTTGTAGAACCAGATACATGTCTAAGATATTTCTAACTTAATTGGCGAGTAGGGAGCAGAGTCCAGAGACCACTCCGGAGTCCACATAGCACATATGGCAGTGCAAAATGCTGTGGTCAAGACAGCATTCATTCAACTGGCATTTAGGAGTGAACGCACCTAGAGTACAAGAGGCGATTTTTGAAACTTGCATAAGTAATAGGTACTAAAGTTGTTTAACGTCTGTATTTTTACTTGAACAGGGACAAGCTGTGGAGAATTTAAAAGCACAGGCACTTTGCTCCTGGACTGCAAAAAAAGATAACCACTTGAACTTTTCGAAAAACGATATAATTACTGTGCTGGAGAAGCAGGAAAACTGGTGGTTTGGAGAGGTGCATGGAGGAAGGGGATGGTTTCCTAAATCCTATGTCAAGATCTTGCCTGGAAATGAAAACAAACGAGAGGAGTAAGTGAGACTGTTGGTATTTTTGTATTCAACAGCTGAAAATAGAGTGAAAAACATGGGGATACTTTAAATTATGGGAACTAAATAGCATGTATGACCTGCACCATGCCATCATGGGCTGTAATTTTAATCAGCTTTCACAAGCTAAGTAATGTTGGGCCTGTTCAGTAAATGTTAGATCTTTCAAGCTGGGTGCTAGAAAAAAGGGGTGTGTGGTTATTCAACAGGTGACATGCTGCTTCCTCTTGATTCAGTATCTCAGCATGGTGCTGGCACTCCGCTGCTGGAGGTGTTAACTTTTAGATGACGTACAAAATTGAGATGTCTTTGCCATTAATCATTATACACTCCCGTGGCACATCTTGTAGAAATAGTGGTGTTTTTCCTAGCTGTCAAAAGTAGTGCCAGACTATCCTAGTATTCAAGCTAACGGTTCAGTTAATTGCTGAAAATCTGAGTAGTGCTGCTGCCACGGAATGGCTGCTTCATTCCAACCTAGAGATGATTACAGGTTGGTGGTTGAAGTGATCTTTGCACATACATGACTTAAAGTTTTTTGTGATTTTTCTAGAATAAGGCAAATTTTAAGTAAATGTCAAGTTGTTACACCTAAAATAAAGATTTTGTATGTCTTGATCACCACAATTTGTGACTGTTTTTTTCAAACCCTGTAGCTTAAATTAGGAGTCTTCCATATGATTAATTGAAGTCATATATTTTGCTCTTAGGGTAAACCTTTCTTGATCCCCAATAAATTTTTAATTGTTTAGCTTTTGCTAATAATTAATGTTATTGCAGAATTTCTGATATTCCTTAGTCATGACCTATATAATATTTAGGAGATATTGCAGTAATGTGAGTGACCACTTGCAACAACTTAATTAAAAAATGTAATGGGGACAACAGCATTAGTAATATATACCAATTGAGAATGAAATAATGCTTGGCTGCAATTTTTTTGTCGCTCAGAGAATAGGAAAATTACACTGTACTAAATCTTTATTACTAATTGAAGAACGTTTTGTTAAACCAGCCAGACTAAATCACTTGGATCTTTATGTCTGCAGACCTGAAACTATTTATGCAGCTGTAAACAAGAAGCCTAGTACACCATCTTATACAATTGGAGAGGGTAAGCATGCAATTACAATGTCAGTTTTGAAATTATAAAACTAATTTCTGTTTAATAGCATGTAAATTAATAATGGATATGCGTAGAATTATACCTTGATCAGGTTTGTGACTGTTAGAGAGATCTGATACAGTCACAAGTGCTTTTTAGATTCCTAAGTGTACCGGTTTTTTTCCTTTTATGTATTTAAGTGGAGAAAGTATAAGTTCAAATGGGAAAAATAATTTGTGAGAGACAATCTCTGAACTTTTTAATTTGATCTGTATTTACCCATTTTCCCACCCTTCCAGACTATATAGAATGTGTGTAGACTCTGCTTAGAAAAGTCACTTGGGCTTTTGATCTCTACCATGATAATCAGATATTATGCAGTTCACTATGCGTATGGAGTATTTCTTCTTATGGCTTTTCTGAATTTAAATGATTGTGCTGAAGTGTGGGTCCAAGCTGAAATCTCTCCTATATAACAATTCTTAAACTGTGGTCTGTGGACCACTGATCATCCATAGAGCGGTCGCTGTTCACGTGGTACTAACTCTCCTCATTTCCATCTGTTAAATCACATTCAGACACTACAAATATATTACTTTTCCTTGTAAGCAGTTACCTGTGGTTGCTACATTTGTCACAGAAATGTTATGTGCATGCACATCCGAGAGAGAGTCTGCACAATTGCAAATGGGAGGTGAGATGATGGATGCAATTTAAGTGAGAGGGAAGGTTGGTCCATACTATGAAGTTGCTTGAGCAACCCTTATATGAGAGATTTTTTAAAAAGTGACTAGCATGCCTCTTGTTGTATTTACTGTATTAGGGTTTTGATAAAATTCAATTTAGTTTCAGCTGTAATCAAGAGAGGCCAAACACTTTTTCACTGTAACTAATGCAGTTTCTTTCTCTCTCTCTCTCTCTCTCTCTCTCTCTCTCTCTCTGTGGTGAACAGAGTATGTTGCACTCTATTCCTATACGAGCTCTGAACCTGGAGATTTGACTTTTGCTGAAGGAGAAGAAATACTAGTCACTCAGAAAGATGGAGAATGGTGGACAGGAAGCATTGCTGACAAAACTGGCATCTTTCCATCAAACTATGTCAAACCTAAGGATCAAGATGTGAGTTTTTGTCTTGGGTTTTGTTACTTAAAGCAAGAAGATTTTATTTTTGTCTGTATAAGTTTACTGTATTTTGCTAGAATTCTGACGTGAAAAAAACCAACAAGTTACACTTTATGTCTTGTATATAGGTAGTATGTTCACATTCTAAAATTTGGGCATTAAATTGTAGCTCTCTGGTGGTGTATCGGGCATAAATGCTTAGGTCAAGAAAGCGATTTGCCTTTTTTCAAACCATTATGCTTGGTAAAGGGAAAAAATTCAGAAAAAATGTTATTTGTGGCAAAAGAAGAATATTAAAAAAAGAAAGTTGCGGTAAATTCTGCTGTTAGCACTGCAAATTAAAATCTTGTACCTTTTGACTGTAGGGTCCTGGTACTGCTGGCAGAACTGGGACACTAAATAAGAAACCTGGTGAGTCTGATGTAACTTACAGACCTTTAGCTTATTGTATTTGTTCATTATTCACCAGTCTTTTTTTTATTTCAGAGATTGCCCAGGTGACTACAGCGTATGCTGCATCAGGGACAGAACAGCTTAGTCTGGCTCCAGGACAGCTGATACTTATTCTGAAGAAAAACCCTAGTGGATGGTGGCAAGGAGAGTTACAGGTAATTAAAGGAAAAAATAATCTTCACAGAATGAATAATGAGAGCAATTTTTGTGATTTAATTTAAAAAGTGAGAAGCTCTTAAGTTCTTTTTGCCATATATAAACTGTACTTGAACATCACATAAAACCTATATTGCTGGGCCTGTTTCTGTCACTGAAAATCAGTGTTTGTAACCCTGGCAGAATGTAGGGGTCCAGTATTGGCAATTAATAAAAACTAATAATTAGTGTCAGAAGAACCACTTAACTAATAAAACAGTGCTAACTTTGTTAAAATATTAAATGGTAACAATCCTCTGATGAAATAGCAGGACCTCTTAAAAGCAGGAGGGAAATTAGTACAGGATATTCTAATTCCTTGCATTCACAGAGCATTTTGCCCTCAGAAAGCTCTGAAAGCAAACTTCATAAACTACCTACAGTAGTAATTTCAAAAAGCAAAGTATCATTTTAACATCATTTTTACAGGTCTTGGGAGCTATTGGCAATGGAAGAGATAATATATAATCTGTGCAAGGAAATATATAGGAAATTAGTAGTAGTTTGCATTTTATTAGAAAAGGAGTTTTGGCTGTGTTTCAGGATGGAACCCCAGAGGGAGGAGGAAAGGAGATGAAAACTGAGATGGCCAGTTGTCAGGCCTTGCTTGGTTGAATTTCATATTTTATTGCAGTAACTGAATATTTTTCCATATTTTGTATTACAATAGCATTGCTTGTACACACTTACAACATGTTGTGAGAAAAGCTGTCAAGATGTAGGCATATTACCTCTGAGATTTTCTGCTCATACTCTAACCTTTCTGTTTTTTACAGAAAAAGTGAAGGTAAAAAAAAAGTCAAGAATCCACTATACAAGCTTTCTTTTTAGATAACAATCACTCTGTCTTATCTGATAGAAAGTGGTGCTAAATTCATAGGCCAAGATTTTCAAAAGTGGCTAGTGACATCGGATGCCTCCATTTTTGAGTGCCCAATCTGAGACACTTTATAGGGGCTCTACTTTCAGAGGTAAGTGCTCAGCACTTTTTGAAAATTAGGCCTGTAAGCTGTCTCAAGTGGAGCATCCAAAATTACTAATCACTTTTGAAAATCTTGACTGTGAACTTTCCACTCACTCAGTTGAGCAAATTACAGTGTAGCCATACTCAAATATGCTTTTAGTAGTAAATGTAAACCAAATTTTGTCTTGTAGATCCATTCAGTGCTTAATAACTTTGTAGGCAGGTTTTTTGTGACTCTTAGTTGAGAAGCTGTGTGGGTGGGGTGCTCATTACAATCCACTGGTCAGTTGTCTATTTAATTCTAAAACATATTTTTTTATAGGCAAGAGGGAAAAAGAGGCAGAAAGGATGGTTTCCTGCCAATCATGTTAAATTGTTAGGTCCAAGCAGTGAGAGAACTACTCCTGCTGCTCTCTCAGGTAGGAAAATAATCTCATTTATATTAAACTTGGAATAATTGTATGTAATTCTTTCCTTTACACTAAGTAACAGTCAGTGTATAGTGTAATAGTCTGATTAATTGCCACCTATTACCCTTGTGATGCAGTCAGTATTGGGGACCATTGTACCAGGCTCTGAACAAACACAGGAGAGGACAGTCTCTGTCCCAAGGAACATACAGTCTGTCAAACAACTTTTTCATCAAAAAACAGTGCTGTCTGTGGCTCCTGTCCTGGAATGTGCCATCTTCTGTTATGGCTTATTGCACTGAGAGTACACCCTTTGTTTCTGTACTGTTCTGTTCACACATGCTTACACATGGCAGCAAGACTTCTGGGAACTTTGCTGTTATTGACAATACCCCTACAACTGTGTGCTATGCTGCTTCTAAGGGTGGGCAGATGTAGCCTTGACTGTTGTTGACAATACCCCTACAACTGTGTGCTATGCTGCTTCTAAGGGTGGGCAGATGTAGACTTGACTCCACATGGATTTTTGATTGGCTGTGTAGGTCTTGATGAGAACAGCTTTCCCTGGTTCCACTTCCTCAAAGTCTGCAAATACCCTACCTTCTGCTGTGTTTGTACAAGAGTTCCACAGGCATCCATGATCGAAACCTCTCTCTGAGGCTTAGTTTTTTATACATTCTTTGTACACACAGACCTTTTTCTCACACACAAATATCCACTATAAAATAATTAATCTGTTTCTCTGACAGGCTGGGCAGAAAGGGGGAGAAAGATGTTTCACTTATTTTTATGTTTGAATATTTGGAAGGTGAACAGATCCTATGGTTATGGGAACCATCTAACTACCCAAGTAGATGGAA
Organism: Natator depressus; assembly: GCF_965152275.1. NCBI lineage: Eukaryota > Metazoa > Chordata > Testudines > Cheloniidae > Natator > Natator depressus. The sequence goes on from NC_134236.1 coordinate 19,896,902, forward strand.
TTGTAAAGTTGGGAACTAGAGAGAAAAACTGACCAAAGTTAATTTAATCTATCGCTGACCACATTATTAATAAAAGGGGAAGACAGGGCTGTCAAACTGTACTCCCACGTCAAGATAAAATCTTCTGGGGTTGATTTTTTTGGTTTGTCCTTGAAAATGGTTTTAGTCTCATAGATATTTTCTGTGGGCTTTATGCAGTCTTAACTCTGACTTACCTTATACTAGAAGTTGTGCTAACCCTTGTTGTGAATATTCTTTTTCTTCCTAGTATGTCAAGTAATAGCAATGTATGATTATGCGGCAAACAATGAAGATGAGCTCACTTTCTCCAAGGGGCAGATCATTAATGTACTGAGCAAAGATGATGCAGATTGGTGGCAAGGAGAAATCAGTGGTGTGACAGGTCTCTTTCCTTCAAACTATGTGAAGATGACCACAGACTCTGATCCAAGCCAACAGTGTAAGAAATAATTTTTGAAAGAATTTTGCATTGCATTTCTAAGATTTAACATTCAATTATTGTGTTTAGAACTATTTTGTGCTTAGAACTAGGAGCCGTATGACTTCTAAGCGTGTGTAAGTACATCAGAACTTCACTCTTCCACTTGACAAATCTACACTAAAATATTGTCACTCCATTTTTTCAGCCAAGGTTTAGTAGCAGCAGTGCTGCTGTGAGGCCCCTAAATAAACATTACACCTGTGATGTATTAACCTTGCTTTTGAATTGTTCACAGTATTTTTTAATTAGCAATGAGTCTCTCAGTCAGTGCAGATGTACTTGTTCTACTGTATTTTATTATTTTTCTTTCTTTGGATTTCTACAAAATATGAAAAACACTTATCATAAGACTTTAGGCAGCTTTGGAATACATTAAAAGTACATACCAACTTAAAAAAATAAACATAAGCACAGCAGTTTCCCCAAACTATAAAAAGGAAAGAAAAAGATCCCCACCCTAACCAGTGAATCCCAGCTTACAATATATCTATCCCAACCCTCAAATCATCCTTGCTTCTTCAAAATCCTGAGAAAGAGATGGGCTTTGCAGCACGTCCTCAAGATCAACAAATGTGGATTATCTGGGGGCAAGCTGGAGACTAAATTCTAGTACAAATTTGTGTAGTTAATGTGAAGGATACATGTTACGTTCTCTTTCTAACATACAAGCACTGTGAAAGTTCTGTCTTTGGCCTCTCATTCCAGTGCTAGGTCACTACAGTTTTCACTCCCTCAGCCTTTCATCTTGGGTCAGGGACAGCATGATAAAATCAGTTTTGTCATCTGAACCCAAGGCATTAATGGCTTGGGACAAACCTTAATGGCTTTGTGACGCTTCCCGGGGTACTTTACTATCACTGCCCTTAGCGTGAGGAAGTCTTGCCTGTGTCTGTTGGGGGGTCAGCTCACCAGCTCGACTAGCCATGGGCAACACAAGCACTCCCTCTACATCTTGCAGGCTCTGCTGTTTCTCTGCCAGTTAGCTATTGTTATAGTCCCAACCGTCAAGCCTTCCAAGTATCTCCCAGGAATGGGCAGGTCCTGGTCTACTGGACACTCAGTGTTCACAAACTCATTGCTTCCGAGGAAACGGCAAACCCCAGCTCACCAGTTCCCCCTCAAGATTACTGCTCCACTGAACACATAGCACTTATACTTGATTTCACTATAAACATATCTAAGTGTATTTAACAAAGCATAAAGATTCAAGTAATAGCAACTAGAAGTATTGAAAATAAATGGTTATATGTAAAACAAAATCATAATGTGCATTTAGAGCCTAGACTTAATTAACAAGATACTATCATGTCTTGTAGAGTATTGCTCAGCCAAAATCCTTGCTGCATTTACAGGCAGAATGGGCTGTGGGTCGTCGTCCGTCGTCCCCCCGCACCCACAGTATTAGCTCATCTTAAGTGATCACTCCCCTTACAGTGTGTATGATAACACCCATTGTTTCATGTTCTCTGTGTATATAAATCTCCCCACTGTATTTTCCACTGAATGCATCCGATGAAGTGAGCTGTGGCTCACGAAAGCTTATGCTCAGATAAATTTGTTAGTCTCTAAGGTGCCACAAGTACTCCTTTTCTTTTTGCAAATACAGACTAACACGGCTGCTACTCTGAAACCTTTCATGAGACAGACACTCTGTCAGCTTGCCTCCTAGGCAAAGGACCTTGTTTGTTTCCTTGTGCCCCCAGATATATCCTTACAATCCCTTGTCGTTAGTCATAAACAGGACACCCCAAGCTGTTTGTTTCATGCTGTGAATTTCCTCGCTTGTAGATTTTGCAATCTCTTCTTTTTCCTTTTGTGCAGTATGCAAATAGGCCTACAGCGTGAGGCAAACAATACGCAAATGACAAGACAGTGGGACAGGTATCTGCTGCCTCCTGCCTGAAAGGAACATTTCTGAAGTATGCCACCTCTTGGTGATCTGCCTTAATTCCAGGACCTTAAGAACATAATTTCCCATATAGATACCGAACTCCTTAAATGTTATCTGTATATACGTTTTGGAATGATTATGATGACCAGTGGGCTACTGGCTCTTGGTAGTGACTTTGCATACCACCCTTTGGAGATCTATTATGCAGATATCTGACCAAGAGGATCTCTGTAAAACTCTGTGCAGCCCCCCGGGCCACCTGCTAGTTGGCACCAGGAGGTCCTGCGTGACAACTTTTAATTTCTCTTTTACATACCAGGCCCTAGCTCTTCAGTTAATTCCATTCTTCTCTTGATCGGGCAGCAGGTGTTGCTGTAAAATGGCAAAAGTAAAGTAAACTTTCTCATAGACTCATAGATATTAAGGTCAGAAGGGACCATTATGATAATCTAGTCTGACCTCCTGCAGAATGCAGGCCACAGAATCTCACCCACCCACTCTTGCAATAAACCTCTCACCTATGTCTGAGCTATTGAAGTACTCAAATCATGGTTTAAAGACTTCAGGGTGCAGAGAATCCTCCAGCAAGTGACCCGTGCCCCATGCTACAGAGGAAGGCGAAAAACCCCCAGGGCCTCTTCCAATCTGCTCTGGAGGAAAATTCCTTCCCAACAGCAAATATGGTGATCAGCTGACCCCTGAGCATGTGGGCAAGATTCACCAGCCAGATACCCAGGAAAGAATTCTCTGTAGTAACTCAGATCCCACCCCATCTAACATCCCACCACAGGCCATTGGGCCTATTTACCATGAATAGTTGAAGATCAATTAATTGCCAAAAATCATGTTATCCCATCATACCCATCCCCTCCATAAACTTATCAAGTTTAATCTTGAAGCCAGATAGGTCTTTTGCCCCCACTGCTTCCCTTGGAAGGCTGTTCCAGAATTTCACTCCTCTGATGGTTCCTCCTTTTGGTTCCTCCTTTGTCTAATTTCAAGTCTAAACTTCCTGATGGCTAGTTTATATCCATTTGTTCTTGTGTCACATTGGTACTGAGTTTAAATAATTCCTCTCCCTCTCTGGTATTTATCCCTCTGATATATTTATAGAGAGCAATCATATCTCCCCTCAGCCGTCTTTTGGTTAGGCTAAACAAGCCAAGCCCCTTGAGTGTCCTTTCATAAGACAGGTTTTCCATTCCTCGGATCATCCTAGTAGCCCTTCTCTGTACCTGTTCCGGTTTGAATTCGTCCTCCTTAATCATGGGAGACCAGAACTGCACACAGTATTCCAGATGAGGTCTCACCAGTGCCTTGTATAACAATACTAACACCTCCTTATCACTACTGAAAATACCTCACCTTTCCCTTCTGAGGTTGCAAGCGCTACCATTTGTAGTTGTGCCAGCATAGAAAAAGCATTCAGAATTCAGAATGGATCTATATCTTAATAGCACATAGTATAAACTGATTTAAATAGATACAGGTTCGGCATTAACCTGGTGCTTTGAGAGTTTTTTGTTTGGATACAGACAGAATCCCACCTAATTGCTAAATTACTTTGGGGCATTTGTAAAACCAGAGTTCTGACCACTTGTGACCATTAAAAATTCCGAGGAATATCCCAAAAGGATAGAAATGTTAGCCCAAGTGTCCCGATTATGTTTCAGTTTAGATAAATGCTTTTGACTTACCTGAATTCCATGTCCCTTTCAGCTATGAACTGATCTTTACTTCCCATTCTCTGCAGTGTGTTTTTGTGTTGATATGTACTATTCAACAGTTCCTGTATTTCATTCCAGTGGAGGCTGTCCTGCAGTGGTGGCATAGTGGGGTGTATGGGTTTAGGAGGGAGAGGTGTATTTAAAGTACTGGGATTCATGTAGATGAAGCATGAGAAGTAGGTGCAAGATCTTTATGCATGTTATTAATTCCAACAAAAGTAGTCCTGAAATTGGGTCATAATTAGACACATAAGCAGTTCTTATTTACTCATTGCCATGTCGCTAAGTTGGCTTCCTCCCAAATGTGGATCTTGAGTACCAGCATCCCCCACAGAAACAATTGCCAGTTGTGGACAAAATTTCTTTTGCAAGTGTGTGAATGAGAGAGGGCCTACCAATAGCAGTCAGCAACCATCAGCTATGTACACTTTCACTAGTGCTTGGTTATTCCAGTTGTCTCTATCAAGAAGTCTCTGATTTAAGAAGCAATCCTGTTGATGTTTTGAGGTTCAGGAACTTAATCCTGTAAGTGAATGAAGTACATGTTCAGAAATTACAGCCAAAGTCTTTTGCTGCTCAAGTGATTTCATGTGTTTCAGCTGAGTTGGGTACCAGCCACTTGCTGGACCTTATATACCACACAACATAGCCAACTTTGTAGGAGGGGAAAATGCATGAAATTTTTCAGTGGAATATGTGAAGGAAGTGGAACTTCAATGGGATTTTTTGTAGGAAGCATGAAGGGGCAAATTTAACAAATATTAATGTTATAGCATCATATTTACTATAAGCTCTCACTTTTGTGGACATAAGTGTAGTTGTACTACATCATCCATTATTAAGGTTGCGAGTTTGTCACGGAGGTCACGGATTCCGTAACTTTCCATGACTTCTTTTAGTGGCCAGTGTATCTGGCCTGGTGGCAGCTCAGGCAGCCCCTGTGCCAGTCGCACCAGCTGCTGCTCGGGCAGTCTCAGGCTACTGCGCCCCACTTCCCTAAGAGCAGCAGCAGGAGTTTGGGTGTGGAAAGGGGCAGGGAGTTGGAGCACGGGATGGGGTGAGATGGACTCTGGGCGGCGCTTACCTGGAGGGCTTCCCAGAAGCGATGAAATCCCCCTCGCTCAGCTCCTAGGCATAGGCGTGGCCAGACAGCACTGCGCATTGCCTCTGCCTGCAAACACCACCCCCGCAGCTCCCATTGGCCGCAGTTCCCGACCAATGGGAGCTGCGAAGCCAGCACTCTGGGTGGAGGCAGTGCACAGAGATGCCTGGCCATGCTTGCACCTGAGTGAGGGGGATCTTGCCACTTCCAGGGAGGTGCAGAGCCAGGTAGGGAGCCTGTTGGACTTGCCAACCCTCCCCCCCAATACCAGCAGAGGTACCACCCCCCCAAGCACCTGCGGCACCCCTGGGCTGCCCCCCCCCCCCCCAAGATTTAGTCAGGGGTGTATAGTAGAAGTCATAGACAGATCATGGGCTGTGAATTTTAGTTTACTGCCTGTGACCTATTACTAAAAATACCTGTGCCTAAAACGTAGCCTTATCCATAAATCCATATGCTCCATGACTAGGGAGTTTACTTTCAATCTCGGAATTCTTCCCCAATTTGATGTTGCAAAATGTCCAGGCAGGGCAATAGTCACAAGAACACTCCCTGCTTGGATAGCATAAGGAAATAGACCGAACATTGTGCTAATGTCCGAAAAAGAACCAAGTGAAGTGGGAAGGGAAAGGGAAACAGGAAGTAAGGCTTGAGGAGACGTAAAACTTCTTCTAAATTCCTGCTTAGGATGTGCTCTTTATTTTTTTCTGTGTTGAGTGGTTGTCTGCAAAGACCCAGATTTCAGTCCCTGGTGTCAAGAATCATATGTCTAAACTTAAGCATACACATTCCTGATGTGATTGCAAATCATATGTTTACACATGGTCAGCTCAGCATCTAACTTGCTCTGTGTGCACCTACCAAATATGCCTGCGTACATCAGGTATTGCATGTGTAACTTAAGTGCACACACACACAAGGAGGCATATGTGGAAACCTCATTTTGAAAATCCAGCTATTTTTTTTCACGTTAGTGTTATATTTCAATTATATAAAAATTGCATAGAGCTGTACAAAGAAGGGGAATTTTACATCAACCCCCTGATGCCTGTAGTGTGTGATTGGAAGAAGAATACTGAGGGAGAATTAAAAATTAAGAAAATCACAACAACATTTTAAAATATATATAATTTACCAACTGCATAATTGGTTTTCTTTAAAATAAGCTTCTTGTGCTTATTTAAATTGGCTGCAGAAACTAGCATAAGTGTGCTGTAGAAATCAGTGGGAGAGTCTTCCCACAGAATTTGTTTGATGCATTGTGCCCAGGACCTGTTTGGAAATTAAAACCTCAAAGAAGTGAACACAGCTTGAGAAGTCTAGTATATATGTTAAAGACAAATTTAGGAATTGAATTGCCAGCTTAAGTATTGTAACCTGCATGTTTCCTTTCATTTTTCTCCTGGTGTCTGTTATAGTCAGTGGAAAGTGATGGTATTTGAAAGTGGGAAAACAAATCTGACACACACAAAGGACATTTTACAGCAGCAGGTGAAGATCCTAGTATATTATCTCCCTCATTTGAGACTGTGGTCCATGGGCCACCATTACTAACCCAATCCATTCTTAGTGACCTGCAGAATTAAATGTTTAAGAGCCAAGTTGAGAGCAATTGTGGTGGTGGTAGAGGAGTTCCTTGTGTTGTGACGATATTTTAATAGCCCTCATCCTAATATTTGCACAACATTGACCTAGATTAGGTGAAGAGTGAATCTTCTTTCAGTAAAGAAAATTTTCAGTATGTAGTTAAAATATGTGTATATATAGATACGATTAAAGGAGTATTACAACCCTTTGTTTATGATAATATTTAATGGCATGCTTGTGTGTATTATTCTTACAATAAATAATTCATAATTTTCCCATGGAATCTTAACATATCAACTGGGAGTGAGAGTAGTACATGGTTTATGCCCATGAAGTCCTTGGCTTCTAAAATGAGACTTCCAACAATTGTGCAGATTGAAACGGTACTTTCTGTGACATGAACATATATTCAGCAGGCAACCAAGTTTCATTTCACATGGGCCACTGACCAGAATCAGCAAGTTAATTTTATTTGTAACCATGTCTTAATCTGAGCAAGTATTTTCCAAAGCATGTAGAAAGTGGAGCAGTAATTTCTTGCTATTAATCTTGTAGGTGAAATCCTGGCTTCCTTGAAGTCAGTGGGAGTTTTGCCATAGACTTCATTGAAGCTCGGATTTCACCCATTGTGCTTTAGGTCCACATATCTTAATTAGTAATACACCTTTAAATCTTTCATGAGAAAGGGTTTTTGGGGTTTTTTGTGAATGAATTAGCTGCAGTGTATTGGTGAGCATCTGCGATGGTTGGTTGATGTTAAAATTATTTTTAGGCACAAATAATTGCTTGTGTATGCTTACAAAATATAGAATTGAAAGAATAGAAAGGTATGATGTTTTATTTTAGGAAAGTTGAATGTTAGTCATTCCTTTCTAACCTTTCAGTGTTGTTCTGTCTTCTTTTGTCCTTAGTACTCATGTTTCACTCTTCAGATTTGTGTTTGTGTTCATTTTATCCTTCATTTTTTTTTTTAGGACCCAATGTTGTCTTCCAGTGTGAAAGCACCTCAGAGACCCACTATCCAAGTTTGACTATAGCGTGGAGGCAGGGTGGACAGCCCTGCTCAAATATCTGACACAATCCATTTGCTTCGTTTGAATGTTAGATCCACACGAGAATTAGTTTTTTGTGTTTTATAATCTACTGTTACAATTAATTTGTAAAACCAGAAAGGATAGTGGGTCTTTGTGTGGCTTTCACTGCTGTCCACTCTGGTTTCCTCTAGTGTTTTTTTCCTTTTCTTATTGATAATCATAGATCATTAGCATGCATATCAAGGTATCCCTTGCATGGTGGGATTTCAGACACACAAAGACCCACTATTTGCACAAGTTAGCTGAGCTGTTTTATATGGGCAGATGTCTTCTTGTAATGTTATAACCTGTGCATACTTTGCAGAATTGAAATGTTTGCTGATTACTGATCTGATAGACTTAGTTTAATCCTGTACACAGTGAGCTTTTTAAATTGGCAACATATATGATTCATCCAAAAAATAAAACCTGGCCTACCTTTCTACATTACAGAGTGCCACTGTGAGTACAAGTATGCCATGTAGTTTAGGTTTTAGATCATAGAACTGTTTTGTCTGATTCAGTCCAGCCTCCAAATGGCCTTTTTGTGAGGAGAGGAGTTTAGAGGTGGAATGGAGGATGCTTTCATTTCATTTTCTTCTCTCATCTCATCACAGTAGCACTATGGGGCATTTTCTCTCAAGGCAAAGGGAAACTAGGCTAATATAATTTGTGAGCTGGCCTGCAAGTTACTTTGGGTGGATGTGTCCTATCCCTTGGCCACCACCTTCCCTCAAACATGTTACCATTGTAACACACTTGTCAGTTTTGGTGAACAGCATCATCTAATCTTACTACAATTGGTACCGTGCTGCCTCTGTGCTGTCAGACTCACCAATCTGTCCTCATTTTCGTTTCTTTTTTTTTTTTTAAATTAAGAGTTCTGGTACAGGACTGAATGGTTCTGAAGACTGATAATTGGCTAGAGAGCCTTTCATCTCTAGGACACCAGGTCATATCTGGCCCAGGTCAATAGTGAATGAAAGTCTTTGGCATCTGAAAGCTGTTCTTCTTCCTATTACAAAATGAATTGGTGGTCTCAGTCAAGTTCCTCCTATACAAGTGTCCACAATAATATATGCCACCACCAGAAAAGACACTAGTAGACACGCTTGTTAGCTGAAAGAGGAAGGCCAAGGATTTAAATGGGCTTGGAAACTGAACCATCCGCTCTCCTGGTTCAGAGGTAGCTTTTCCAGTTCAGGTGTTGAGGGGCAGAGTGTTATAGGTAAACTTGTACTGCCCGTGCTGTCTCTGTTATGTGGATAAAATCAGGACTTCAGTCTCCAGGGCTATAAATCTTGCATCTTTTAGCAGCCCTAAATTACTTTAAAAGGGAAAAAAAGCTAGTAAATAGATTTTTTAGTTGCTTTTAAAATGAAGGGGTCTATTTGATGGCAGACCATTCATATAATAAAACAGTTCTGTGATCCATACAACACAAAGAGAATTTCTAGTAGATGCAGTATTAAATTCAGTTTGCTTCCTGAATTTGGGATTGAAATAACAAACGTGAATTATGCAATCTGAAATTGTTTACAAACTACTGTAAGTTTACAATATGTATGAATGTTGTGAGGTACTATCCGGAAAAAGTGTTAATACAATTGCAGAGATTTAAAAGCCTTCTTCCAAAAGTTCTATAAAAGGAGTGAAATATTATGTATTTAATATACTTTATCAAGTAATGTATATGTGTCCCTTAGGTCAGAGATATATATTTTGTGCAATACAAATTACAGTAAGGTGCCTACATCAAACTATAAATGGATTTTTATTCCAGTTGTATTTTATCTCAATTAATATTCTGTTCTTGAATAAATTAACTTTAATTAGAGGCAAAGAATCTGCTAATTAATTGCTCAAATAGCAATGTTCTAGCTGACTTAATGTCTTTTTCATGTTGAAATTAGATTTTTAGCTAAGGCTGTTTCTATTAAAATGTGCTAATTGCCCTGTATTGCCTTCTCTTAATTTTCTGATTTTGCAGATCTGTTTAATACAGGCAGAAATGTGCTGCTATGGTACAACAGTCATATCAATTTGTCACTTATTGTAGGCCAATATCTGGGTGTCTTTGGGACCCATTCGCTTTTAAAAATTCAAAATTCAAGGCACTATTAACCCATAGAGTTTGGGCCAGATATAACTCTCTAATAGCCAATAAAATTGTTGCCTTGATTGCCAAGTTACTAAAAGACCGCAGTAAATAAATAAATAAAGTCATGCCCTGTCTAGTATGTGCTGGGAAATAATATTATGGTATTTTTCAGCAATAAATAATGCTTTACCCACGTATACACAGCTGCAGTTGAATATTAGGGATAGCATTCTATATCTGTATGGTTTGACCCATGTAAACCCATAGCTGGAAATAGGCATTCACAATTAAAACACAAACAGCTGCATTCAGTTTGAATTTACAGGTGCTAGAACTGAGTTCAGAGGCATGCTGGCATGGGCTTTCTCTGTTGTAATTAAATGTTGTAGTGTTATTTGAGAGCCAAGGTGGGTGAGGTAATATCTTTTGTTGGACCAACTTCTGTTGGTGAGAGAAACAATCTTTTCAGCCAGAAAGAGCTCAAAAGCTTATCTCTCTCACAAACAGAAAGAAGTTGGTCCAGTAAAATATTACCTCTTCCACCTTGTCTCTCTAATATCCTGGGATTGACACAGCTAAAACTGCACTCATAGAGCAGTGTTATTTAAGCATCATCTATGAGCTCTGCACTGTAAAAAATGGAAAAGGCCACAGTCCCTCCTTCACAGTGTTTATCTTCTACATCAGGCAGATTTTTCAGGTTAGACATGATGCACCAGATAACTATGTGGTCTGGTCACATAATGGTACAGAAGGATTTTTTTAATACACATTTTAGATTACGGATAAGAAGAGGCTGTGCAGAATACTTATTTTAAGGCAAGATTTTAAAGAACCCTGCTGTATCAATACAGGTATATAGATGGGAGCAGCTTAGTCTAAACAGATTTTAGCTTTAAAAGTGAATTTCCTTGCTCATGTGGGTTTAATTTCGATGCTTACAACTATGTTAGCATCTCGGTGACTACATTGACCCAGTCTCTCAGGCACATCCTTGGAGAGACATGTAGGTTCAGCCACCATTCCAGCCATTTAAGAAAATTAGTTGTAAAGGGTCCAGTCCCTCCTGTCACAAAGGAGGATGGCATGATGTGGAGCCCTACAAGGGTAGTATGGGAATTGGGGAGACTCCTCTAGTGAATTAGAAGGGGCAGGAACAGAAATATTATTGTACCTGCACAGTAGCTGATATCTCAAATTCTGTAAGAGTCTAGTTTGCAAATGTTACTTTCAAAGCTAAGTTCCTTATCTTGCAGTCAGATCTAGACAGGTCAATCCCCTGCACTCTCACAGCCCAGGATAGATCCAGTTGCAGGCACAGATGTATGAATAGTTAATGCTTGTGAAGCACTTTGAAGGCATACGTAGCACTGTATAAATGCTAAGTATCAATAGTTTTTTATTACCTGTAGGAGCGTAAAAAGCTAGAAGTTCCATTTGTAAAAAGTTCTGCGTTCTAATAATAATTGAAATTGCCCCTATCAATGGGTGAATAATTACCCTGAGCCCAAGGCTTTGTTCACCAAAGTGGATCTCAGAGTGACTTTTTCAGTGAGGTTATAAACTCTTGTAAATAGGCGTCTGTTATAGGAATGCTGACAGACCCTTGCCCATGGTGGTGCTGACTGCTGCTATCGCATAATGACACTTTAATGTAATGGAACTATTAAACTGTTACATAATGGTGTGTGTTGCCTTGAAATATCTTTTGTTGTTCTTTTCAAGCTGTAGTATTAATGGTTGGGGATACACGTTAAGATCATGCAAATGCAGGATATGCTTGGCATGAGAAAATTGTTCATCTTTGTTTTTAAAAAACCTGTAAGATAACTATGCAAATGTATTTTATTAAAGGGACACATAAAAGATGTAGATTGTGTGTGTTGTTTTTTGTTTAAATAGCCTAGTAAAAAAATTCTTTTAATTAGCTGACATGGCTTAGCAATTTTTTTTTGTCATGTGGAAAACTAAATCCTATCCTACTTCTGTTTAAAGTGTAGGGGAGTATATTGAAAGTTTTGATCAGAGAGGGTTGGATTTAAAATTGCCACAGAGTTTTCTGCTAAGGGCCTGATTCCCTCTCCCCCTCCACCCACATTTATTCATGTGAGTAAACTTTACTTGTTACAAGTAGTCAAGAGACTTCACATTACTCAAATGATTAGATCATGTGGCAATGGATGATTAAGCTTATTTGAAATTTGCATAGTACAGGCTAGCACGGATTGAAAAATGAAAAAATAAAATTTCTGATGCAGTGGCTCTGGCTCATATGCTACATTAACATCAAGCTCATACTTAACTTTTAAAATTACAATTGTAATGGTATACTATCTCAGCAAATCAAAAAGCTTAAGATGAGGGAAAGTCAAGTAACTGTTCATACTATCCTGCAGTCCTCCTTTGCCAGGGTGGACCTGGAAATAAGGAATCAGTAAATGCATATTTATAAAAGGCTGGATTCTGCTCCTTTTACTCACATTTAGCATCTTAATCTTTGAGTAACTCTCATTGTGGGGGCGAACAAGTTATCCACATTGGTTTGCTCTATGCAAACAGGCCTTCAGGAAAGCACTTACGCACATGCTTGAGTCTTGTTGCCTTTTTCCAAGATGGAAGTGGCCCATGCTCTTGTTTTTAATATTTTCTTTACCAGACTATTCAGAGTTCCACTCACTCTTCATCCAATTTGGGGAGATGAACAAATCATTTAATCCTACCCAAACATCTCTGAAATTGCTTCAAAAATGGCTTGTGAATCTAATTACTTGCCCAGAATTTTGAAAATGTTGTTTAAGCAAAACAGATATGCATCAGGAGCACAACAAATTTTTGACCATCTGGCATTAAGTAAATAACGTTAATATGCAATCATATTTAAAACTCAGAGGTGAAATATATGGAGATAGATCAAAAGTTAGAGATGGGCAAGACTTATATGATCCAGTCCATCTCCATTCAAGTGCAGGATTATTCTCTACAAAGTGCCGTTCTTCCCTTTGAAATTGTTGCTGCCAACTTCAAAAATTCAGTTATTTGAAATATACTTTTACTCCTTCAATTGTCAGATCTATGGCAGAGTAGATGACTTTTTGACTGGGAAACTTACCGTGTAGTCTTAAAGACAGGATTAGTTGTGGTGTTAGCAGAGGACAGTATTTCTTGTAGAAGTGCATTTGAGGAAGGGAGATAGTTGGAGGACGAGGAATCGTTTTAAAACCTATTTATAAACTTTCAAATTTGTTTTACTCTGGTGTCCTTGTCTTTGTTTAATCTGTTATGGGATGCACTAGCTATGCGATATCTGCCCAACGGTCTGATCATTGTAAAACAAACTTCATCAGAAAATTCCAGTATAATAAGATTTTGATCTCTCTTGACTCAAGATTCACTGATTTGTGAGGTGGATATTTACTGAGGCAAAGTATGAACAGTGACAAATCTTAATGTTTGTATTAACAGAAATCAGTATCTACTTATTGTTTCCTTCATAAGTTGATCTATTATGGCTACGAATTTTAAAAGGATGAATTAACTTTCCAAAGGGGAGATGAAGTTACAGCCCAGAATAAAGCTATTACTCACCTCTCAACCAATCAAGATTGTCATCTTTTGAATGTCAGTCTAGCAATTAGTGTCTGCTGTCTGATTAGCTCATCAGAGGTGAATTATTGTCACTGAGTCTTAATGCAGCTAACTGACCCAGACCTCAGAATTTGAGGTAAATATTGGAAATCTAACTAGTTATGTGATTTTTAATTCATGTATTGGAACTTTTATCTTGTATGCAACAATTTGTCACTTCCTGCTCCATTTAGCACTCTCAAGCAAAGCTTATAAAGATTCTTCTGCCATATCTATTATTAATTAAGTTTATTAGAGTAGGGCATAAGGACCAATCAAGAACAGAGCCACATTGTACTAAGCACTCTATAAACACAATAGTAGACACACCCTGACCAGAAGACCATGTAGTCTAAATGCAGGTTAAATCCAATATCCAATTACATTAACTCCCTTTCTAAATGTGTTTTACATCTGAAAGTATCCAGTATATCTTTCAAATTATGTCTACATTTTATTCACTGTTAACTTTTTTTTTATCCTTCCAAAGTTGATCTCACCGTAACTAAGTAACACTTCCATTGGCCATTGAGTTTCATAGCAAGTACGTGGACTTTACTACCAATTGTAGTTACAAGCAAACAGCAGCATGAGCTAAGACAATACAGTCATTGGCTTCTCTTTTTGAGGGGATATAACAGAAAATTACATTGCTCAAAGATCAGCTACTTAGGGCATGTCTATACCACAAGCTTTTGCCAGTGCAAATTACGTTGCCATAAAACCACCGCAGTTAGTATCATAGACGACTGGTGCCTCCCCATACGGGGGGGGTTGGGGGGGGGCACCAGCTAAAGGGGAGGACATATGACCTCCCCACGTGTCTTTGCCCCGTCCCCTGCCTGGGGCCCCCGCACTCTCCCCGCCCTCTTCCCCCACCCCATGTTACCTGTGAGGGAGAGGGACTCCACCCTCCCACTGCACCGGCTCCCCCCCAGTACATTCAGCTGCTCTCCCTGGCAGCCAGGCCCAAGCGGGGAGTGGGACAGAGCTGCTCCTGGTCACTGCTCTGTGCAGTGTAGCCAGCTGCCTGGGAGAGAGCCTGTGTGGGGAGGGGCAGCAGCGGCAGTCTGCTGCCTCCCAGGGCTTGGCTTCTGGGGACAGGGACTGAACATGCTGGGAGGGCGGAGGGGCTCTGGCTTTTGCTCGGCCACTGTCCCTGGAAGCCAAACCTGGGCGGGGGGCAGCCCGCCACTGCTGCAGCCAGGCGCTCTCCCAGGCTGCTGCTGTGCTGCACTGGGCAGTGTCCCAGTGCAGCCAGAAGAGGCTTTGGCCCCGCCCCTTCTACTCTGGCTCTGGCCCTGGCCCTGGCCCCGGCCCCACCCTTTCCGCTGCCCGCCCACCCACTGACACGTCGCCTCTGGTTAGTATATTGCTTGTGTGAGCATACTTGGCTCCTTTTGTCAGTGCTGCGCAACTCAACAAGAGCTCTTGTTTTGATGTGCAGTGCATCCTGGGTAGATATCCAAGAGTGCAACTTGCCACTGTCCAGTACGCTGTCTTACGGGAAGTTTTGGCAATGCATGGTAGGGCAGCAACAAGTTGTGTTGGTGTGACTGGAACTGTGGGGTCAGGTTCCCATCATGCAACTTTCTCCACTCCATAATGCCCTCTGTATCTCATAATTTTCACTCCTATTTTGAACCTCCCATGAACCAGCATGGAACTTGTCACTGTCTGCCAGCTCTGACAGAAGCATGGAACCTGCACAGCTCTGCAGTATTATCATGAGCACTGCAAGCACAGGACACACGATCCTCTGGTATTTGCAGAGCTGCAAGAAGAGCCATGGAGAATATGACAATTTACTGGAGAGTGGACTGCTGTGGGACATAACAGGAAGCAATTCAAAATTGCTGGTGGCATTCATGGAGCAGTGGCAAATGGTGGAGCACTGCTTCTGGACTCCAGAAATGAGCACTGTCTGGTGGGATCACAGTGTGATGCAGGCTTGGGATGACGAGCAGTGGTTGTAGAACTTTCAGATGGGCAAGGAGCACATTCCTGAATTGTGTGCTGAGCTCACCCCAATCCTTTAGCGCAGGAACGCCAAAAAGAGAGCTGCACTGACTGTGGGGAAGCGAGTGGCGATTGCACTGTGAAAACTTGCAGCCCTCGATTGCTACAACTCAGTGGGAAATCATTTTGGAATTGGAAAATCCACTGTGGATGCTGTTGTCATGCAAGTGTGAAGGGTCAGTAATCGTCTCCTACACAGGACTATGTCTCTCAGCCATGTTCAGGACAGGATGGATTTTCAGCCATGGGGTTCCTGAAGTCCTGTGAAGTGGTAGACAGCAAGCATATCCTTATTTTTCCAGCAGGCCACCTTGCCACAGAGTACATCAATAGAAAGGGCTATTTTTTTATGGTTATGCAAGCACTGGTGGATCACCAGAGATGCTTCACCAACATCAGTGTTGGCTGGTCAGGGAAGATGCATGAAGCTCACAACTTTAAGAACACAGGATTTTTTCAGAAAGGTACAGGCAGGGGCCTTTGTTCCAAACCAGTGGATTACCATTTGTGATATTGAAATGCCTATAGTGATCTTGGGGGATCCAGCCTACCCCTTTCTCTCCTGGTTCATGAAGCTCAGCAGCACCAAGGAAAGATTCCTCTATAGGCTCAGCAGCTCAGAATGATAGCTGAATGTGCTTTTGGTAGGTTGAAGGGACGCTGGCGTTGGTTACTCACAAGATTGGATCTCAGTGATAAAAATATCCCAATGGTTATAGCTGCCTGCTGTGTCCTGCATAATATCTGTGAAGCAAAGGTGGAAAAGTTGCCGCCGGGGTGAAGGGCGGAGGTGGAGCGTCTGTCTGATGAGTTTGAACAGCTATCAGAAAGGCTATCAGAAGAGCTCAATGTGGAGCTATATGACTCAGGGAGGTTTTGAAAGAGTACTTTAACAGCAAGCCACAGTAATGTATTCTAGTATCAGGGGGTTGCCTTGTTAGTCTGTATCCACAAAAACAAGAAGAAGTCCAGTGGCACTATTGGTGTTAAATTAATACCATTAATTTGGGCTTGAATAGGGACTGGGAGTGGCTCGCTCATTACAAAAGCAGCTTTGCTTCTCCTGGAATGGACACCACCTCATCTATCATCCACCCCGATCAAATTGGCCCTGTGAACACTGGTTCTCCACTTGTCTCTTCTCTTCATTTGTCATTATATAATGCCTGCATCTGTAATATTTCACTCCATGTATCTGAAGAAGTGGTTTTTTAGCCACAAAAGCTTATGCCCAAATAAATTTGTTAGTCTCTAAGGTGCCACTGGACTCCTTGTTGTTTTAATATATTATAGTGTACTGTGCTCTACCTGTCTCTGCAGTTTGGGGCCTCAGCAGGAATTGTGTGGTGCTTGGTGTACATCTAAGAATATAACATTGGCAGTGCACCTATTAATTTTATGATGCTTGCTGTTCATCTATGGTTATTACATGATAGTTGTCACTGATTGTATGAGTTGTGTCACAGTGTACAATAACAACTAAGTGGATGCTTTCACTACTGTCAGGCATTCTGCATCATTTGTTGGGAACTAATAAAGATGAATTATTTCCCAACAGTAGAGTTTTATTCAGTAACAGAAACACTTCCAAAAATATTCTGTCCAAGTTAAGAGCAAATACATTAAAACGTTAATAAATTTATGGAACAGAGCTTAAAGAAGGAGAAGGAACATTCATGTCCATTTTAGCTACACATACATCAACTGTGGTTCTTACAGGTAAGTGTATCTGAAGTTGTGGTTGACCTTAATATTGTCTGGTGTGGAGTGGTAGGGAAAGGGATGTGGCCCTTGATGCCACATGGAACATTGGGGCGTCGGGGATGGGGGAGGAGGGAGATGTAAGGAGTTCTCCATTGACTGCAAAGGGAGGCAAGTCCATGATTGTTGAACCTGTAGTTCCACAACAGTTTGCAGCCTGTTTGCTGCTGGAGATGCCCCATTATGTCCTGGTGAATCTTCCTGTTGCCCACTCTTTCCTTCTCCATACAGTCTGCAGTATTCATCCTCCAGGTCTCCATTCGCCATCTGATGCAGCTCTTTCTCCTCCTTATCTTAGAGACTAACAAATTTATTTGGGCATAAGATTTTGTGGACTAAAACCCACTTCATCGATGGTTTTAGCCCACGAAAGCTTATCCCCAAATAAATGCGTTAGTCTCTAAGGTGCCACAAGTACTCCTTGTTTTTTTTGCTGATACAGACTAGCACGGCTACCACTCTGAAACCTCCTTCTTATCTGTTTCATAGAATCATAGAATATCAGGGTTGGAAGGGACCCCAGAAGGTCATCTAGTCCAACCCCCTGCTCGAAGCAGGACCAATTCCCAGTTAAATCATCCCAGCCAGGGCTTTGTCAAGCCTGACCTTAAAAACCTCTAAGGAAGGAGATTCTACCACCTCCCTAGGTAGGTAGGTTTCATGCATTCCGTGGATGTGGAGGGGGAATCCCTCAAGGCTGCAACAGCAGCAACTACAGATAAAACACACAGAGGTACCATTGTCACTATAGTCACAAAGTTAAGATTCAGAATCCCTTCCTCCCCTAAAGTTTTAAACAAGAAATGCTTATTTACACTTCTGCTTTGGAGTGCTTGTGCACAATACCACTCACAGCACCAGCCATCATGAAAATGTTTTCTCCAGGGGCTAGGGAAATGAGGAGGGAATTGTTCAGTTGTGCAAAACTCTGAGTATAAGGCAATGTTACTGACTGCTGACATCATTTTCCACAAGCCGTGGTGATTTTAGCTGATATCTCGCTCCTGGGGGTAACAAAGGCACAGAGAGCATACTTGCTGCTGGCGTCCCGAACCCACCTGGACCCGTATGCTGCTACTCTGTTTATTGCAATGGAGCCTGCCGAAGTTATCACACTGACTGGTGTGGGAAAGTGGAGGAAGAAATAAGGCTGCCACCCCCAGAAACCTTTGGAGAGAATTGCAGTGTACCTCTGCGAAAGTTTCATTGAGATCTCTCAGGAGGATTCAAGGATCCCTGTGTACATAAACTGCTCTGCATCCCCACTGCCCAACTCTACAGGGTAATGAAAAGCAGATAACAACTCTACCTCTCTTTGTTGTACCGCTACCTCTTCTCGTATGAATGAATTAATGAAAAGTTGATGGCATCCCCAACTTGGTAGGACACAGCTATCATTGAAACGGGAAATACAATTACACTCTTACCTGAGGTTCCTTCCCCTGCATCGGGCTTGACCATGTTTGACTGCTAGGACTGATGACTTGCGGATGATACTAAACTAGGAGGAGTGGTAGATACGCTGGAGGGCAGGGATAGGATACAGAGGGACCTAGACAAATTGGAGGATTGGGCCAAAAGAAATCTGATGAGGTTCAATAAGGATAAGTGCAGGGTCCTGCACTTACGACGGAAGAACCCAATGCACCGCCACAGACTAGGGACCGAATGGCTAGGCAGCAGTTCTGCGGAAAAGGACCTAGGGGTGACAGTGGACGAGAAGCTGGATATGAGTCAGCAGTGTGCCCTTGTTGCCAAGAAGGCCAATGGGATTTTGGGATGTATAAGTAGGGGCATGGCGAGCAGATCGAGGGATGTGATCGTCCCCCTCTATTAGACATTGGTGAGGCCTCATCTGGAGTACTGTGTCCAGTTTTGGGCCCCACACTACAAGAAGGATGTGGATAAATTGGAGAGAGTCCAGCGAAGGGCAACAAAAATGATTAGGGGTCTGGAACACATGACTTATGAGGAGAGGCTGAGGGAACTGGGATTGTTTAGTCTGCAGAAGAGAAGAATGAGGGGGGATTTGATAGCTGCTTTCAACTACCTGAGAGGTGGTTCCAGAGAGGATGGTTCTAGACTATTCTCAGTGGTAGAAGAGGACAGGACAAGGAGTAATGGTCTCAAGTTGCAGTGGGGGAAGTTTAGGTTGGATATTAGGAAAAACTTTTTCACTAGGAGGGTGGTGAAACACTGGAATGCGTTACCTAGAGAGGTGGTAGAATCTCCTTCCTTGGAAGTTTTTAAGGTCAGGCTTGACAAAGCCTTGGCTGGGATGATTTGATTGGGGATTGGTCCTGCTTTGAGCAGGGGGTTGGACTAGATGACCTCCTGAGGTCCCTTCCAACCCTGATATTCTATGATTCTATGACTTATGAGGAGAGGCTGAGGGAACTAGGATTGTTTAGTCTGCAGAAGAGAAGAATGAGGGGGGATTTGATAGCTGCTTTCAACTACCTGAGCGGTGGTTCCAGAGAGGATGGTTCTAGACTATTCTCAGTGGTAGAAGAGGACAGGACAAGGAGTAATGGTCTCAAGTTGCAGTGGGGGAGGTTTAGGTTGGATATTAGGAAAAACTTTTTCACTAAGAGGGTGGTGAAACTTGGAATGTGTTACCTAGGGAGGTGGTAGAATCTCCTTCCTTAGCAGTTTTTAAGGTCAGGCTTGACAAAGCCCTGGCTGGGATGATTTAATTGGGGATTGGTCCTGCTTTGAGCAGGGGGTTGGACTAGATGGCCTCCTGAGGTCCCTTCCAACCCTGATATTCTATGATTCTATGACTGAGTGGACTGCAGTGTAGTCTCCAACAGGTCCTGGCTCATGACAAAGCTGGACCCTCCAGACACATGTCCCCCATCCTCTTCATGCCAGGGGGCCTGTGACTTGGGCTCCTTGGAGGTATCCATCGTGGGGTCTCCACCAAGTATGGCATGCAGCTCTTCGTAAAAGATCAACTGTTGGCTTCCCTGGCCTTCTGATATGCCTGCCGCAGTTCCTTTGGTTTCACTCAGCACTGCTGCTGATCCCTGTTGTACCCCTTCTTCTGCATCCCCCATACAATCTGCTAGTAGATGGCCACATTTCTATGGCTGGTCTGTAGCTGTGCTTGCACAGCCTCTTCTCCCCACAAGCCCCGGAGATCCAATATCTCCTGTCTACTCCAGGCAGGAGCACATCTGGAGCGTGTAATCGGCAGTGTCAGCTGGGCAGTCGCACATGACCGTGGAGAACTGCTAGGTGTGCTCACCAAGATGGACAGTCAGGAAAAGGCATTTCAAAAATTTGCAGGATTTTTTAAGGGAGAGAGACTTCTGGTTTCCACAAGCCCTGGACAGTAGAGTTCACAATTGTGATCAGAGCAGTCAGTGTTGGGCATTGTGGGACGGCTGCTGGAGGACTGTTAGGGTCAACATAGGTAACACAATGTCTACATTCACACTGTGTTGACCGCAGTACATTGACCATGGCTCAGTGCTGCTCGGGGAGGTGGTGTTATTATGTCGTCGTAATGGAGAGCTCATATCGGTGGGAGACCAATTTAAGACTAGACACATGCACAGCGAGTTTGTCAAAAGACAGCTTATGTTGACCTAACTTTGTAGTGTAGACCAGGCCTTAGTAAGTCCTGACAAATGACAAAAAAGCACTACCAGTGTGAACACCCTTTGACTGCTCTAAGATCTTTATCTCGTATCCCATCAGAGCTGGAACTGAATTTCACGTCACAAACCACAGGAAAGAGCTGAAATCTCAGATTGATAGACTTCAATCACTTAAAGCCCTGGTAGTTTATGAAACATCAGATCTTTTAAAACGCACTTTGATCTGTTGAATAGCTTGATTCCTCCTCCTCTTTAATTCTGGCTTGATTGTAACCTTGACAAACAGCTCAAGCCAAACCAAATCTGGTACACTTTTATGCATGTGCTTAACTTTACTATCATGAGTAGGTCCCATTGATTTCATAGCAAATTGGAAAAGTAAAATTAAGCATGTGCTTGTTTGCAAAATCAGAGCCTAATAGAGTATTGCCAACCAGAAGCATTCAAAAATCCTAAGTCAGGCCCCCCCAAAATCATAAAGTTGTCTTAAAAAGTGAGAGTTATTTAGGAAAAAAATATTTTTGGATTCTTATTACTTGCCTTCAAGTTGTTAAGTCTTTAGGGTTCTTGTTTTGTAGATTTTTTTTCTGCAACCCCAAGGATTATGAGATTTTTATGAAAATTGAGATTGTCATGATTCCAGAAGCTGGGACTATAAAAAAAAAAAAAAAAAAAAAAAAAAACCTATGGCAAGACTTGGCAACACTGCTAATGATAATAATGCCGCTTATATAGCGTTTCTAATTTAATTGTCCAAGCTGAGAAAAATGTGTAAAGGAAAGAGCACCAGTGGTAAACAGCAAATTAGATTTTTTTAACTTATTTCTACCTTAATCAGTTACCAAACTCAGGTCCATGGAGAACTTCCTGGTGGTCAGCAGAGAGCTGGCTGGTGATACAGTCCTCTCCTGTCCCCGTTCCCCTCCTCATTGTTCCTATGTATTACACTGCATTGAAGGCAGCCAAAAATGTATTGTTTTCCTAGTACTAATTTTTCATGTAAGTAATTGCTCTAATTGTCATGAGGATGTTGCATGACGGTGGTGGGTCTGTGAGACAATCTCTCTGTAAAGATGGAGTCCACAATATGAAAAAGATTGAAAACTCCCCAAGTTAAAATATTTGCAATATAAATATAGAAATAGGCCTTTTAAAATGATGGTTTTTAACATGATCTTGTCTCTTTACGTAGAAAATATATATCAGACTTGTCCATTTTCCCTTAAGTCTTTTATTTTCTTCCCTTCACTTTTGTCACTGGGCTTGTGAAGCATTTCTTGAGCATGGAAATAAGCTGCTTACATTGCCAGAAAGCAGTATTTGACTTGCAGGGCCTCTCCCACTTTGTTGGGTGGGGAATCACAGCAGGAGAGCAAATGTTAGCACAAGTTCTGTGTAACTGTTCAGAAGTCACAACGCCCAGGGGTAGAACAGAAGATAAGTATTAGCATTATTAAAATGTCTTTGGTTATGGCTTGGTTATGATGAAGTTGGGGTTTGTCGATTCAAAATTATTCCATCCTCAAGAATTGGAACCTGAAAATGATTTTAGGAAGTTCAAAAAACGAAGACTCCTCTATTGCTTCTGTAAAAAGAAAAGGAGTACTTGTGGCACTTTAGAGACTAACAAATTTATTAGAGCATAAGCTTTCGTGAGCTACAGCTCACTTCATCGGATGCACTCAGTGGAAAATACAGTGGGGAGATTTATATACACAGAGAACATGAAACAATGGGTGTTATCATACACACTGTACCGAGAGTGATCAGGTAAGGTGAGCTATTACCAGTAGGAGAGCGGGGAGGGGGGACACCCTAAAAAACAAAAGGTTTTTTCCCCCCCGCTCTCCTGCTGGTAATAGCTCACCTTACCTGATCACTCTCGGTACAGTGTGTATGGTAACACCCATTGTTTCATGTTCTCTGTGTATATAAATCTCCCCACTGTATTTTCCACTGAGTGCATCCGATGAAGTGAGCTGTAGCTCACAAAAGCTTATGCTCTTAATAAATTTGTTAGTCTCTAAGGTGCCACAAGTACTCCTTTTCTTTTTATGGATACAGACTAACACGGCTGCTACTCTGAAACCTCTCTTGCTTCTAATATTCTTGGTCTCATATCACAGAATCATAGAATATCAGGGTTGGAAGGGACCTCAGGAGGTCATCTAGTCCAACCCCCTGCTCAAAGCAGGACCAATCCCCAACTAAATCATCCCAGCCAGGGCTTTGTCAAGCCTCGTAGACATTAGTGGCTTCTGGCTTATTCCAAATGGTATTCGTTTTCTCTCTCTCGCTGACTCCCGACCTCTGCTGAACTTAGTTATAAACACTGTGCGTGGAGAAGTTTTTTGTGAATATCTGGATGTTTGTCATAAGTTATCTGGACTATTTGTCTTTTCAAACCTGCTTTGTCCATCTAAACAACCTGTGGATTTTCCAGTCTAATTGGAAAGCTGTTTGCTTTATTTTTTTCTTGTAGTTTTTGATGCAAATATTAGACCTCAATCTGATTTGATTTGATTTGATTGTTTTCAAAAGCCACCGTCAGTATGGCATATATTAAATTTGTAAAGAGAAGGAAAATTAAAGGTCAGGGTTAGTTTGATGGACTCTTGTTCGTACAGAATATTTTGGCTAATAATTTGAGTTAAATGTTCATGTTTCTGTTTATACATCTCCTACATTCAGACATTCATAGTGTAAAAACAAATACCCCTCCTCTTTGCTTTCAGTTTAAAAATTAGCTATAAACATCCAAGGCGTGTGGCTGCAGCGCCATGCAGTCGAACTTTGCAAAAGTGTACCGGTAACTCAGAGGCCCCAGTGTAGATTGATTATTTCTGTAAACTAATTCAGCAAACCACTTATGGCACAGAAGGGAGATGAAAAATATACACCCTCATCTAGAATACCGTATTCAGTTCTGGTCACACTATCTCAGGGTTTGTCTACATGGCAAGTTAGTGCATGGCAAGCCAGGATATCTGCAGACCACTAGCTTGCAGTGCGCTCACTGGTCGTCCGGACTCTTCTAGTGTGCAATAAAAATTCCATAGTGCACTCTGACATGTTCCCACGTGGACAAGCCCTCAGAAAGAACATTGCAGAGTTAGCTAGGGTTCAAAGAAGGACAACAAGAATGATTAGGCACATGGAAACCTATCTTCATAGAGATTGAAAAGATTGGGATAGTTTACTTTAGAAAGGAGACAACTAAGCAGAGCTATGATAAAAGTATATAAGATAATGAATGGTAGAGACAGGAGATCGGAAGCTGTCTCACAATATAAGAACAAGGGGACGTTCAGTGTGGCCAATTCAAAACTAATAAGGAAAGCTTTTTCACTCAAATCTTAATTAGATTGTGAAACTCATTGCCACAGGAAGTTGTTGAGGGAAAGAATTTAGTAAGGCTCAGAGAGGGATTGGATGCTTTTATGGATAAGAAGATTATCCAGAGAATTATCATAGTTAATGCTAAAAAAGAGTTTTGGTGGGGATAAAAATCTCATGCTTCAGGGTTTAAACCAGTCTATAATTAGGATGAGACTTTCTTGGGGACACAGAGTATTCCACATATGCCTGCTGTGGAGTTCTTGCTGCTTTTCTGAAGCACCTGATGCTTGCCAGAGACAAGATAGATCCACAGTTCTGATTCAGTGTAGCTGTTCCTGTGTAGGCATGTGTTTAAATCCGTCCCTATTGAGTGAAGTGCTTAATCACATGCTTACCGGCTTTGCTGAAGCAGGGCCTAATTGATTAAACTTGTTTGTTTGTCTGTTTTTAATTCAAGGATACTGCATCATAAAATGTATTTAACGTTAATGAATAGGTACAGTTGAGTTCTAATTATTGAATGCTTCATGTATGCTAGTAAATGGTCTGTAATATAATCATTGCTATTAAAATATCAGTATTTTCTAAACAGAGTGGAAAATCTGAGATTTCAGTTACCAAAGAGCAGTAACTAGTTTGGCAAATGTGCTGCCATTTTAAGGCCTGATTTTCAGGGGTTCTGATCACTTGTAGCTCCCATTGACTTCAGCTGGAGTGCTAGGAGCTCAGCGCTTTTGAAAATCAAACAATAAGAGACCACTGTGTATGTTACAAAAATAACGAAGACTGAGTAATACAAGAATTTACTACATATATCTATTTCTTTTTGATAAGACATGAGACCGCTCTTTTTTGTGAGAATTATCAGTTTTTTTGGTTTAGAAAAGTAAGCATTACTGACAGCATTCATTTTATACGTATTATGGGCTTAGAGCCTCAGCTGGGGTAAATGATTGTATCTTCACTGAAGTACATAATACTGTAGCCATTTATATAAGCTGAGCATCAGCCCTTACAAGTTTAATAGGACCTGAATGACTTGAAATATTTACTTTTCTAGGGTGTGCTGATCTCCAAACTCTTGATACTATGCAACCAATGGAAAGGAAAAGACAGGGCTACATTCATGAGTTGATCCAGACTGAAGAGAGGTACATGGACGATCTTCAGCTTGTCTTAGAGGTGAGAGTTACTTGAAAACAAAAGGTGTTTTAAACAACTGTCACAGCAAAGTCTCTTATCTTCAGTGTCTCGTCCTTAGCAGATGATCATTATGACATTTGATTCCTAGCTGAGTGGTGTAAATCTATGCAGTCTTAGGGCTTGTCTTCACTACAGGAGTAAATCGACCTAAGTTACGCTACTCCAGCTACGTGAATAATGTAGCTGGAGTCGACATAGCTTAGGTCAACTTACCCCGGTGTCTCCACTGCGCTGCGTTGACGGGAGATGCTCTCCAATCAACTTCCCTTACTCTTGGAGAGCTGGAGTACCGGGGTTGACTGGAGAGCGCTCTGCCATCAATTTAGCGGGTCTTCACTAGACCCGCTAAATCGATCCCTGCTGCATCGATTGCAGCAGCATCCATCTACCCATAGTGAAGATCAGCCCAGAGATGTGAAGGCTTTGATGTTTTAATAACATACAACATGGCAGAGTATGTTTTCTCATTATATCAACTCTTCAAGTACTGAGAATTGCCATGTTTTCTAAAGGAAAGCTGCCAAGTTTGCATTGTAAGACCAGTGCAATTAATTGCTATTCTGTCACTCGGTGCATGTCTACATTGTGCTGGCAAAGTGCTCTAGTGGCATGTGATTTTTAGAGCTTTCTAACGTGTTGCATTCCAGCTGTCCCATATAGACCCTGCTGGCGTGGTGTAAAAGGCACCTAGTTTACATTAATGTAGTCCTGTGGGGCAGTTAGAGCACTTTACATAACACACCTCTCTGGCACGCCATGCCGTGTCGCACAGACAAGCCCTTAGACAGCTATTGTCTGTAGTCATCTTTTACATAACTCTGCAAGTTCTCCTTTGCTGCTATCTTCAGAATATTTGAAGGAGGCCAGCCTATCCCCAGTGCCTTACCAAATTTCATTCAAGCCAGTTATTAAATTGCTTGCTCTGGGACTACATTGCTGCTTCAGCATTTATCTTCTTCCCCTTTCCCTCTGGCATTACCCTCAGTTGTGGTTCCTAAAGCAAAAAAGCAATTTAAATATTTTTGCAAGTACTGCATTTTCTCTCACTTGAGTAACTCTTTTCTCCTAAAGGACTTTCTGACTTGGTATTTAGTATTTATGTATCACCCTTTACCTTCAACGTTGGTCTGAGGCACTCAAATATTATGGTGATGAGTGCGGTATAAGTACCTATATAGAACAGAATCGTCTATAGAGGTCTAAGTGCTTTATAAACGTTAACTAGTTCTCACATACTATTGGCATGGGATAGGTAAGTATTGCCTATATTTTATAAGTGGGAAAACAGAGGCAGTGGTTGAGCAACATGTCCATGGCTGAAGGGGAAACTATCACAGTTCAGGGTAACTGCACCTGTATTCCTCCTCCATGGTCCAGCAAGGGCACCAACTCTTAGGCTTCTTCTCCCCAGCTGTGTCTCTCTCCCTTCTGACCAGGGTTTTTCCAGGATCCACCGTTCCCTGCCTACACTGTGGGTTACTGAGGGGCAAGTCCCCAACAAGACAGACTGGCTCACCAAGCCTTCTCTCAGGAGGATATAAACAGCACAATTACCCACCGTTAATTTACAACAGAGTCCTTTCTAAACAATCATATTTATTGTTAGGGTAAAAACATTACAGAGAAAACACATTAAAAACAATACAAGAACCTGCACGCTTGTTAATAAGGCCAGAGATCACCTCAATGCCAACAAGGACTCCAGCCCGTGAACCGTGCTTTAAACCCCACAAGGAGTTCTTCTGTTGTCACAAGTTCATAACAGCTGTTAGCTCAGCACAAGCACATGCCTGAATCTGTCAGTCATTCTTTCATCTAGTTTGGGCCTCTGGTCTGGTCCTCATACAGCAGGTGAACAGCAGACAGTGGGTTTCTCCTCAGGGTGCAGCTTCAAAAGGATGGGTCCGCAGGTGAGACATTGCCTACTCTTCCTCCCAAATATTTCCTAGGGGGAGCACTTACTTTGTGTCTAGCATGGCGTTTCAGAGAGCCCTTTGAAGCTCATTACGCTTCCCAAGGTTGACGTTAGTCACCTCTCCTAGAGTAGTTATATACAGTCCCACAGTAACACATAAACATGTGCATGTTTAATACAGTGAGCTCCTCAGATACTTAAGCTTTGTCCAGGATCATAGAATCATAGAATATCAGGGTTGGAAGGGACCTCAGGAGGTCATCTAGTCCAACCCCCTGCTCAAAGCAGGCCCAATCCCCAATCAAATCATCCGAGCCAGGGCTTTGTCAAGCCTGACCTTAAAAACTTCTAAGGAAGGATATTGCCATTACTTTCCCAGGAACCAATATCAACTCTGGATTAGGACTCAAGTTCCTGCTTCAGTCATACCCACCTGTGTTTGAGTTGAAATGTTTACTTTCTTTTTACTTACCATGGTGTATCTGATCAGATGTGCCTTTGTGACTGCCACCAACACACTGCGAATTGAACTAGAGCCTTCCAGAGCTGAAGGCATGAGTCTCTGCAGCTTGAGCTAAAGAGCCAGGCACTCTTGTTACAGGAGGAACGTAACAGACTCTCATTCTTTGTGGATTGAGCTCAGAGTGGGAAACGTTACATGCACTGACTGACCCGTGAGTTACACGTTGTTTGTACCTGATTGTTCTTCTTTGAGTGCTGGTTCCTGTGTTCATTCCACACCTGGGTAAAGATGTGTACTATGTGTCTCAAAAATTCCAGGATTTTTATTTTAATTCTGCTTTCCCCTGTGCTTCTCACATCCACTGGGAGCAGAAGAAATAGAAACATTGAAATATTTCCTCTAACTCATCATGAGTCTCAATAGTCCTGATTCTGTCAAAGCTAAGGGATTCTGGAAATTTCAGAGAAGCCAGATTTGTAAGATTTTGAGCTACATTTCAGATCGTAAAGATTTAGATAAACTTCTGAGACATTTCTAAGCTCTGAATTAGAGCTTAGAAATAAGTTCCGGGGGAAGGAGACCAAAGCCCTGAGGTAAGTGGGGAAGCGGGATACCGGGAGGAAGCATGAGCAGGAGCGTCTGAGAGGGGAGGGCTCCTGCCTCATACTGAGAACGAGGGGTGATCAGCGGGTTATCTCAAGTGCCTATATACAAATGCACAAAGCCTGGGAAACAAGCAGGGAGAACTGGAGGTCCTGGCAAAGTCAGGGAATTATGATGTGATTGGAATAACTGAGACTTGGTGGGATAACTCGCATGACTGGAGTACTGTCATGGATGGGTATAAACTGTTCAGGAAGGACAGGGAGGCCAGAAAAGGTGGGGGAGTTGCACTGTATGTAAGGGAGCAGTATGACTGCTCAGAGCTCAAGTATGAAACTGCAGAAAAACCTGAGAGTCTCTGGATTAAGTTTAGAAGTGTGAGCAACAAGGGTGATGTCGTGGTGGGAGTCTGCTATAGACCACCGGACCGGGGGATGAGGTGGACAAGGCTTTCTTCCGGCAACTCGCAGAACCTACTAGATCGCAGGCCCTGGTTCTCATGGGCGACTTCAATCATCCTGATATCTGCTGGGAGAGCAATACAGCGGTGCACAGACAATCCAGGAAGTTTTTGGAAACTGTAGGGGACAGTTTCCTGGTGCAAGTGCTGGAGGAGCCAACTAGGGGCGGAGCTCTTCTTGACCTGCTGCTCACAAACCGGGAAGAATTAGTAGGGGAAGCAAAAGTGGATGGGAACCTGGGAGGCAGTGACCATGAGATGGTCGAGTTCAGGATCCTGACACAAGGAAGAAAGGAAGGCAGCAGAATACGGACCCTGGACTTCAGAAAAGCAGACTTTGACTCCCTCAGGGAACTGATGGGCAAGATCCCCTGAGAGAATAACATGAGGGGGAAAGGAGTCCAGGAGAGCTGGCTGTATTTTAAAGAATCCTTATTGAGGTTACAGGGACAAACCATCCCGATGTGTAGAAAGAATAGTAAATATGGCAGGCGACCAGCTTGGCTTAACAGTGAAATCCTTGCTGATCTTAAACACAAAAAAGAGGCTTACAAGAAGTGGAAGATTGGACAAATGACCAGGGATGAGTATATAAATATTGCTCGGGCATGTAGGAATGAAATCAGGAAGGCTAAATCACACCTGGAGTTGCAGCTAGCGAGGGATGTTAAGAGTAACAAGAAGGGTTTCTTCAGGTATGTTGGCAATAAGAAGAAAGCCAAGGAAAGTGTGGGCCCCTTACTGAATGAGGGAGGCAACCTAGTGACAGAGGATGTGGAAAAAGCTAATGTACTCAATGCTTTTTTTGCCTCTGTCTTCACGAACAAGGTCAGCTCCCAGACTACTACACAGCATGGGGAGGAGGTGGCCAGCCCTCTGTGAAGGAAGAAGTGGTTCGGGACTATTTAGAAAAACTGGACGTGCACAAGTCCATGGGGCTGGATGCACTGCATCCGAGAGCGCTAAAGGAATTGGCGGATGTGATTGCAGAGCCATTGGCCATTATCTTTGAAAACTCATGGCGATCGGGGGAAGTCCCGGAAGACTGGAAAAAGGCTAATGTAGTGCCAATCTTTAAAAAAGGGAAGAAGGAGGATCCTGGGAACTACAGGCCGGTCAGCCTCACCTTAGTCCCCGGAAAAATCATGGAGCATGTCCTCAAGGAATCAATTCTGAAGCACTTAGACGAGAGGAAAGTGATCAGGAACAGTCAGCATGGATTCACCAAGGGAAAGTCATGCCTGACTAATCTAATTGCCTACTATGATGAGATAACTGGTTCTCTGGATGAAGGGAAAGCAGTGGACGTGTTATTCCTCGACTTTAGCAAAGCTTTTGACACGGTCTCCCACAGTATTCTTGTCAGCAAGTTAAAGTAGTATGGGCTGGATGGATGCACTACAAGGTGGGTAGAAAGTTGGCTAGATTGTCGGGCTCAACGGGTAGTGATCAATGGCTCCATATCTAGTTAGCAGCCGGTATCTAGCGGAGTGCCCCAAGGGTCGGTCCTGGGGCCGGTTTTGTTCAATATCTTCATTAATGATCTGGAGGATGGTGTGGATTGCCCCCTCAGCAAGTTTGCGGATGACACTAAACTCGGAGGAGTGGTAGATACGCTGGAGGGTAGGGATAGGATACAGAGGGACCTAGACAAATTGGAGGATTGGGCCAAAAGAAATCTGATGAGGTTCAACAAGGACAAGTGCAGAGTCCTGCACTTAGGACGGAATAATCCAATGCACCGCTACAGACTAGGGACCGAATGGCTAGGCAGCAGTTCTGCAGAAAAGGACCTAGGGGTTACAGTGGACGAGAAGCTGGATATGAGTCAACAGTGTGCTCTTGTTGCCAAGAAGGCCAATGGGATTTTGGGATGTATAAGTAGGGGCATTGCCAGCAGATCGAGGGACGTGATCGTTCCCCTCTATTTGACATTGGTGAGGCCTCATCTGGAGTACTCTGTCCAGTTTTGGGCCCCACACTACAAGAAGGATGTGGATAAATTGGAGAGAGTCCAGCGGAGGGCAACAAAAATGATTAGGGGTCTGGAACACATGACTTATGAGGAGAGGCTGAGGGAACTGGGATTGTTTAGTCTACGGAAGAGAAGAATGAGGGGGGATTTGATAGCTGCTTTTAACTACCTGAAAGGTGGATCCAAAGAGGATGGATCTAGACTATTCTCAGTGATAGCAGATGACAGGACAAGGAGTAATGGTCTCAAGTTGCAGTGGGAGAGATTTAGGTTGGATATTAGGAAAAACTTTTTCACTAGGAGGGTGGTGAAACACTGGAATGCATTACCTAGGGAGGTGGTGGAATCCCCTTCCTTGGAAGTTTTTAAGGTCAGGCTTGACAAAGCCCTGGCTGGGATGATTTAGTTGGGATTGGTCCTGCTCTGGGCAGGGGGTTGGACTAGATGGCTTCCAGAGGTCCCTTCCAACTCTGTTATTCTATGATTCTAATTGAACTTTTGAATCTCTAGAGGTTCACCCATCACTAGTTAGGGCCTCTTTGAGCCCCTTCACCATGGCAATGCTCTTAGTAGGGGAGTATTCTTTTGTGGTGTTTTTCTTTAATTTGTCTATTCAGATTTTTCAAATTGCACCCATTTAGGGTTCTAGATGCATGTACAATACACTGTATAAGTACCGGTACATATCAAACAGTGGTCAGGATGGCACAATAGCAATACTGAAATCCTCCTAATTCTTTCCCTCAGGAGTTATCTGGGACGTTGTGTGTGCCCCAAAGAGTGAGCTCATGCTCTGACATTCTAAGGCGTTAGCAAGTTCCAGAGTCTAGGGCCAACTACTTACAGTGCCCTGCCCCAGTCCTCTGACAAACCCCTCCAGGACTGTAAATTCAAATGTTGATTTCAACTACACAAAGAGACATGATATCTTAAGGTACACAGGGCTCAAGCCAACAAAGAGCTTTATAGATCAAGAGCTTTTTGCTTTCTTCCTCTACTTTCTTCCAATCCACTTGCTTTCCTTCCTCCATCTCTTGTAGAATTAATCTGTTGCTGCATGGTATAAATTCTCATTGGGTAATGGTTCTTTCCAGTTCTTATCTATCTTCTGTGTGCTTCTTCCCTACCAGTTCTCGCTGTACTGCATCTAGGATCCTTTAATTCTTCTGAATGTTACACAATGAGGAAGCAGTGTTTGCTCCCCGGCAGTGTCTCTAATTATAGCATTATGGCAGGTGTCACCAGGAGGTGCTGCTGCATGTAATCTTCCAAATTATTTTTTCTTAGTGTGTGAGCAAAAGTTAAGTCTTAGGAAGCCATGCTGTGGTGGCGGTAGTTTGGGCTATGCAAAGTTCTGTGTAAAAGTGGTGGGTTCTTGGACAGGAGCTGTGCAAGCACCAGCAGAGTATACTCTCCTCTCTGGGCTCTGATTAAATTAAATTCTTGAAGCAAGGATGGTTTGTGGTTAGGGCGATAGCCTAGGACCTGGAAGAGCTGGGTTCAGTTCCCAGCTCCGCCATAAACCTCTGGTGTGACCATATGGAGCCATATAAGTACTTACGAGAGAGATCTAGATAGTCAGAGTTTCCCTCTGGAAACCAGGCATTGGTGTTGGGCTGAGACTCCTGAAAGAAGGTCTTCACCTGCATGCTAGTTAACTGTCACTGTTCCGGGACTGGCTGTATATGTGTAAATAAAAGAAGTTATGTTTGAGTATATCCAGACTCTGCCTCACTGATTTTTTTTGCCATGGTGAAGCCCACCTGCAGGGCCCTGACACCTGCTACCACTTAGCAAAGAGGTGATGCTGGTGTCAGAATGCAATACTGCTTTGGAAGAAGGGGCAACCATAGGAACACACAGGAAGCATCTGTAGGAAGTGACCTGGAAAAAAATTCCATTAAAGAGCTTGCGTGTCTGCAGTGATTCTCAGGAGAAATGAATGGGTGGATACCACAAAGTTCTGAATGCATCAGTGCATTAAGTTTCAGACCATTAATAATTTAAGAAAAGACAGCTGGCCGTGTTCTGCTTTCTCTGTGTTTGAAGTTGCTCACATGTCTGTTCTTTGACTGTAGGTTTTCCAGAAACGAATGGCTGAATCAGGCTGTCTCACAGAAGAAGAAATGGGATTGATCTTTGTTAACTGGAAGGAGCTCATAATGTCTAATACAAAGTTACTTAAGTGAGTACAGCTAGCATGTGTGCCTCCTAAAAGAGAGCCCACTAATGTCTAAGCTTTCCCCAAAATAATAATGTATTCTCCCAATCCACTCCGCAGGAACTGGTTTTCTTGTAAGGCGTGGTCGACACTAGAAAATTAGGTTGGCATAATACGTCAATCAGGGATGTGAAAAATCCACAACCCTGAGCGGCATAGTTATGCCAACCTAAGTTCTCGTGTGGACGGTGCTAGGTCAATGGAAGAAGTCCTCCATCGACCTAACTACCGCCTCTCAGGCAGGCGAATTACCTGCGCCGACAGGAGAATCCCTCCTATCACCGTAGGTAGTGTCTACACTGAAGCGCTACAGCAGCGCAGCTGTGCCTCTGTAGCATTTTAAGTGTAGACAGGCCCTCAGTGTTTCTGCTCCTGCTGATTATTTCCCACTTGATAATCCTGCCATGTCAATTCAGAGCATTTAAGTATAATGTCACAAAGAAAGGGTTAGGAGAGGGAAAGGAACAAAGAACGGGAGCAGGTGAACTTTTAACGGAGGGCCTTAGAAATAAAGAATATGTGAGGAAAATATATATAACATGTTTTTCAGAGTTTTCTGAGAGTGAATTTTTGCAATGACAAACCTGTTAATTATTTACTATAAGGTGGGATGATGCTATAGGCATGTGCGGGGTTAAATCCGACTAGATCAGCATTTGTCAAACTGGACATCTGACCTAAAAGGTCAGACTATTGTAGAAAGGTCTTGAGAGTTGCAGCTGCTGGCTGGGTGTCCAGCTCTGAAGGCAGTGCCACCGACAGCCGCAGCACAGAAGCAAAGGTGGCATGCTATGGCGGGAGGTGGGGGAAGTCACCACTTTTTGGGGTGAGGGGGGGTGGTCATCACAACCTGAAATATTTTCAAAGGGGATTCCAGCAAAAAAAAATTTTGAGAACCCCTGGACTAGATGATCATGATGGTCCCTTCTTTGACCTTAAAGTCTGTAAGTCTGTGGAGGCCAGTGGTTGCACTGTTTGTCCAAAAACGCCTTGAAGGGGAGGGAGAAGTATTCCCATTGTTTCAGATATCACTTCCTCAGCAATCTACATCTGTTATTCAAGTCTGTCAGTACAGCATGCAGTGCCAGCATTCAGTCAGATTTGTGATACATCTGAGGCCTAACAATTCTGGAAGGGAGCTTTTTTTTCTGTAGGAACTCGATGATATTGAGTGGAATCAGGAATCCACCTGTCTGACAGATGGAAATTCTGAGACTCCAGGATTAGGCCACTTCAGCATTACAGAGTCAAACTGTGAAATTCTCTCCTCTGCAGAGCCCTGCGTGTGCGTAAGAAGACAGGAGGAGAAAAAATGCCGGTGCAGATGATGGGGGACATCCTGGCTGCCGAGCTCTCTCACATGCAGGCCTATATCAGATTCTGCAGCTGCCAGCTCAATGGAGCTGCATTGCTGCAACGGAAAACAGATGAAGAAACAGAGTTCAAAGACTTCTTAAAGGTATTCTATTCATATTGGATCCCAGTTTCCTTTCCCTTGATGGCAGGGCAAGTTCAAAAGCCTGTCCAACGAAAGGTTGACTTGACCAGAAAAATCCAGGACTTCAGAATCCTTCATGCATAGATAAAATCCTCTGCTTTCCTATGAATCTGATATGCGGATAGTGTTAACATTCAGTGACAGTTACTGTAGAACATGTTCTTCGGTCTTGTTCCCTTGCGAGTGTTTTATTCCATTTTCCATTTCACTGCTTTACATTAATCCAGCATAGTTGCTGCACCTTCAAAGTTACAGTGCTTGTGTTTGCCTTTCTTTCAAGATTCATGCTACAAAAGAGGTTGGAGTTGATTGATTTGGACTGCAAGGCTTTTAAACACCCTGTATAACTGGCAAAATCAATGAGCTGTTGCTGGATTGTGCTGTTTTGGACTGTGTGATTGGTACAGGTGCAAGGACTTCACAAAAGTGAGACATGTGCCCTGAGGCTAACAGAGAGCATAACATTACATAAAATAACTAAGAGTAAGGAACTGCTGCTGCAGCTCTACTGATGAGATGTCTTTGATGAAGGGCAATCAGCAGCGAAGGGGAAAATACCAAAACATTTGACACAGAGTTTAGGTTTTTTTTTTAAACAAACTTTCCCGGATCCTTATGTAAAATAAAAACGAAGTCAGCTTTAAATTATAGGGTTTTGGTGACTACAGGAACTTCACTTTCCTGGCGTATGTTGGCAGAATGTCTCAGGGTTTGTCTACACTGAAATTAACCACCAGTGGCTGGCTTGTGGCAGCTGACTGGAGCTCATGGGGCTGGGACTGTGCTGCTGTTTAATTGCAGTGTAACCGTTCAGGCTCAGGCTGCAGTCCTAGTTCTGGGACCCTCCCACCTCGCATGGTCCTAGAGCCTGGGCTCCAGCCCGAGCCCGAACATCTACACCTCAATTAAAGAGCCCCTTAGCCCAAGCCTGGGACCCCGAGTCAGCTGGCATGGGCCAGACGCAGGTTTTTAATTGAAGTGTAGAGTAGACATACCCTAAGTAGAATGACAGTTCTGTCATTCTTTGCCATTGGTTCTAAATGTAAATGCACTGTGATTTTTCACCTAGATCGGCTCTAGGATTTCTTGCAGTAACTGGGAAGATTCATTCCATCAGGCACTGTTCAGTGCAGTGATGCAAATAGTTACTTTTATTTCTTGATCAGTAATGCAATGTCTCTGGATTACACCATAGAAACTAGCCTCTGACCCTCGCTGTAAAGGAATGCCACTCTCCAGCTTCCTGCTGAAACCTATGCAGAGAATTACACGCTACCCTCTGCTCATAAAGAGCGTGAGTATCCTGGGTTTGTAAAATTCTGAATCTTGTAGCATTTTAAATTTGATTTCGGTAGCAGTATAACTGCGGTTGCAAAACAGAGAAAGCATTGTTATGTAATAAGGATTTCTTTATATGTGTATCACATCTGGCGCCTATCCTTACCTGGGTTTTATCTCTGTCTGTTTCTGTTTCCTCCCTTCCGATCCCAACCAGATTCTGGAGAATACCCCAGAAAACCACCCAGATCACAGTAATCTCAAGCTTGCCTTGGAACGCGCAGAGGAGCTGTGTTCTCAAGTTAATGAAGGCGTGCGTGAGAAAGAGAACTCAGACAGGCTGGAGTGGATACAGTCCCATGTACAGTGTGAAGGACTTGCTGAGGTAACTGGTTTAGCTAGTGCTTGGGTGGCTGGCATAGATAGGGGTGTAATGTAGAGCCTTTTAAAGTTAATTTACACAGAAACCAGGTAGGAAAAAATAAGTGGTGGTAGCATGTTCTGCCAGCTAACATCACCTGAGCTCTACCCACTTGTGATCTCAAAGGGAGATGCCACTCACTAGATGGTGTGAATATCCATAATATGATTATCCCTCACCTTTCTTGCCTGCTTTGAGCAGCAGTGAAATTGCTGACGTTTTAAACTTGTACTATTAAACTTCAGTTAATATTAACTGAATCAATTTCCCACTCTTCAGATTTTGCTTAAGCCTCCAGCAAACTGAGGCAGATGTTCCTATGTGGTATTACTCTTTGTCCACATTTTTGAAGTTTTTCTTCACAACAGTAAGAGCTTAGAAACTATTTTTAAACTTAATTCTCGAGCACAAGATGGCAGCCACTAGGGAAAAGTTTCAGCTCACCGGCCCAGTCAGACTCCTGAATTTGTGGCCTCAAAACCCTAAACTAATGTTTTTCATTGAGAATAGGGCTGAAACCACTATAGATTATAAGGAAGTTGACTTCTCTTAAGACTTGCTAGGATTCTTTCCCATGTACTATAAACTACTGGGGGAAATACACAAGAATTCTGCCTGCATTAAACAAAGTGAGTAGGATTTTGAGGGTCATAACCAATAATCACTCCGCAGACAATCAGGAAATGATGTACATAATACCCAGCTGCTGCTGCTACTCACATATTGATTATATCTCTCTTAGCAACCGATTTTCAACTCCATTACAAACTGCCTGGGTCCCCGAAAGCTCCTGCACAGCGGCAAGCTCTATAAAACAAAGAGCAATAAGGAACTATATGGCTTCCTCTTCAATGACTTCCTGCTCCTTACCTACATGGTCAAGCAGTTTGTTTCTTCAGGGTCAGATAAACTGTTCAGCCCCAAGTCCCACTCTCAGTTCAAAATGTATAAAATGGTGAGTGAATTAAAAAGCAAATTAGTAGTTCTTGA
Source organism: Natator depressus (assembly GCF_965152275.1). Lineage (NCBI taxonomy): Eukaryota > Metazoa > Chordata > Testudines > Cheloniidae > Natator > Natator depressus. The sequence continues at coordinate 19,934,260 of NC_134236.1, forward strand.
TCTCTTAATAGGAATCCTGTTCTCTCTCTCTGTGGTGATACATTATCTAGAGCTGCTTGATTATTCACGGTTGTACTGAGTATTGCACAGTCTCGACTGTATTGGGTGTAATTTTCATTCATTGGGACTGAACGTTGACTGTGTGGGGATTTTCTCTCAGTGGACACACAATCCCTATTCAGGAAATGTGAGTATGCTGAAGAGAGAGCCCTCCTTGCATTGATTTTATAAAATCCTCCCTCTACTTCATAGTCGAGTACCTCCACAGTACTCTGGCCAATCTGGTCAGAAACAGGAACCTGAGGTGAGGCTCTTAAATCCACATTAATATTCATTCATTCACTGATTTTTGAGGACAAGGTGCATGGTGCTCAGTGGTTTTGAAAATTAGGCCACTTATTTAAAACCCTAAATGTTGACTTGTGAGCCTAACTTTAGTCCCCTGTACTTGAAAATGTGGGCCTCTGGGTCCAACCCCTGAATGCTTCCCAATGAGTGCTCACAGTGCTCCTGAGGGGGGTAGCCAAGTACCGTCATTTTCTGATGGAGGAAACCTAAGATGCTGAGAGGTTAAGTGGTTTGCCCAAAGCCACACACTAAGTCTGTGATAAAGTTGGGAGTAAAAAGCAGGAACTCCTGTTTCCCAGTCTTGCATTCGTCCATGCTGTTTCTCTGCTTATACAGCTCTTCCCTTTTCATAAAGCAGTTTTCTTAGGTAGCCAAGAGCGTGTTTTAGCCCTGTATTTGCTGGTTTATCTCTTAGTCCTAGAAAGAGTTTCTAAGATCTTTAAATATTGATCTCTCTGTTTTTCTGGTGTCCTGAGAGGGGTGTTCACTTTCTTTAGCAAAAGAAGATGTATTTAAATATCATAGTTTTGTTTTCTGCTTATCATCACAGTGAGTTTGCCACAGCGAAGTTTGCCTTTCCTGTATGTCTTTCAGCCTCTTTTCCTTAATGAAGTCCTAGTGAAATTGCCAACCGACCCTTCGAGTGATGATCCAGTTTTCCATATCTCCCACATTGACAGAGTCTACACGCTAAAAACAGAGAATATTAATGAGAGGTGAGTACCGGACATGCTGAGCCTTTTGGGACCTCGGCGGGTGGAAGAAAAAAGTGTTTAAGCCAGACACTCCACTGGCTCGTTGCAGTTTAAGGGCAGCAGAACTGCTACCAGATTACTCCTCTGTACGCTAATGTGGGAGTGCTTACACCATGCAGAACTCACTTCAGACACACATGGACAAGCTGAAGGCATGGGGAAACTTTCCATTGACTCACTTGGTGTTAGATAAGATCCATGGTGAGCGTTCAGCCAAGAGCTGGCTCCCTACCAAGTCTGTAAAGATTTGTCTGTCAATTCAGGGGGTTTCCTTCTGGACTCAGAACACACAGTGGACTTGTAAATAATTTTCTCACCTGCAAGTACACAGAGAGAGCCTGTTTTGCCCTCATCATACTGGTCTAAATCAGGATGAACTGCTTTGAAGTCAGTGGAGTTACAAGCTGGTGTGGGAGGAGGGTCTTTGTAATAAGCCATCAGCTCTTCTTAGCTACATTTTTGTCTGCTGAAAGGCTGGTGTCTCAAAGGATAATCGGCTTGTTCCATGATCCCACTTAATATGAGCTAGCAGTTCATAATGGGGAAGCATTTTCGCTTGGCAAAGAGACTGGAACAAGAAGCTGGAGGGAGGAGGACTGAGGTTGGATGAGGAGGGCTGGCTGGGCCAGGAGACAGAGACAGGGATCAGAAGCCTCAGGAGTGAGACTGGGACTCAGGAAGGAAGGAGAATGAGACTGGGACAAGGATCTAAGGGTGGAGAAAAGACAGGACTGGGACAAGGACAGTGTCACAGAGTAACACTGACCATTTAAGAGGAAGTGTGATGTATTAGCTGCCTCCTAACTGGGCTTAAATAAGGTCACCTTTGCTCTACGGGGAGAAGATTTAGTAAGTTGGAGGCAGAGACAGCAGGAATCAGCCAGGAAAAGGGGCAGGTGAGAGTTGACAAATAGCAGGATTACTGAGAGGACCCTGAAGGAACTTGTAGTTGGTTTCTGGGAGAAGGCAGGAGAGCAGCAAGAGGGGTTCGCTGGCTGACTTCCCAGATCCAGAGGGCTGAAAGGGACTGAAAGTCACAGCAGCAGAGGGAGGTGCCTCCTGATGTCTAAGCTGGAGAGCCGAAGCTGATTGCTAGAGAGGGCTGAAGGCAGAGGAGCAGCAAAGTCACTTATCCGCTGGCATCTCCTTACCTGGAGAGCTGGAGCTGGGGAAACAGTGAGAGAGCCAGGGGGAGTAAGGGATGCTTCCCTGGTGTGGATGATGTCCCACCAGAAAGGCTGTGGGGTTTGCTCTGGGAAGAGGAGGGTTGCACTCCAGTTGGAAGGGCTGGGGTGTCTGTCCTGGCTGAGGGACAGAAGAGGATGGACAGAGTCTGGGTGTGGCAGAAGACACTGGGATGTGGTATTTGTTAGGTCAGTGGATGAGGTGTATTTGATAGACCACTTGCACTGTGGTGCTACATGAACTATGTTTTGGGATCTATGTTTTGGATTGTTTGTGCAATCAATGTTTTGTAATAAACTAGCCACTAGGAGGGGTATTCTTGAGGCAAGAGACCCTGGTGTGGAGTTACTGGGGACTCTGAAGAAGGGAAACTGAGGTGGTCTGCCACAGGAGCATGATCTAGGCTGGGGTTGCCCTCTAACAGACAGGTTTGAGGGGGGATGGGACAGACGGGGTCAAGCTTTGCAGAGTAGGTAGAAGAATCTGTGCCCACAAGAGCAAACTCCCTTCTAGAGCCTGGAATGGAACCCAAAATCCCTGAGTCTCACCATATCTCTGCTGTCAGCAAATATCTGTGTAACCCACTGGCAGTGTGTGTCCAATTCCTTCTAGTGCTGTTCCACACAGAGAATGACAACTTATTACTGCTATCCGTAACGCCATTAGCTGAAGTGGAAGAGGTCTGTGTGATGGATCTAAAGGTTTCAACGCTACTGATGACCCATGTATCAATATGATGCCAGCTAGTGGAATTCATTTTTTTCAGTTTGCTTTTTTCAAAACCTAGGAAATTAAACACAAAAATAATGTTAAAAGAAAATTGTTAAGGATGCAATGTCAACCACTCAAAAGTTAGAGGTCCTGAGGAAAAAGTAGTATGTGATCAAAAAGTTAAAGACCGTATCATAATGTAGAGTAGACAAACAAGGGGACTGACCTAAGGGTGCACAAGCAACCCTAACTGTGGCATTTCCTAACTCTTGAGTGCTTGACTTTGCAATCTTAATAACGTTTTTTTAACATAGTGGTTTTGTGTGTAATATCCCATGTATAGGCTACCCACATGTGCCAGCCTAATTTTTAGGTCATGTCCTTTTCCTGATGCATAATTAGCACAGGCTTCTCTTTGTCTAGACCAACATATTGCATAAAACTGAGACCCTTTGGAGAAGATTTAAATTACACTAAAAACATTGTTCTCCATAAAACCGATTGCAAAATTCTCAGCCTCCATGAGATTCATGCCACTCATCTCTATGCACCCCACATACCAGTACCAGAGCACACATACCAGCTAAGGAGAGGGCTGGTGCCACTGCTCTGGGCTGGGTCGGGTAGGCAAGAGACCATTTTTCTGACGATTTCCCATGGTAGTTGGGGGCAGTGGACCAAGCCTTTGCTAGGTCCCCTTACTCCAAAGATGGCCACAGAGGCACCTTCACAAAGCCCATAAAGGAGGGAGCACAGCCTAACCTTCACTTTGTTAGACTCCAAAAGCTCAATCTAACTGGTATATCACTATGAAGCAGGTTCTCCAGTCTCATAATCATTCTCATGGCTCTTCTCTGAACCCCCTCCAATTTATCAACATCCTTCTTGAATTGTGGGCACCACTATTCCACCAGCAGTTGCACCAGTGCCAAATACAGAGGTAAAATAACCTCTCTACTTGTGCTTGAGATTCCTGTCACATGAGCTTTTTTGGCCATAATGTCACACTGGGAGGTCATGTTCAGCTGATTATGTGCTACAACCCCCAAATCTTTTTCAGAGTCGCTGCTTCCCAGGACAGAGTCCCCCGTCCTGTAAGGACTGGCTACAGTTTTTGTTCCTGGATGTATCCATTTACAGTTAGCCATAATTTTACATCAAATGAATAGATGATGGTGGGACCCTTGTGGTCAAGGAGACCTCAGATCAGATCATCTCAAAAGAAGGGAACAAAAAAATGTGACTTGAATTAAAGACCGTGAGATTTATTAAGTGTTGCTGGAATAACAAGCAAGATTCTTGGCTCCAAAGTGACTCTGCAGGAATTAATTTTCACAGGACGGCCTGGGTCCAGAAGATCAAAGGAGCATCGGAGCAGTATATTGAAACCGAGAAGAAGAAACGGGAAAAAGCTTATCAAGGTACAAAATGTGGGCGCTGGCCTAAAAGGGTGCAGGGCTCTCGTGTGCCTGGAAGGATTTCAGGGTCTTCTCTTGAGGAAGCAGCTTCCAAGGTGGTTGAGCTAATGTCCCTCTTCCAAATGATTAACTCTTGAGTGGGAGTGTAGGTGCTATTGCATGGCTGAGTGTGTAACTCGTGTATTAATAGAAGGGGTCTCTACATATCAACTGACTACATCACTTGTTCCAAATGGGACAAATTAAAGTAATATTGTTGCCAGTTTTATTTGTACTGTCAAGCTGTTTATTAATTCTGATTTTCTTTTCCAGCACGCTCACAGAAGAGCTCAGGGATAGGACGCTTGATGGTACATGTGATTGAAGCTACAGAGCTGAAAGCCTGTAAACCTAATGGTAATAATTTAGGGGTGGAAGGCTAGTACATTCAGAGAGGCGGGTTAAGAGTTCATTGAGTCAGGCAAAAGTGCAGATTTCAGTGACGGGGTGGCTCTCAGGGATGCAATGGGGTGACATCTTTCTGCTGTACTAGTGAATAAGTTGTTGCCTAATCCAAGCTTTTGGGATGACAGCACAGAATGCACCTTCAAAGAGCAGTCACAATAGGTGAGAGATTTTTGTATTGGGCTGTACATTTGTGTAAATCCAGCCTCTGAGGAAGACTTTTACTTTGAAGAATAAGATGAAGAACAAGAGAAACGTGAGAGCGCCTTGGCTGTGGTCTGGCTCTTTTGTGTGTTCCTGTTAATAAAGACTCTTCAGTACTAGATCTGCTTAGGGAAAAGCATTTCACCATTTGTTCTATGCTTAGGGAAAAGCAATCCGTATTGTGAAATCAGCATGGGATCGCAGAGCTATTCAACCAGGACGCTGCAGGACACTTTGAACCCTAAATGGAACTTCAATTGTCAGTTCTTTATTAAGGACCTTTATCAGGATGTGCTGTGTATCACCATGTTTGACCGGGATCAGTTCTCACCTGATGGTAGGTATAAACATTTTTTCAGGACATGGAGAATTCTCTGATCATTTTGATTGTGCTGCATGTTTTCCTCCCAAATAGCCACAAGGGCTTAACGTGTGGTCCCACTCTGAGAAAATGACACTTTCTTACTCACTAGGTATGTTAGTCCTGCAAAGTCAACACAGCTCTGGGTGATCAAACTGGATTCTATTCGGTCTTGTCCATCAGCAACAGAATTGTTTCTTTTCAGTCTGTTACACCTGTCTAAGCCCCTGGAGGAAAATGGGGCTGCAGAAGTGTCACTGAAGGCAGAATGTGTTCCCTTCATTGCTGGTTGTGATGCATGAGAAAGAAGTCAGCTTGAGTCTCAGATCCCAGGTTACATTGGCAGAGCTGGCAGTTACAAAAACCATTTTTTTTACCTGTAAGCTGAGCACATTTGATATGGAAATCATTAACTCACAATAAACAGGGGACCTCCCAGTGCCATTTTTAGTGACATTTCAAGGTAGAACCTTACTTTTATACATGCGGTACTACTGTGTACTATAGCAGTATGCATGAGGTTGTCAGGATGAAAGCTGTATCCTTGTAAACACGCCTATAGGACTGTTGTTCAGAATCATCATTCCTCATGGAGAGAACAAAATACATAAATCTAATTAAAAGTGGCTGAGTTAAGGCAGTTAAACCCCTTGGTTTTCTTCTTGGCACGGCAACTGATTCATTGTGAAAACTAGGGTAAGTCACTTAGCTTCTGTCTCCATTTGTAAAATGAGAATATTTGTATTTGAAAGGAATGGTATCAGAAATGAACTGATGTTTGTGAAGCATTTTGAGATCCTTAGATCAAAGACATAAGTGGAAAGTATCACGTCTAATATTTTTTAGCTCTGTGCGTCTAGAACTCTTATCTAGCAAAAAGTCCCTTTCATCTGCTAAGTTGTGCAGGATGATTATACTGGCTGAGCAGTAGGCTTGTGCTTGCTGAGGTGTTACTCTTTAGTATCGTTCTCTTACTTCCTATGACTGGGAGTTACTACACCCATAAAAATTCAAGCTTTATATGATAAATACATTAACAGTAATGGGAACAACTGAATTGCCTAACATAAGAACGTAAGAATGGCCATATTGGGTCAGACCAATGGTCCATCTAGCCCAATATTCTGTCTTTAACAGTGGCCAGTGCCAGATACATCAGAGCGATTGAACAGAACAAGGCAATTATCAAGTGATCCATACCCTGTTTTCCAGTCCCAGCTTCTGGCAGTCCTAGGCTTAGGGGCTCCCAGAACATGAGGTAATCTAAACTAATCTAGTCTACTATGGGAAGTAGTCATGGCTAGGGGATTCCAAGGAAAGTGCACTAGGCACTTTGAGAAACTCTTGAGCACTAGATGATGATCCAAGAAGTCCTTCTCAGCTCTGACATCTGTGATAGGTGTCCATTTCTCTTTATATTACATAGAGCTATTAAGCCATTCTAAATGCTTGTCTAATGTTAGTGCTTGCCTTGTTTGCTCAGGTTTTCTAATCTAAGATTTATAGCTAATGCTGTTCACTTACATTTGTTCAACAGATTTCTTGGGTCGCACTGAAGTTCCAGTAGCAAAAATCAGAACAGAACAGGAGAGCAAGGGACCTACAACTAAACGTTTACTGCTGCATGAGGTTCCAACTGGGGAGGTTTGGGTCCGCTTTGATTTGCAGCTCTTTGAGCAGAAAACACTCCTTTAAGAAAACATTTTTATTTTAAAAGACAAAGCTGACAGCTTGGCCACCTCCACCAGAGCTGAAAGCATTTTACAACTCATTCATTGCCCCAAGCCAGTTACTGAGCAAGAATTCCTGTTGCATCATCACTCTTCCTAATTATCCGTTGTATATGATTTCTTTGCTGAGTCTTAAATTGCTGGTGATCTATGCAAATGCAAAATTTACTGTATATAAGATACTGTAGCTCAGTGCCTTTTTTTTGATTAATATCGACATTTTTGTTGTGTTCAGATGCCAATGTTTGTTTTCAGGGCCATAAAAAGTATTAAATAGTATTTTGGCATCAAAATGTATGTATATATAATGTAGTCTAATATATAGACTGAGGAATGGTTTAGCTGAAGGCTAGAATCATTCCATTTGAAATCTGAAAAGTGATATCCACTGGAATATTCCCTTCTCAGGGTGTTAATTATAGGGATTAAATGCTGAAGCCTTCGCATTTGCGGAGGCTCTAAAATGCTGTATGTTCTTTTAAAAAAAAAAAAAAATCAAATGCAGTTCTTTACTTGAAACAGTTCTGCACTGAATAAGAAATTGCAACTTGATTTTTCTTTCTGGTTCGGTTGTATTAATCACTTCTGGCAGAGACAATGTGGTTAAAAAGAGTAAGTAGAAAAAATGATTTATTTTAAATACTGTGTGTGACCTACAATAATGTGGAAGAATATTTTTCAACTTTTAATTTTCCTAAATTATTTGTGTAAAATTACTTGGTTTTGCAGATCTCCATGGGATGTGTATCTTAATGCTTTGTCATTGCCAACATGTACATACAGAGTGAAAAATATAAGTTTATTAATGTAATTTGTCTACATATATTTACTGATGCATATTGATTTTAAAAAAATATATTTTATTGTACAGGTGAATGGGAAATAATGGGAAGTAACTTACAAGGACTAAATTCAAGGAAAGACTATTAAAATGTAAATTTTGTTTGCCATGGGAACTGCTAGTCCCATAGGGGTTTGTAGAACTGAAATTTGTTGCAAGCAAAATCTTCCTCCCCACATGAAAATCAGGACTGGTAAAAGGGGGTTTGTTTTTCAAAGTGTTTGACAAATAGTAACCATGTTATTGCATCCTGAATTTGCCTTGTGGACCTTTAAGCATTGCATTCAATTCCAGACAATGAATGAATTTGTATCCCACAGGTGCTACAATACCTAATAATGCCTAACAGAGTTTCAAACCTGATTACCAGCCTGAATACCCTTTCTTTGCTGGACTTAAGTCAGACCTAAGTTTTTAAGTCAGACTTAAGTTTTAACAGTTTTCTGTGGTTCAATTTTTCTAGTCCTAAATAAAAAAAAAAAAAAATCTTGGCAGCTTTTGAGAGATTGTGTCTATCTAATTGATGGGAATCATGTTTGTTTTATACATCTTAAGGGGACAGCATTTTGTTGTGAGAAAATAAGGTGTGATTGCCAAACCTTTGCATTTTGTATTTAATTGCAACCTACCCCTAGTGAGACAGGGGTAATGGCCCAATATTTTAAAGGTATTGAAACTATTCAATTTGTAGAATATTGGCAGAAGTGAATACAGCTGGAATTGTAAGTACTGGTCTTCCAGAAATATGTGCCTTCTATTTCCATGCCTGGTGGGGGATAACTCAATCTTTCTAGGACCATTTGTTGCTAAAAGTCATCTCAGTTTGTGCACCTTATAAGTGTCCAGCAGAAAGTCTTTCAAATGTGGCATGATATTAGTAAGCAAACTTTATTTTATACTTCAGACCCATATGTTTGTTTTCACTTACAAAGTTTTAACAGTGAAGTAAATACCAGTTCAGACAGTTCCTTGAGAATGTTGTTTAACTACTACAGAAGCTACACTTACCTGTCCCCCATCAAACTGAGGTTGGCTGGCCAGGGGCACTTTGATTTGCTCGTTATTCAGACAGGGGATTTGTTTTTGAGGTTCTCAAGGTGCCCCATCCTCAGAGTTCTGGCCTACTGAAAAATAAACAAGATCTGGAACTAGTAAGTGAATGTTGGTCTCCTTCAAGGTCATGAAAAGGACAACCCAGGGACCTGCTTTCCCTAACACGTTTTCACTGCACTTTTTGATATCTGAAGTAAATCAGACCAGGAGTCGTAACAGAGCACCTTATGTAGTAATGTGCAGATTCTAGAAATGTCTTTTCCTGTCTTGCTTGTTGTCTGTGAAGTTAGGCAGTCTCTGGGATTGTTAAAAAAGACAGGCTATATAATGGCTGGGAAGGTAGGGAAAATGTTGGTGATTTATTTCTCTTTTCAATGCAAACGTTTCACAGCATTGCAATAAACTTCAGTGCTTTAGCATTGTCATCTGTCTCTATGCAGTGACATTTTTAAATGAAGCTCCTGCCCTTTTACCTTTCTCAGATTTTTAGTCTGTACAGTATGGTTACTGGGGCTGGAAATCCATGTAGCGCAGAGTATTTTGCATTTCTTTGGGTTCTGTACTGTTATGCAATTGGCACTTCAGAAAGGAACGGTTAGCAACATGGTTTTATTGCATTTCATCAAGATAACTGGCAAGTGGTCAGTTCCTTTGCAGAAGTTTCTGGGCACACATCCCAAATCTAACTTTCTAGTAGATATACATCTCCTCTTTCCAAAGGGTGGGAGGACACGTGCTGTCAGCCCAGGCCTTGAAGTACAGGGTGCCAGCATTATGGTTTCTCTTCACACTTCGCCTTTAACAGAAATCAGATTGGTAACAGCCATTAACATTTTGTCACATACAAAAATGATTGCTCCAAATCAACAGTGCTTTGTGCTCCAAATAAACAGTGCTTCTGCTCCAGCTATTTACTGTACTGAGTCATTCTGATAAATGTTCTCTTAACAGGAAAATTGGATACAGTGAATGAACCTGCCACTACCCACAAATTCTTTCTAAACAGGATGCTGGAATAAAGCGTAGGTACAGTAACAGCCCATAGAACAGAGAGCGTGAACTGATGGGAGAAGTGCTGTGCTGCCCAGCCCAGTACCAAAGTCTCTATGGCCAGAGGAAGGTGACACTGTCCCTAAATCAAAGGAAGTGAGGAGGGAAGAAGGGATGGGTGGCAGAGAACTGGGGAGAAGGCAGAAAAAGTGAGGAGTGGAAAGCAAACAGCGCAGAAACCAATCAAGTGAGATGCAGCAAGGGCTGAGCCTACATAAGAGTCTCACACAGGGAGGGGCTCCAGCCCAAAGAGGGTGGGGGAAGCCATTGTCCTAAAGGTTGCCCATGCAGACCCACACCGAGACCAGGAATAAAACCTCTCACTTGGTTCAGCTTTGCTATCATTGCACATAAGGGGCAGGTCTTTCCTTAAGAGGCCTGTGGTGAACCAGCACCAAGAGGGAGCTTCAAGAACTGAGTCAGAACCCTTCCTAAAAACTTCCTTTTCCACATATCTCAGCAGCTGTGCTGATCCACTCCCTTCTCCAGCACAAGGCTTCTCCCATGCTCTGCCAGCCCATGGAAGACTCTGTACTGATTCCCAGCCCACAGACTGGGAGCACTAAACTGGGGCATGATGAAGTTGGCATCCACCTCCTAGTATCTCAACACCCTTCTGCAGCCTTAGCTAGAATCCTAGAGGACACCCAGGTTCCACACCTCCTCCCGCTCAGGGTTAGCATTATTTGCTTTGGCCAGCACGTGCACCCATTACAAAGTTTTCAACGGATTATAGTTGAACTGTAATAATTCTCTTTGTTTTGCATCTTTCACTACAAAGACACTTATCAGCTGAACTTTAAACCATCTCCCTGCTTATGGCATTTTAAGCATAACTGATGCTTTTCCTACAGTGCCTGTGATATATTCTTAAAGCCTCCTGGCTCTGTGATGTAGCCTGTTAGTGCAGGATACCCTCACTGGGGACACAAGGGACAATGCATGGTTGGGGATGGGGGGTGCTAGAAGCAAAAACCTCAAAACTGTCAACACAATGATCAAATGTAAAACAAGCTGAGTGAGCAGCTGTAAATCAGACGCCTTGCTTTGCTCACGGAGAGCCTGACGCTAGTGAGAGCAGCAAAACTCTAGTTCTTTTAAGAGCTTTCAGACACATCCAGATGAAATCCTCATCGGACTGTGCATCCTCCACTATCCTGAACAGGCTAAATTGTAGGGTTGGCCTCCAGGCCTGGCCCAGAGCAATGCAAGAAATGACTCAGCATAACCCATCTCTGGTTCAGAGCTCCCAGAATTCCAGGTGGGGCCATACGGAGAACCATGCTGTTCCCACCCCACACTTGTTATGTAGATTCACACACCCCTTACTTCTCCAGGAGGCAATCCAGCCCCTTTCACCAGCACTAAATTCACACAAAACATACAGAAATAAGCAGACTCCTCCAGTAAAACCACCTGAATTTGCCCTTCCAAGTACTTTGCTCTATGACCGGACAGGGCTGGGGGTTCCTTTATTGCCACTCAGCAGATTTGTTGGACTTTACCTCTTCCTCTGATGAATCTCACTTTCTATGTATCCTGGGGGTATTTTCAGCCACTCAGCGGCATCCATCGTTTGCCGGCCTAAAGGAAGCAATGGCAACTTTGCCTTATATAGGTCGTTCATTTCTTTGGCCGAGTATATTCTTCCTGTGGGGAGTTGAACAATACCGAATGTGAACAGCAGCACTACTGCTAGCCAGAATGGCTCTCGTCAGTGTGTGAAACGCTTCCGCGAATTGAAGAATATGGATGATATTAAGTACCTGTCTCACATTGCTGGATAAGCCCGCCCTCAAGAAATCTTCCTTGTACCTCTTTTAACAGTGGATCGTGTAAAAGTGGAGTTGACACCTGTAATAAATGCAGTATTTCATACCCTGGCACCAAGAGAAGCACTTTAATTTGAGGGGTTTGGAGTGGCACAGACAAAAGTTACATCTCAAAACACCCTGTGAGTAGGGAGGTGTCATTAGCTCTACTTTATGGATGGGAAACTGAGGCACAAACCAGTTAATAACCTGTTTTTCAGAGGTGTTAAGCAACCCAGCAATGCCGTGGCAAATTGAGAAGATAGCCAAAGGCCCAGTCTCCTGCGCTAAGCACCCTCTCATGACCTCTCCCATGTTCCAGGTGCTGTACACAAGTATGGCAGAGTCTTTACAGGCTACCCAAAGCATTAGAAATGGGGGTGCTGCTATTGGACCCACTAGCAGTATCCATATCTGTAGGCTACAGTCAACTACATCTGGAGCAATCCGGCTTTTTGTAGGAAATTAAATTCCCACCAGAAACAAGCCACATGAAATGTAGGATTATTCATCCAGCAAGTCAGCCCAACAAGATTCAGTATTATGTACAAAACATGCGTAGCCTACTGTGAGACACACCAAGCCTTAGTCAAAGGACTTTAGCCCAGGTGACCTTTGTAAATTTGAGTACCGTAAAAAAATAACCTCTGAAATATTTAAACTCACCCAGCTGACTACTAAGTTTAATATGGAAGGAACAGGGAATTGCTCTCCTGCTTCCACTAAAATCAACTGTCAAATTCTCCTTGACTTCAACGGCAGCAGGACTGGGACCCAGTTTTGTAAACTAATGCAAGTGGAAACGCCCTGAGCCAAACTGAACGACCATCTTGAGTATCACCAACCCGAAGAGCAACAAATCAGTAACAGCATGCGCTGGCTGCCTCATTAGCCATTAGACTTTTCTTGATCAGAGGGTGTACCTAAAGCCAAAAAGCAGCACTCGGCTGTACCTTCAAATAGGTGGGATGTGTATTCAGGAAGAGAGGGTCATACTCTGAAGCATCATAATCTTCCAAAGCCACCTTGCCCTGTGTGGGAAGCAAGCAATAGCTCAGGTCATGGTGCAGTGGCTGGAGTGTAGCAGTGCTGAGGCCTAGCTAGCACAGGTTATATGTACATTTACAGTGTCCTGTGGCTGGAGGAGTCTGTTATTGATGCAGCTCTAACTCCTCAGCAGCAGTTTCATGCCATCCCTTGCTTTGTATTTAATACTGATATCATAGTGGTGCATGGAGACCTCAGATCAGGCTCAGCATTGTGCTAGGTGCTGTACAAACACGTACCCAGTGATGTCCCTGCCCTGGAGAGCTTACAGTCTTAACGGCTAATCCCACGTGGAAGCACAGGCATAGTTTATGACGTCTCTGCTACTCTCTAAAGCATTGGTGCACAAGCCCCTCCATGTCCCTGCCACGCTGTTGTGAAGTGCAGCAGAGCTCCCCTCCCCCCAGGCCTAACTCAGCAGTCCAGCCGGAGATGGAAGTGACATCCACCGCTGCTGAAGAGCTGAGAGGTTTGAAAAAACGGAGCCCCCGATACCGGCCTGGTGCAGCTGAGCAGACCCTTGTCTTCAGCCAACTGTGACCTGATGGAAGCAGAGCTGCTTCTATCTTCGGGCCATGACTGGCCATGTCGCCATTCATCCGCTACCCATGGCTTTGGCTGTGGGACTGGCGGGGAGGGGGGAGGTGAAAGAGTGGGGAGTCAGAGGAAGGCTGGCTGGCGTGATGGGATGGGGGGAAGGAGAGGTGGAGATTGGAGAACCAATGGAGGGACAGGGAGAGGGGGAAATGTTGGCAGAGTCAGAGGGGGGAGGGAGGAGCAAAGCTGTGGAGAGAGAGCTGGCAGAGATCTGGGGAGAGGGAAAGACTGAGATGAGGGCACTTGGAAGGTCAGGGAGGGGAGAGACCGGAGGAAGAGAGGGGGAGGCTGGATGAAAGGGGGGAAGGGAGCGAGCGACTGATAGAAAGGAGGGAGAACAGAGGGATGGAACGGGCAAGAGGCAGGGACAAGTGGTGGGGGGGAAGAGGAGAGTGATAGAAGAGTGAAAGGGAAGGGAGGAAGCATGCGTGGGGTGCGAGAGGGCGGGGGAGCCTGGAGGAAGAAGTGGGAGAATGGAGGGAGATGGATGGAGATGGAGAGAGGCATCGGGTTGATGACAGAGGGACAGTGAGGTGGGGCAGCAGGGGGGCCAGGAGAAGGGAAAGACTAATGGCAGGGAGAGAAGGAGAAAAAGGCAGGAAGAAAGAAATGGACAAAAAGGGAGAAAACAATCAGAACAAGAAAGCTTTAAGGTGAGCCAGCATCAGGGATTTTATCTACACCACAGAAATGTCTCAGTCCCTCAAAGTGATTCAAAAATGGACACAGTGAATGCAAATTAATGTCCCACTGCTAATACAGGGCCATGCACTCAGGTAACCAAGAATAGGGGATTTTAGAGGGTTCACAGCCACAGGTTGTAGGGTAGGGCTGAAGCCCCCAAATTCATGATACAAGAGGGGAGCTGGGCTTTTCACTGAGGAAAATGTGCCATGGATTCCCTGAGAACTAAAAGGAAGTGGTGAATTGGTGATACCGGCCAGCAGGGTCATGATATGTTGGCAGGTTATTTACATCATCTTAGCCAGAGCAATGGCTCAGGGGCCTCAGCTTTTCCACCACACTTGGTATTTTCCTTCCAAGGATCTCAGTGTTTTTACAAGACTCACACCCCCACAAGGTAAAACAGGTTATATAAACCTCACTCCACCCACCACAGCCAGGCAGCCCCCTCTATAGCACAGTTTATAGGCATGGAGAAAACTATACATAGCTGAAACTGTAGGGTGGAATTGCCTCACTTGGAATCTGGCTAAGTCACACTAGTTTTTATGAAAAAGGCCATGGTATCTTTAACAATCACAAGTGGCCAGGGTCTCATTCAGCAGCATGGCAATGGAGCTATAATGACTCAGCAAGAAGAGTGCCACCAACCAAGTAATAAACACCACTTCCTGCAGCACTTGGGTGTTCCGTGGAGGAGTCCCATCCAAGTAGTGACCCAGCCCAGTTTGTGAGATCCTACTGGATCACATTCTGAGGTTGGCTGGCTGCAGACCTGAATATCGTATCTACAGTATATCCCTGAACCCAGAGGTTCTGAATCCCATGCCTTCAGTAAAAAGTCTAACCAAGCCCTGCATCCTTCCAAAATAAATAAATGGAGTTCCATGCTGTTTACTGTGTGGGATGTTCTGATTAAACCGTAGAAACGGAGGTTCTGTTTGCTCTGTGTGGACTTTTAAAGCTTCCATGTCACTTTTCATATGCATCTCAAACTCTATGACCAAAGTTTCACTACTGTAGCAGTGTGCCTATTGCCTACTGCTCTCACACCCAGCTGGCTGCATTACCATGATGCTGTATGGGTAGAGCTCCTAAAAAACTTGTTTCCTTTGACCGAAAAGACATTTTATAAGTGTAAATGATTATTTCACCAGTGGTAGATGAAGTGACTGTTCTAACTGTTTTGTGCATCCAAGTTACGTAGGAAGGATGACTGGAAGGAACCCCCTAGATCATAAATTCCAGTATCCTGCTGTACAAGCAACCCGGTCATTTAATCCTGTTCATAAACTTCTCAAGCTGTGTCTTAATACTCATTGTTTGCCCCCACTACCCCTATTGGAAGGCTGCACCAGAACCTTCCTCCTCTGATGGTTAGACACCTTCTTCTAATTTCCAGCCTAAGTTTACTCATGGCCAGTTTATATCTGTTTATTCTTGTGTCAACACTGTCCTTTATCTTAAATAGGTCTTTACCCTCCCTGGCATTTACCCCCTTGATGTATTTATAGAGAGCAATCCTATCCCCTCTGAGCCCTCATTTTGCTAGTCTAGATAAGCTAATCTCTTTTAGTCTCCTCTCATAAAATATGCTCCCCATTCCCCTGATCATCCTAATACTCCTTCTCTGCACCTATTTAAATTTATCTTTCTTGAACATGAGTGACCAGACCTATACACATTATTCCAGATGAGAGTTTACCAATGCCTTGTACAATGCCATTAATATGGCTCTCTCTCTCTACTGGATTGCATTTTCCTTTCTTATGGCCACATTACGTTGGTGGCTCAGTCATCCTGTGACTGACTAATACACTCAGGTCTTTCTCTGCCTCTGTTGTTTCTAACTGATGAGGCCCCAATTTACAGCAGAAATTCTTATAGTCTCTAAATGCATTACATTGAACTTTGTACTTTTTAATTTCATCCCATTTCTATTACTCTGGTGATCTAGGTCATCCAATTCTTCCTGTACAATTTTGCAATACTCCTCTGTATTGACAATGCTTCCCAACTTTGTGTCATCAGCAAATTTCATTAGCGCACTCCTACTTCTTGTGCCAAGGTCATTAAAGCAAATATTAAATAAGATCGGTCTCAAGACCCATTGATGCTTGAGGAACTCTACTAGTAACCTCCCTCCAGCCCAATAGTTCTCCATGGCACGCGCACATCTTGAATACTGCATGCAGATGTGGTCGCCCATCTCAAAAATATATATTGGAATTGGAAAAGGTTCAGAAAAGGGCAACAAAAATGATTAGGGGTATGGAACAGCTTCCCTATTAGGAGAGATTAATAAAACTGGGACTTTTCATCTCGAAAAAGAGACGATTAAGGGGGGATATGATAGAGGTCTATAAAACGATGACTGGTGTGGAGAAAGTAAAAAAGAAAGTGTTATTTATTCCTTCTCATAACACAAGAACTAGGGGTCA
The DNA here is from genome assembly GCF_965152275.1 of Natator depressus. NCBI lineage: Eukaryota > Metazoa > Chordata > Testudines > Cheloniidae > Natator > Natator depressus. Next base: position 19,950,940 of record NC_134236.1, read on the forward strand.
CCAAATGAAATTAATAGGCAGCAGGTTTAAAACAAACAAAAGGAAGTATTTTTTCACACAACTCACAGTCAGTCTGTGGAAGTTGCCAGAGGATGTTGTGAAGGCCAAGATAGGGTTCAAAAAAGAACTAGATGGGTTCATGGAGGATAGGTCCATCAATGGCTATTCGCCACGATGGGCAGAGATGGTGTCCCTAGCCTCTGTTTGCCAGAGGCTGGGAATGGGTGACAGAGGATGGATCACTTGATGATTACCTGTTCTATTCATTCCATCTGGGGCTCCTGGCATTGGCCACTGTCGGAAGACAGGATATTGGGCTAGATGGTCTCCTTTCAGCCCAACCCATTGTTATCTCATTTTAGCCAGTTCCTTACCCATCTAGTATGCATCAAATGCTTTCCTGAAGACCAGACAGATTAGAGCTACCGCATGTCCTTGCTCTTTTAAAATAATTTATCTTACACAAGAAAGATATCTGGTTAGTGTGCACATCCTATCTTTGGGAAAACCATGTTGAATTTTATTCCATTTTCCATTTACCTCCATATCTTTAATTACTCTTTCCTTCAGAATTTGTTCTAAAACCTTGCATACTTATTGAGGTCAGACTAACTGGTCTATAGTTGACAATTTTCCCTTTTTGCCCTTTCTTTAATATAAGTATTACATATGCTATTCTCCAGTCATATGGTACCATCCCAGATTTGATAGGTTTATTAAAAATCCTCGCTATCAGATTAGCAATCTCATGTGCCAGTTCTTTAAGTATTCTGGGATGGAGATTATCCAATTCCTCTGATATGAGCGCAGTAAACTCTTATGAGTTTTGCTTTCATCTCTCATGTGTTAATTTCCATTTCTATACACTTATTCCCATCAGCCATTCTACCTTCGCCCTAATGCTCTATATTATCATTTGGTGCCATATGTATATTATCCTTAATCTCCACCTTATCCTCGCTGCACAGAGGCCCCATTTCTTCCTCTCTTGTTCTCTTTTTATTTCTATGTCCAAAGAATCTTTCATTATTTGTATTAATTCCTTTTGCAAGCTCTAACTCAGCTTGCTTTTTGGCTATTCTCACTTTATCCCTACACTTTGATCAGCAAGACCTAAGTTTCTTTTTTGATCAATCCTGTCTTCCATTCTTTTTAGGGTCTTTGCTTACTCTTAATATCCTTTTTGAGGTAATTACTCATCCAGTTAGCTCTGGAGTGCTGCCCTACATGTTTTTTCCCCTTGCTTGGAACTCAAATTCCAAATAGTTTTTGCACCTTTGACTTTAAGAAAGTCCAAGCCTTCTCCATATTTAAATCCCTGAGCTCTTCAGTCCAGTTGACTTTACTAATTATGTTTCTTAAAGTCTCTTGAGAAACCTTAGTTACTGACCTGTTTTTGATGATCCTTCCTTTTAATTTAAACTGACTTAATTTGTGATCACTTGATCCAAGGTTATATTCTACAGCCAACTCTTCTATGATGTCCTCAGTACTTACCAAAATTAAGTCTAAAAGAGCATCACTTCTTGTTGGTTCAGTAACTGTTTGGTGAAGAAATCTGTCATTTACTACATTCAGTTCATGAACCAGAGAATGAATTTAACAGTTTTCTGTTAAGAGACACTAAAGTGTAACTCTAGCAGCAGCTATCCTGTGTGTTCAAAGCGCCCACTAGCAGTGTGAAATTTACAAAAGAATTATATTTTCTACCCTGAGCATAATTAGTTTTGAGTATTAAACCATTGGAAACAAGGCACCTAAGTCACTGAGTGTTTTTTCAGCCCTGTGCAACCCTAAAGTAATTGGTAATGTCACTCTATCTATAATTAAGATATTACATTGGCACCGCCTCAGCCTGTGGTCCTACTGCTTCACAGAACAGATAGAGCACAGAAATGAGTGCTTCCCCACGCTGCTCTGACAATATGCTGCAAAACCACCCTGGAAAAACTCTGGAGGGGTGAGAGTATAGTTCAGTCTCTGTTGATCCATTCAGTCCTTGACCTCTTCTGGGGAGGATTGTTTAGCACATGGTTTTCACGCTAAACGTTTCACACCCCACTAAGCAAAACCCACCATTTTCTCATTACAGCAAATCCAGTTTGGAACCATTTCATATGTATCTGGTACACTGGACAATCCAATCATTCAGATTTTTTTTTACCATATTACCTTAATACAATAGTGATTAGTTTAAACCACAATTATGTTGTTAGCAAGAAAAAAAGATCAGTTACAAACAAGACTAATGCAGATCCCAAGGGTGTGCCACACTGCGTCAGCAATGGGTGGTTTTGCCAGCAACCCTCAATGTGCAACCCATACAATGATAAAATCATTATGGATACCTTCTTATTACAGTAGTTCAAATATAGAGAGAACTGCTTTCGTTTCCTTTCCTCTATTTCTTCACTTGACTGGCTGTCAACTTTGTCCTCAATTTTCTGCAGCAACGGCTCTGAAACACACTCCAGCCATTTCTTGTACTGGATCTCCTTCTTTCTCAGCTCTAAGAAATCTCTGTGTTTCAAATACTTGTCCACCTCCTACATGACAGAGAGGCAGAGGATATTAATGTATTTAGGTAACCTAGTAAGCACTCATCTTTCAGAGCTATCGGAAGTCTATACAGAAAACAGAATCCAAATGTGGTGGGGTGAATGGAAGGGTAGGTGGAAATGGGCAGTTAAGTGACCAAACAGAAAGACCCAATATAAATGTTGATCTTCTAAGCAAGGGACTGGTTGTAAGCCCATTTTTAGGGTCCCATCTTCAGTGCAACCTCCTTTCAGAGGCCTGTGTGGTGGCCTAGCAAAAGGGGAAAAGGGTGGTGCTAAATAGACTGTGAATCCATAGCAAATTCAGCATTAAGCAGAGCACTAATTTACCATAAAGTTTTAATCTCTTTCCCAGAGCATCAGGCCACATGGAGTATGGGGCTGCAGGGCAACGTGAGGTGCAAGAGACTGTGATGTAGCACAGAAGGGAAAAGCCAGAAAATATGGGGGCAAGTGAATACAGAGAGAAGCGGTGGGGGACAGGTGAACTGTGGGCAGGGACATGGAAGAATGCCCAGCCTGGATAGTTAGGGCTAGGGGATAAAATGTCAGCACCCAAATCCAAAGAGCTAGAAGAGGGTGAGCTAAGTCCTCTCTGAGCAGTGAACAGGGAGGCCTGTATTTTTGTATGCTTATTTAAGGTTGAATCTGAAATGATCCCCCACCCCAAAAGGTGGAAAAATCACAGGGCAGGTGAAAAACGTCTCATGGTTTTAAGCCAATCTTATGATTTGGGAGTCTAACTTGATTGTGGAATGCTAGGGATTGGCACCATAGGCAGCAGGAGCTATGAGTGACCAAGAGGACAGATAAATCTATAGCAGCAAAAATGAAAACCTGGCAGTCTATGGAGAAAGTAGCACAGAGGAAGACATGGGTCATAACATCAGAGCTCAGGTAGCTGTAGGTAAAATTACACATTTCTTCCAGTGAGGAAAGAAAGGCACAAGAACTCAACTAAAGATATGGGGTCTAAATTACAGTGATGAAAATCTATTTACTCTGATTCACACTGGAATATTTGAGAGAATTTAGCTCAAAGGTCACATATCTTGAGATAACTGGTCTTATGATACTACCGACAACTGACATTTTACCATCAACTGTTGATGGGCAGAGAAATTTTGACACCCACATGTTCTCTTGTGTAGTTATCAGGATATAGTGAAAAGGACAAATACATATTCCTTACCTTTACAAAATAATTTTCTCTGTCCAAGATGGACTGGGTAGCAGCAATAATATCTTGGCCTTCATTAGATACTGCCTAACAAAATACCAGCAAAACTGGGAAGTAAAAATGCTGAATAAAAAAGAATCATTACAATTAACTCTGAATTCAAAATAATAATGATCAGACTAAGTTCTCTGATCAGCAAAGATGGAAGGGCTGATGGCACTCTTAGGCATTGTGTTTAGATGCTCAGATGAGCATGGGAAGGAAAAGCAGATAAGAAGATAAAAGAGGAAAGATCGCATCAGTTCAAGTATGAGAAAAAATATGGGAGAACTCCCTCCTGAGAAGAAAACCTCCTAGGAAGATTTAATCTTACGGTACATTCCTTTTTCTCTTCCCAGCTTATTAACCCATCTGTATTGTAAACCCCAAATATTTATTTACACAAACAAAGTTCCCTCCATACCTCCCAGCTAAACACCCCCATCCCTCAACTCAATCCACAGCCTTGAAAATAAGAACAGGGAGGAGCTGTTATCACCATATTGTCAATTACAGCACACCATAAACTTAAAAAAAAAAAGTTTAAATTCCTAACCTTCAATTGAACTGATGTTCTCAATCTAGTTTTTAAATGAAGAGTTCCTAATCTAGTACCATAATCACTGCAAGTACCCTTATTAGCAGTCTCGGCACAGAGTCCAAGGAATGAACGCACAACAGAGACTGAACAAATCTCTCACTCATAGAAGTGGTCCCTCCAGAGCATGGTTGAGGCACACAGGCGAGGAAGCTATGGGATAGACAGAGGACTGGTCTCCAGGACTGTCAATCCATCACCTTTTACAGTACTGAATTAATTTAAAAAAAGAAAACAATTCTGCATTTTACAGGAAAGATTCTAACAGCAAACTTTAAACTTCACCTTTAAAATTGACGATAAATGTTTCGCATTTCAATGAACTTGTCAGTTTCAGACCCAAACTGCACAGGGTACTGTGCGTAGGGGCCAGAGAGGTGGTAAAGAGCTAAAGGCTGGCCTACATTGGACAAGTTGCCTCAGTGTAATTAACTCAACTTAAAATCAATTCAATTTCATTGATGCAAACTGCTAATGTAGATACACACAAACTGATTGAAATCTCACTTACATCGGCTTAGCTTAAACCAACCTACTTAAGGCTTACATTAACCTGATATATGCAAGGTTTAAACTAGTTTAAGTGTATTTACATTAAGGGTTTGCACCAGTATAACCTGATCAATTTTAAATCATTGTAGTTACACCAGGACAACACTGAGTGTAGACCAAAGCCGGAGAGAGGCTGAAATGTTATTCTTCACTCACCTTGCTGCCTTTCATGGCTACTGCAAATGATTTCACAAATCAACTCTATTGCAATCCCTATGCACCATTTAAGAATGAAGTTTTAGTGTTAATTTAGAATTTCCTGGGTAATGTTGGTTTACCATTGCTCATGTGCTGATGGTACCACATCATTGATGGAACACAGCTGAGGTGTTTGGAGCTGGCCTATGCAAGTAAAGAAAGAGCCTCCCACCTTCCATGATTCTTCAAAGTTCTATATTATTTTATATCCCAATGTATATAAATCTGTTTCTTTATTTTTAACTTTGAAAAACCATACGATGTTGTTTAAAAAGACATCTGCCTCACCTCTGTAGACTGGTTTCATGCTTCAGCAGGGTTCTCTTACTGATGTGATATCAGCAGAACAATGCTTGGAGCAGGAGCCAGAGCCAGGGAGCAGCAAGTACAGGCAACCAAAGAAGGAGAACTCTGTCTTTCATAATAAGCTGAATGGCCCATTTACCTTGGTTATTTGGGACATTCAGTATGTTACACTAAATCTGATAGACCTGTATTATATAACTGCAGGCCACCTTTAATAATATCTTACAGTGCTCTTCTCAATTCAAATACCAATTCTATCCATATAGCATCATTAAAATGAAGCTACCTCTGGTGTGGAGGGTAGCAACTAACACTCACACTGTACAACAGTAAACGGATGGAAAATGTTGCCCGAGGATGACAGACTTCTCCTACAAAAACTCCTGTCTCATATAAAAAAAAATGCCTAAACAAAGCAGACAAGACCCCAGTTGTTAAGGTCTTATCCAAAACACCCACACACAGGAGACTACATGGAACTGAATGGATCTATCACAGGATGATGATGTGGCCAAGTGAATCCTGCTGAGCCTCAGGCTGCAGGGAACCATTTCAAACTAGATGCTTTGACTATGTAAGTTACCTTTCCACCCCAAAACACGTCTCACTTGGTAACTTTTTGTTACTTTTCCCAAAGGTGGCAAACCACTAGGTATTGTCCACACAACCGAAATTTTACAGGACATTGCACTTAATTACCTTTTCCTCATCCCTGCAAAAATACAGCTGCTGTCCTACCTGCACTTGAGAAAAACACTTCTGCGTTAACCAATCTTCGCAAGCTTTTTTCCTCTCAGAAGCACTTCTGACAAAAGTTCTTGGGGATCTGCTCCTAGCCAAGGATGAGGTGGCCCTCTGCAGAGATTTAACAGACGGAAAAAGTCTGCATACAGAGCAGTTTTGGTTTACAAAAATCACACCGCTCATCCTTTCCCCTAGGTACCAAACTCAAATTCCTCTACAACCTGGGGCATAACTATAGCACCTTTCACCCCAAAGGATCCCAACGTGCCTTACACACTTCACTAACCACAGCTGTGCAAAGAGTCTTGCAGCACCAGTTTAACAATGCACAGCAATGGTTTAGGACAGGAAGTTTCGAATACCTTATCAAGCAGAAACAGCTGCAAATGGAGTTAGGCAGAATTTTATTACCCAAACTGGAATCTGACAGGACCCCAAGCCTAACACCCCTATTCCAGCAGAAATGGCCACGGCATATTTAATGTCCATACATTAAATGGCTGGGTCTTCGGTTTTACATCTCTTCCAACAGCACAGTGTCCCCAACACCAAGCCAAGGTGCTGGTTCATCTGGAAGACTCAGTTAGCAATACCACTGTCTGCAGCATGCTGGGCCAAATACATTCCTGCTCTAGATTTTCCTTGGAGTTCTCCCATCCAAGTATTGACTAGGTGCATCCCAGATATCCCACAAGACAAGATGCTAAGGCTGCAGGCTGCAGATGTAACCAGAGAAACCCTCCTTTTGATTGGCAATGAGCATGAAGATAGTCCTACCATGCTGGCTAGGATCTGGGAGCTGCTTAAACTACTCCCTGGCCAGGAGAGGGAGCACATTTGTTGCCTTCAGTACAGGTAATGCAGTAGGACTCAGCCAATGGGGAAATGGATAAGGAAGATAGCTCATTAAGAGAGAAAATAAAAAGCATGAGGCTCTTGTAAATCAGGCTCTTGGGAAATACTAGTCTCTCTCCAAGACCAAAACAATGGACAAGCCTTTGGCTGCAGAAGCTGTAAATACTTTAATCTTAGAGACTCTGGCTGCAATGAAGCCTCATTACAATAAGAGCTGAGGGTACTCAGCAGTTTTGAAACACAGGCTTACAAAGATCTTGACCAAGATTCATATAATCCCAGTTAGTTAGTTTACTGTGTCCATTCCCAATGTACCATTCAAGATCAGATAAGACTGTAGCAAACAGTCTCCATTGTTTTGTCCAGTTTAAGTTAATAGATTCATGCAGTGGAGCTGCCACCATTTCTCTTGGGAGACTACTGATGGCCCAAAAGACATCACTTTTAGGAAACATGTCCTGATAGTCTACATTTTATCTTGACTCAGTTTCACTCCATTATTCCGAGTTATGTCCCTCTACTGGGCCATCCTAAATCTCAGCATTTCCTCTTTCTCCTGGAGGTGAGATCCTCACCCCTACCCCTGCCCCTTTTGTACTCGTGAAAGGATTAGACCAGCGCAAGGGAGTCCTAAAGGTGCCAGTTCTGCTGGGAGAGGATTCCCCCAGCACAGGAACTGCTGAAGACAGCTGTAACACTACTCCCAAGAATCCCATCACAAGCCCTAGAGTAGGGGATGTGCTGGGGATAGGAGAGGTGTGCCAGGGCAGGACTAAGGACAGAAGGGACATATCAAGGCCAGAGCACTGCAGAGATTCCAAGCAGGGCTGCAGCTCATAGGGCAGCTACAGGGTGGCTGGCATAACTGAAACAGGCCCCGGAGCTGCCCATAGTATGCCAAGGACAGTTTCTGCTCATGGAACAGACCAGGATTGCTCCCACTCCCTCTGGATTACAAAGTTCTGTGCTGGCCTCTACAAGTCTGCACCTGTTAGAATCTCACCCTTAGTATTTATAGTCTTCAAAGCCATGTAAATGTAAAAACTCCTGGCGTACCCCATTACAGATGTTGGTTTCACATGCCCCATTCTAGGGCTTAGCGGGGTGAAAACTATGGTGGAAGAAATGAATTGTCACCCACCTGTTCTGGAGTCTGCAGGTCATACTCTGTCTGGGACCTTGGACATTTCAGCTTTAGTAGCCAGCGGTTGTCTGAACCACGCATGTTAGGTGCTCCTGAACAGGGCTGGAAACAGCATTAAAACAATTGAAAACGTGTCAAAAGCCACGGCACACACTGAAAGGGTAGTTTTCTTACAATGCAGCCAGCCAAACTCCCCAAGAGTTTCTAAATGCTGCCAGAACATTTACCTACGTGTGCATATCACAACAAATCAAACTGAAGAAGATGAAAAATGTCAGTTTTACAGTCAGATGCTCCCTGTGATACTGTCTATCGTAACCTTCAGAACAAATGAGTAGGTTAATTTTGTATTATCGGACAAAGTTGTTTCAGTATATGCCGCAATGTTTGTCACAACGTCAGCTCTGAAGATATCTTTGATTTATTAAATTCTACCACCTTACTTTTACAGCTGTATGATGTTCCTGAGCACTATTAAACCTCTGTGTGCTCCACCTTAGAAATGGCCACATTTTAGTGCTCGGTGAAGTTATTTCTGAATGCAGAAAACTAACCTTAAAGCAACACTGAAGTTGTGAGATCAATCCAGGAAATTCCAAATTGTGTATCTTGTCTATTTTATGGCACACATTACTAAGAAAGAGTAATACATTAAGGTTTATACATAACAACGGAAACAGGATGTCCACCACAGTGCAGAAGGTCTCTATAGGGCCCTCTGTACTGTATTAGCACCTTAAATTCATTGAACAGGTGAGGCCATATATTATGCATTCTTTTCTGGAAGATGGAGTATGAGCCACTGAAAGCATCCCTGATTTTTTCCTCATCTGTTGCCCTTATTCCATGTTCCTCTTCTGAAACCTGACTATCCTCTGGTGTCTGGGTAAATGCAGTGCCAAAATAATGTCTATTTCTATAGAAGTACTGGTCGTTAGTTTTACCCCAGTTTCTTTAGCCCAGGGAAGAGATTTCCATTTTTCAAAGGCTTCTACCACCAGCTGGTTGAAGGACTTTCCAAAGAGTCTCCCACTGTAGTACTGGAACAAGGTTACATACATTTTGCTTAGATGTCTGCCTTCCATGGAAGCAGGGAATTGATGGAAGACTTGAAGACAAAGGCGGAAGCCAAGAGTTTCCTCTAAAGGGCTCGTTGTCCTGCCCAGGACTTCAGCTACATCACCCCCTCTTTGAGTGACTTCACTATAAACATAAGAATGGCCATTCTGGGTCTGACCAAAAGTCCATCTAGCCCAGTATTCTGTCTTCCTACAGTGGCCAATGTCAGGCGCCCCAGAGAGAATGAGCAGAACAGGTAATCATCAAGTGATCCATCCCGTCGCCCATTCCCAGCTTCTGGCAAACAGAGGCTAGGAACACCATCCCTGCCTATCCTGGCTAATAGCCATTGATGGACCTATCCTCCATGAACTTATCCAGTTCTTTTTAAACGCTATTATAGTCTTGGTCTTCAACATCCTCTGGCAAGTAGTTCCACAGGTTGACTGTGTGTTGTGTGAAAAAAATACTTCCTTTTGTTTGTTTTAAACCTGCTGTCTATTAATTTCATTTGCTGACCCTTAGTTCTTGTGTTATGAGAAGGAGTAAATAACACTTCCTTATTTACTTTCTCCATACGAGTCATGATTTTATAGACCTCTATCATATCTCCATTTAGTCGTCTCTTTTCCAAGCTGAAAAGTTCCAGTCTTATTAATCTCTCCTAATATGGAAGCTTTTCCATACCCCTCATCATTTTTGTTACTCTTTTCTGAACCTTTTCCAATTCCAATATACCCTTTTTGAGATGAGGTGACTACATCTGCACACAGTATTCAAGATATGGACATACCATGGATTTATATAGAGGCGATATGATATTTTCTGTCTTATTATCTATCCCTTTCTTAATGATTCCCAACATTCTGTTAGCTTTTTTGACTGCCGCTGCACACTGATATGCTTCAGGTTCAAATATTTGTCCTTGCTTTCAAAGTCCTACATTATGAAGCCCCAGCCTAAATCTCCAGCTTGGTCTCTTTTCACGCGCCTTGCTATCACTTCTCCACCAGTGGAACCTGCCTTGATACCCTTTTGTCTCCTCTCACAAATGCTTCCATCCCTTCTTCCATTTTGCCCTTTCTGCTTGGAACATCCTCCTCAAACCGATTTGCCTGGTCACCTTACTCCCTTCATTCATTCCTCTGTGCTGCTGAGGAGTATGGACACCTTAGGGAAGGAGAACATGAAGCTGGAGCAGAGGGAAACGATTCCACATGTGGAACCCTCCTTCCAGATGATGTCATTGTATCCTCTTGCAGCGAGGATATCCTGCTGGGGGAGAGTCCCCAGTTGTTAGGAACAGACATGTAATAATAATGGGAAATTCAATTATTAGAAATATAGGTAGTGCGGTTTGTGATGACCGGGAGAACCGCATCGTGAATTGTCCACCAGGTGTAAAGGTTGCAGACCTCTCCAGACATCTAGATAGACTTATGTGCAGTGCAGAGGAGAAGCCGGTGGCTGTGGTATACGCAGGCACCAGTGACACAGGGAAAGGTAGGCAAGAGGTCTTGGAGGCCAAATTTAGACTGCTAGGTAAGAGATTAAAGTCTAGGACCTCCATGGTAGCATTCTCTGAAATGCTTCCATTCAATACACAGCAGCAGTTAGTACAGGCAGAACTGTAATGTCTCAATGAGTGGATGAGACAATGGTATTTGGAGGAGGGATTTAGACTTATTAGGAACCAGGAAACCTTTTGTGAAAAGAAGAACCTACACAGAAAGAGTGGACTTCTCCTAAACCAAAATGGAATCAGATTCCTCGCATGTAAAATTAAAAAGGTCATAGAGGAATTTTTAACTAAGGGCTGAGGGAAAGCCGACAGGTGCAGAGGAACACACAATTCAGACAGACATCCCACAGGGAAGAATTTATTAAAGGGGATACTCTTTATTCTAGTAAGGAGGAGAGGATAGAAGCTGATAAAGTACAGGTAGGAACTGAAAAGAAACAGTCAAAGGAAAGAGTCCCATTCAATTACATCACATGAAGGCAGACAACTAAAAATTGACAAATTTTGTAAGTGCTTCTATACAAATGCTAGAAGACTAAATACTAAGATGGGTGAACTTGAAAGCCTGGTATTAAATGAGGATATAATAAGCATCACAGAAACTTGGTGAAATGATGATAGTCAAAAAAACAAAGTAATACCAGAGTACAAAATATTTAGGAATGACAGAGTAGGTCATGCTGGTGGGGGAGTGGCACTGTATGTGAAGGAAAGCATAGAGTCAAATATAGTAAAAAATCTTAAGTGAATCACAGTACCATAGAATCTCTATGGGTAGAAATTCCATGCTTGAATAATAAGAGAATAGCAGCAGGAATATACTATCAACCACCTGACCAGGAGGATAATAATGACTGTGAAATGCTCAGGGAGATTAGAATGGCTACAAAAACAGAGAGCCCAATAATAATGGGGGATTCGACTGTCCACATATTGACTGGGAACATGTCACCTCAGAATGGGATGCAGAGATGAAAATTTCTAGACACCATTAATGATGGCTTCTTGGAGCAGCTAGTCCCGGAAACCACAAGGGGAGAGGCAAATACTGATTTAGGGCTAATCTGCACTACTGTGCTACATCGGCACAGCACTGCTGCAGCACATCTAGTGAAGACGCGCTATGCCAACAGGAGAACGCTCTCCTGGCAGCATAATTACTCCACCTCATCGAGAGGCGGAAGCTCTCCCACCGACATAGCGCAGTGTAGACACTGCTTTAAGTCGATTTAATTTACGTCACTCAGGGGCGTGGCTTTTTCACATCAATTTAAGCGGTAGTTTACAGACAAGCCCTCAGTCCTAAGTGGCGCAAAGGAACTGGTCCAAGAGATGAATATAGCTGAACCACTCAGTAATAGCGACCATAATGTAATTAAATTTAACATCCTTGTAGGGGGGGAAATACCAAAGAAGTCCTCCTTTTTGAAGTTAAATGCTACCGTGGTGAACTACACAAAAATGAGGAAGGTAGTGAAACAGAAACTGAAAGAAACAGACACAAGAATTGAATGTCCGCAAGCTGCATAGAAACTTGTTCAAAATACCATAATAGAGTCTCAAACTAAATGTATATCCTCCCCCCCCCCCAAAAAAAAAAAAAACCCAGTAAGAAGACCAAAAAAAGCCACCATGGCTAAAAAGCATAGTAAAAGAGGCAGTTAGAGAGAAAAAGGCATCATATAAAAATTGGAAGTCAAATCCTACTGAGGAAAATAGAAATTCTGGCAAGTCAAGTGTAAAAGTACAATTAGGCAGGCCAAAAAAGAATTTGAACAGCAACTAGCTAAAGACACAAAACCTACCAGCAAATGTTTTTAAGCACAACAGAAGCAGGAAGCCTGACAAACAATCAGAGCGGACACAGGAGAACCAAGATGCTAAAGGACCCCAATGGATGACAAGGGCGTTATGGAAAGCTAAATGAACTATATGCACCTGTCTGCACTGCAGAGGACGTGAGGAGATTCCCACACCTGAGCCGTCCTTTTTAGGTGACAAATCTGAAGAACAGTCTCAGATTAAGGTGTCAATAGAGGAGGTTTAGGAACAAATTGATAAATTAAAAAGTCATAAGTCACCAGAACCAGATGGTATTCATCCAAGAGTTCTGAAGGAACTCAAATATGAAATTGCAGAAGTACTAACTGTAGTCTGTAACCTATCACTTAAATCAGCCTTAAATACCAGATGACTGGAGGATACCTAATATAATGCTGATTTTTAAAAAAGGTTCCAGAGGCGATCCTGGCAATTACAGGCCAGTAAGTCTAACTTTAGTACATGGCAAACTGCTTGAAACTATTGTAAAGAACAGAATTATCAAACACATAGATGAACAATACGCTGGGAAAGAATCAACATGGCTTTTGTAAAGGGAAATCATGCCTCAACAATATGTTAAGATTCTTTGACGGTGTCAACAAGCAAGTGGACAAGAGCGATGCAGTTGATATAGTGTACCGGAAGTTTCAGAAAGCCTTTGACAAGGTCCTATACCAAAGGCTCTTAAGCAACATAAGCAGTCATGAGATAAGGGGAAAGGTCCTCTCATGGATCAAGTAACTGGTTAAAAGATGGGACACAGCATAGGAATAAATAGTCAGTTTTCACAACGTAAAGAGCTGGGTCCCCCAAGGTTCTATACTAGGGCTAGTGCTATTCAACATATTCATAAATGATCTGGAAAAGGGGGTAAACAGTGAGGTAGCAAAATTTGCAGACAATACTAAATTACTCAAGATAGTTAAGTCCAAAGCTGACTGTGAAGAATTACAGAGGGATCTCACAAAACTGGGTGACTGAGCACCAAAATGGCAGATGAAATTCAGTGTTGATAAGTGCAAAGTAATGCACATTGGAAAACATATTCCCAACTTACATACAAAATAATGGGTTCTAAATTAGCTGTTGCCACTCAAGAGAGAGATCTTGAGTTGTTGATAGTTCTCTGAAAACATCTGCTCAATATGCAGCAGCAGTCAAAAAAGTGAACAGAATGTTATGAACCATTAGGAAAGGGATAGATAGGTACTTCCTACAAACACACTTCACTATCCCCTCCCCTGAGTCACAGTTCAGAATCAAGAATGCATAGACTAGAGCAGAGATCTGCAACTGGTAGATTATGAAGCCTTGTAAAATAGGCTGCCATAACAGTGCTAGCCCCAGAGCAGATTTCTTTCTGCTGCCACCCCATAGCCTCTACAGAGACGTGGTGTGTTGGTAGTGCAGTCAGCTGTGCAGAGCCTGCTGGCAATGGATTCTCCCCTCAACTTTGGAACATTCTCCATTTGGTCCAACACAGCCTGAGTCTGCTGAGTTTCAGGGCACACTACAAGGGGTTGGACTGGAGCAGTAGCTCTCAATCTTTTCATATTACTGTACCCCTTTCAGGAGTCTGATTTGTCTTGAGTACCCCCAAATTTCACTGCATTTAAAATCTACTTGCTTATGAAATCAGATATAAAAATTAAAAAGTGTCACAGCACACTATCACTGAAAAATTGCTTACTTTCTCATTTTTACTATATCATTATAAAATAAATCATTTGGCATATAAATATTGTATTTACATTTCAGGGTATAATATATAGAGCAGTTTAAATAATTCATTGTCTCTATGAAATTTTAGTTTGTACTAACTTTACTAGTGCTTTTTATGTAGCCTGTTGTAAAACTAGGCAAATATCTAGATGAGTTGATGTACTCTCTGGAAGTCCTCTGCATACCCCCCAGGATATGCATACCCCTGGTGAGAACCACCAGAATGGAGGATGGTCCCTTCTGACCTTCAGCTGTGAGTCTATGAAAACACATTTATAGTCCCTGATTTTGGAAAGCAATAGATATTGTGGTGAATGTTTTTCAGGGTCTATTTTCTGTCTGATAATTGTTGGCTGGGAAAGTAGATGAAACTGAGGGTGTTGTGCAACATACTAATTGTGTATTGTGACGGGGCAAGGCCAGATGGCTATAGAAAAGTAGTGGGAGATAGATATATTAGCTCCAGGCTAAACAAATCCCTGGTACCAGGTTAAGTGAAAGGGCAGCTGCTCCAGGTCAATTAAGACACCCGGGGCCAATTAAGAACTTTCCAGAAGGCAGGGAGAAGGCTAGGTTGATTGGGACACCTGAAGCCAATCAGGGGCTGGCTAAAACTAGTTAAAAGCCTCCCAGTCAGTCAGGTGGGTGTGCATGTCAGGAGCTGTGGGAGGAAGTTGCACTATTGGAGAGGCTGAGTAGTACACACCATATCAGGCACAAGGAAGGAGGCCCTGAGGTAAGGGTGAAGTGGAGCTTGAGGAAGTGAGGGCTGCTGTTGGGGGGAAGTAGCCCAGGGAATTGTACATGTCATGTTTCTAAAAGGTCAGCTACCATAGCTGATACTATTAAGGTCCCTAGGCTGGAGCCCAGAGTAGAGGGTGGGCCTGGGCTCCCTCCCCCTGCACCTTTGTGCCCTGATTAATCACTGAGACTGGGAGACAACAGAGACTGTGCAAGGAAGGATAACTTCTCCTCACCTCCCTTGCTGGCTTATGATGAAAATGGCTCAGCAGACTGTGACCCTTGTCTCTAGAGAAAGAAGGGTTATGTGGAGGGTCACAGTGAGCCTCTGAGGCTAGCGAAATCTGCCAGGAAACGTGGGACCCATGGAGGCAAGGACAGAGCTTTGTCACAGTATGTAAATAACATCAAGGGCCCTCAGAAGGACTATGAAGCACTCTCATTATATATAAATGGGGAAAAAAAGCAAAGATTAATTGACATGCAGCTGGATGGAAGAATCATTACACCTGATATCATACAGGCTGATAACTTAACTATTCCCTCTGAAAGAGAAAATATATCCCATGTACCTGCAAAGTAGTTGAGGGCTCCTGC
Organism: Natator depressus; assembly: GCF_965152275.1. Classification (NCBI taxonomy): domain Eukaryota; kingdom Metazoa; phylum Chordata; order Testudines; family Cheloniidae; genus Natator; species Natator depressus. The sequence goes on from NC_134236.1 coordinate 19,966,579, forward strand.
ATTAGCCAATCTTTTGAAGATTTTCTTTTGCACAGAGTACTTATTGTTCTGATCTTCTCGGACACTGATGGTGAGATTCCCTGGACAGGCTTAAAATGAGGAAAACACCTGAATATTATACGGTCCAAACTTACACACACAAAAGATCACATTGGCCTCCCTTCCATATAATTACCTAAAGCAAAATAGCTTACAACAGGGACATAATAACAATCACGTAAGACTCCACCCAGTATTTGACAAGGAAAGGATGTTTGAGCATGGAAGAGAAGAGAGGTCTGTCCTTGTTGCATGGCTGGGCTCTTCTGTAGGAGAGACCAAAAGGATCCAGCTGGGGATGATCCCTCATGAGAAGGGAGGATACACATGATGCAGCTTTAGGAAGTCAACCTACTGTAGGTATCTGCCTGTTACAAGGATCAGGAGAAAGGGATAAGCTTGTCTGCACAAGCTTTTCTAAACCTTAAAGACTCAGGTTTAGATGAAGTCTTAGTCCTCTCTTATACTGTTTCATTTGGACTCTGGCTATGAGAAGCCAACTTCTGGTGTTTGACATTAGCCATGGGCCTATTTGCCTGATATACTCACAGGTTTTTGAGGTTTAGCAGGTTCTGGACTGGAGAATGTGATGCTGAACAGAGGCTAGATGAGGGTCTGTAAGGGCAGGCTGGAAAGAAACAGATCTGGAGGCCTGTGTTTACTTGAAACTAGGAGACAGCTTTCCTGATTTTAAGAATAAAATAAACATTTAACATCCACTTTATTTTCACCTGGCAGGGAGAATCGTTTCATCCTCGAGAATGGCCAATGCTGCTTCTATGAGGCTCACGTACCAGTATAAAGGCTAAATGTAATGCTAAGTGTCTAGTGTAGACTACTCTGGTTAGCACAAGACATGCAAAGTACACATATAGACCACTGATCAAGCAGGATAGAGACACCAGCTGGCTGCTCTTCCTGATGAGTACAGACAACAGTGGAGTGGGCTGACTATGGCCTTACAGTTTCCAGAAAACTGTAAGTGATTTTAACTATGTGTTACCCTAATCGGAGGGGAAAGGAGTTGGCTTTTCAACCTTACCCAGCTCAAGCAGGAGACAGAAGGAGCACATGAAACATTAAGCAAATTAAACAAATTAATTAAACATTAAAAGTCAGGGCTTCCACACCTCTTCTCCCACCAAAAGAGATTCTCCTTTCCTATGCAGAATCCACTTGTTTGTATGGATCAGTGTACACCAATTTAAATCAACCCAGACCTAACCAACTATCTACCTTCTTGGCTTTTCCAGAAGTAGCTTTGGAGGATTTGCTGTAAATGACTGACAAACAGCTATTGGGATAAAGCTACATCCTTGCCTATCCATTAACAAGTGCTGTAAACTGGCATTTAATCATGATTTTCAACATTAGAGCCTCAAGCACATACTTCCTAAGGGTGCACTATTGTGTTATCTCCACAGAAAATGCAATTGCTCATCTCTCTTCCCTAGTTATGCGGGTAATTTAGCTGTTACTGTTCAACGCGGTTCCAGAGAGAGGACAATTTCCCAGTCATAGACCTTATACAGACATATTGCTAGAAGTTGTTAATACCCTTACACTAACGCTAAGCATTCTCTTTCTATTTTTCCTTTGGATTTTTTTTTGCGGCCTTTTTTAGTGGGTTTGGGCCACCAAAAAATAAGAAATAAGTTTGGGAATTCTTCAGTGGATTTTTTTATTCCTTTCATGGGGAGGCCTAACAAATACTGCTCAGAAACTAGAGGGAGTCTTGATCCAGTAATTTCAGATATTCTGTACAGTCTCTTATTGTCCCGCACTTAACTCTGACCTGTCAAACCCTAGGGGTGCTGAAAGCAATTTCTTGAGCTGCTCACCTGTTCTGGAGTTTGCACATCATATATGCTTTGGGATCCTGGACAGTAAACCCTTAAGAGCCAGTCTTCATCCAAACTTCCCCTCCTTGCCTCAGGGGACGTTATTAAATCAGGCTGGAGACAACATTAAAATAAGCATGAGCAAATGAAACTAGAGTGTAGGGAGTAAGAGTTTAGTTTTCAAACACTGGACAAATCAAACTTGCTGTGATGGAAACGACCAAAGGGTTTCTAAATTCTGAAAGAAGAATAATTACTGTCAACATGAATGAGATTTAAACAAATGTCAGTCTCACGGTTAGTTGCTGTCCCTGTAACCTCAAAATCAAATGAGTTGCAATCAATCATGATGAATCATTACACATATTGAATCTATTTCCCCATGTTAAGTATCTTTACACCTTCTTGTCAACTGTATAAATGGGCCATCTTGATTATCACTACAAAAGTTTTTTTTCTCCTGCTGATAATAGCTCATCTTAATTAATTAGCTTCTTGCAGTTGGTATGGGTACTTCCACCTTTTCACGTTCTCTGTATACATATATACACACATCTTCTTACTTTATGTTCCATTCTATGCATCTGATGAAGTGGGCTATAGCCCACAAAAGCTTATGCTCAAATAAATTTGTTAGTCTCTAAGGTGCCACAAGTACTCCTATTCTTTTTGTGGATACAGATTAACACAGCTGCTACTCTGAAACCAATCAGTCATGATGTTTCTCAGGTCACTGTATCAGCCCTGGAGATAATTTGACCTAACTAAAATTCCCTGCTATAATTACAATTGGTGTAGGCCTCCTATTTTACTCCTTGTCCTAAACTGTCGTATAGTGTTCTTGTGTTTCCTAAACTGCTCTGCCAAGAGCAATATATTTAAGGATGGGTTTCTACATTTGCTAAATTTCTCTCTTCAGTAAGTCACAACTTTCTTCTATAAAATCCTTGTCAGCTACAAATCCATTCATGGTCTCTGGCCAAAGGTGAATTTTCTTGGAACGTTTGACGAAAAATGGTTTAACAATTGCAATGAGTAAGTGTCAGAAAACTAGTATCCTTACCCACATACCTGCAAGTAACACCTGCTCTTACTAAAGCCTATAGGACTGTCTTTATGTGGCAGAGCAGGACATCACTGCCCCAGGGACTGGGGAAGGAAGGAAAGAAGGAATAGCTGCCTAGTCTTTGGGCACCAATACCACTCCCTCCTGCTCAAGAGAGGCAATGCCAACAAGTGGTTAGAGCAGGGCATAGGACACCAGGAATCTATTTCCAGCTCTGATACTGGCTAGCTATGTGCAAATCGCTTCCACTCTCTGTGCCTCAGTTTTCCCATCTGTGTAATGGGGTGCTGGATCCTTGCGCCCCAAAGGCCACGAGCCCAACTTACACATGCGGGGTCCTGCGGGACCAGCGATGGCCTGGGCACAGATGGGCCTCGCCCTTGCTTTGCAGCCATGCTGTCGCTGGCCTCCATGTCGCCTGGGCAAGCCTCCCCCCGCCCCGCCTGCGGGGAAGGTGTTACCCCCTCTGTGGCCCCGCCTCCTGCCCCAGGAGACAGCTACGGACGCCTCACCGACACAGCCTTCACTGAAGCCCTTCGCCAGGGAAAATAGTCCCATCTTCTCCCTTTAATCACCTGCAGGGCGGAGAGCGGGAACGAATTCCCTGACCCCACCGTCCCTGAAGGAGGAGAAACAGCCTCACCCGGCCCGAGCTGAGAGCGGGGAGAGTCAGTGATTGTGAAGCTCGTATCCCTCCGCCTTTCTGGTGGTTACGCGTCCCTCGCTCCCATGGCAACTCCAGCCCTAGCCTCTTCATTATGATGAATAGGGCACTCCACCAATCAGAAAAGAAGGCGTTCCGCCTCAGCGAATCAGGGTACTGAGACTAAAGGCCCGCCCTCCAGTTGAGAAAGGTGCTGCAGTGCTGCTTAGCTAGGTAAGCAGTGGGGTCGTCGTCCGCATCAGGTCCGATGGTTGCGGGGGGGGGGGGAGAAGGACTAAAGTGTGGGCTCCCCTCATCTCTCGTAGTAAGGTGAAGCCTGGGAGGACTACATCTCCCAGCATGCCACGTGCCCTGTCACAGCTCGCGAGAGAGCGTTGCATGCTGGGAACTGTAGTCTCTGCTTCAGGCTGGCCCCGGAACCTGCGCACTTGCATGCTGGGAGCTGTAGTTTCTCTGGGGGCGCGCGCTCAGCCCCCCGTGGGTTCTCACCCGTCGTCCCGCCAGCCCGCTCGCTGAGGCCTGGGCTGCCCATGGCGGGAGCTCAGCGCGCCCTCGCCCGCCACGCCTGGGAGTGCGAGGCAGGGGCTGGCCCCAGTGCACACAGAGCTCTCCCCCCAGGAGTCTGGGCGAGGACAGGCCCCGACAGTCAGCGGTCAGGGGTTGGCTCCAGCGTGGGGGTTATATGAACCCCCTGTGACGTGCAAGTGCTTCGCCACCGCTGTGTAGCCAAGGCTAGCGCCGGTGAAATCACCTCAGCGTCAGCGCAGGCAGTGACTCCCAGCCCAGCAAGCCGCCGCCTGTCACCTGGCGCTTTCACCACCAGCGCCACTGCAGCAGGCCGCTGGAGCGAGCGTGGCCTTAGGGTGAAACGCCCACGCCACGACCGGGCGGCGGCACGGTGTGAAGTCATTGCATTCGCCACTGGTGCGTGGTAACTCAAGCTATTACTCCCCACTGCGTTGCCCACGCACCTAACAGGGCAGCATGGGCGGCGGGTATAATATGCCAGGGGCCTCCCCTGGCCCGGCCGCTGCGGCCGGACCCCCAGGGGCAGGGTTTGGGGGGCGGGGGAGGGAGGTTTTTGCTTTATTATGCCCCATGCAGGTCGTGGGGTGGATGAGGAGGTGGTATGTGCTATTCAACTTCCTGGGTTCATCAGTCGTCTCTCCGGGCTCCAGGGAGATTGCTGGTAGGCCCAGGAAGCTGAGGAGCAAATACTGCTGCCTCAGCGGGCCTGGACCCTGCGTGGGGCATATCAAAAGCTTCTTTGGACCGGAGTGAGAGGCAGCTACATGTAAGTAGGGACAGGGCTTTTCCCAGGGCTGTTGCTGCAGCCAAAGTCTTTAGGAAGGAGAAAAGAGCAAGGGGTACTATTGCCTGGTTGGGCTCATGGTGTGGTGTAAGCAGGCCATAACTTGTGTCTAGGAGTTCTGTGCAGTGCCAGAGCTGGCCCCCTTCCTTGTTAGTATAGTGGTGGGTATCCCTGCCTGTCACACAGGAGACTGGGGTTCAATTCCCCGACTGGAAGAATGGTGCCTTTTGACTGCGGAGAAAGAAATGCCTTGCCCAGCCAGCACATTCCTCACCTCCTCCTTGTAGGGCAGGGGTCTCAAACTCAAATGACCACGATAGCCACATAAGGACTAGTACATTGGCCCGAGGGCCGCACCACTGACCACCCCCCTGCTGCCCTGGCCCCACCCCCACTCCACCCCTTCTGTGAGGCCCCGCCCCTGCCCCACCCCTTCCATGCCCCCATTCCAACCCCTTGCCTGCCCTGCCCCCGTGCCGGGACCTGGGGGAGGGGGTACACAGGGATCTGCGTGTTGCCCTGGCGGTTCCCCATTCCCGGCCAATAGGAGCTTCGGGGGAGGTACCTGGAGGAGCGGCCAGGGCAACACACAGACCCCTGTGTCCCCCCAGGTCCTGGCCGCTTCCCAAAGCGGCGCGGGGGCAGGGCAGGCAGGCAGGGAGCCAGCCCTGCCCCTGCTGCGCAGGCCACGTGTTTGAGACCCCTATTCTTGGGTGACTTCCATTCACACCCTGACCCCGCAGTGGTGATTTTTACTTCCAGAGAGACAATTAGCTGGCAAGGCCACCCCTGCCTGCTTGCCCAAGCGAAAGCATCTACATCACCTTCCGCCAATGGGCACAGCTTCAAGACCTGCATGTCTGGACACATTTCAGAGTCGCAAAGGGAAATACTTTGGCCAAGGGCATGAGGACAATCGCCCCGCCAAACGGGTTGGCAGCTGGTCAAGGGGTGAGAAAGAGAGAAAAGCGGACAGGCAGCAGGCTGGCCTCCTGTCTTTTTTCCTTTTGTTACAATTTTAAATGTGACAGCCAAAGAGGCCTTGGCTGAGTTTGTGATGGCATGACTTTGAGGAGCGTCTGAAGTGTGGAAGGTGGAGGGTAGAAAGAAATGGTTGTCAGAGGAATCATAAAATATTAGGGTTGGAAGAGACCTCAGGAGGTCATCTAGTCCAACCCACTGCTCAAAGCAGGACCAACACCAACTAAATTATCCCAGCCAGGGCTTTGTCAAGCTGGGCCTTAAAAACCTCTAAGGATGGAGATTTCACCACCTCCCTAGGTAACCCATTCCAGTGCTTCACCACCCTCCAAGTGAAATAGTTGTTTCCTAATATCCAACCTGGACCTCTCCCACTGCAACTTGACACCATTGCTCCTTGTTCTGTCATCTGCCACCACTAAGAACAGCCTTGCTCCATCCCCTTTGGAATCCCCCTTCAGGTAGTTGAAGGCTGCTATCAAATCCCCCCTCACTCTTCTCTTCTGCAGACTAAATAAGCCCAGTTCCCTCCGCCTCTCCTCATAAATCATGTGCCCCAGCACCCTAATCATTTTTGTTGATCTCTGTTGGACTCTCTCCAATTTGTCCACATCCTTTCTGTAGTGGGGCCCCCAAAACTGGACACAGCACTCCAGTTGTGGCCTCATCAGTGCCGAATAGAGGGGAATAATCACTTCCTGCAATCTGCTGGCAATGCTCCTACTAATGCAGCCCATTATGCCGTTAGCCTTCTTGGCAAGAAGGGCACACTGCTAACTCATATCCAATTTAATCATAGAATACCAGGGTTGGAAGCAGTGATGAGCTGCCAAAATCTTAACAACGGGTTCTCTCCTCACCCCACGAGGGGGCCGTTGCCCACCCCCGCCCCCCGGGACTCCTGCCCCATCCAACCCCCCCACCCCCCGCGTTCCTTGACGCCCCCCACCCAAGACCCCTGCCCCATCCACTCCCCTCCCCTGACTGCCCCCAGAACTGGGCAGGAGGGTCTCGTGGGCCACTGTAGTGGGTGCCCACCCCACCCCTAAGAGCCAGAGGCACCTGCTGGGGGGCGAGGTGGGAAGTCCCAGCGATGCTTACCTGGGGCAGCTCCCAGGAAGCATCCGGCAGGTCCCTCTGGCTCCTAGGGTTGGGGGAGCATAGCTAGGGGAGGAGCAGGGGGAGCGGCCGCTCCCCCCACTGATCACATCAAAAGTGGTGCCTTAGGCACCGACTCCCTGGGTGCTCCGGGGTTGCAGCACCCACGGGGAAAATTTGGTGGGTGCAGAGCACCCACCAGCAGCTCCCCGCCCCGTGCCTGGCCCCAGCTCACCTCCGCTCCACCTCCAGCTCCTCCCCTGAACGCACCGCCCCGCTCTGCTTCTCTGCCCCCCTCACCCCCACTTCCCGCTAATCAGCTGTTTGGCGGGAAGCCGGGGAGGACTGAGAAGCAGGCCACGGCTTCCCACTCAGGCCGAGGGTGCAGAGGTGAGCTGGGGCGGGGAGCGGTTCCCCTGCGCGCCACCCCGGGTTACCTGCTGCGGTGCGGGTGGCCCTCCTCATCCCCCCGAGCTCACCATGTTGGTCAGGCATGACTTGCCCTTGGTGAATCCATGTTGACTGTTCCTGATCACCTTCCTCTCCTCCAAGTGCTTCAGAATTGATTCCTTGAGGACCTGTTCCATGATTTTTCCAGGGACTGAGGTGAGGTTGACTGGTCTGTAATTCCCTTTTTAAAGGCACTACATTTGCCTTTTTCTAATCATCCGGGATCTCCCACGATCGCCATGAGTTTTCAAAGATAATGGCCAATGGCTCTGCAATCACATCAGCCAACTCCCTCAGCACCCTCGGATGCATTACATCTGGCCCCATGGACTTGTGCACATCCAGCTTTTCTAAATAGTCCTCAACCTGTTCTTTTCACCAGGTGCTGAGCAGCCCATCAGTGAGTGAAAGGTCCCAGACAGGTGCGGTAGGAGGAGCTGTGTAGCCCTTGAAGGCGGCCTGCTGAGAGGCTTTTCCCTGCAGCAGCTTGGGGTCTGTGGAGGGGAGGCGCGGTATGGCTGCAGCTGGCTCGGGGTACCTCTGGGTTGGCGGGGGAAGGCTCGGGGCTTCGACTGGCCCAGGACTCCTCCGACCAAAGGGGGGCTGGCATTCGGGCCTCCAGCCAGTGTGGGGCTCCTCCGATCGAGGGGCAGGAATGCTCAGGAATCCTCTGGGCACGGGGGACTCGCGGCCCCATCCGCAAGGGAGGTGCAGGGGTTCTCAGGGCTCCGGCTGACAATGGCCTGCTGGTTCGAAATTCTGAGCTGCAATCCACCCATAGAATAGGGCCCCGGGGACCGTCCAACCAGCAGCCAGTGTGGCTGACCCCAGGGACCACCTTAGCAGCAGACCCCTAAGGGGGGCTCCACCCGCCACCCATGCAGGCCAATTAGCTCAAGCTTAAAGCACCACTTAACTTGAGCCAGAGATTTTTGTGTGTAGCTGGAAGTTGAGTTGGGGTGGCACTTGAGTTATAACTTGAGCTAACTGTGCTGTCAAGACAGGCTCCCAGAGCTAAATTACACAGTGGACCTCTCTGGCCCTTGGGCTGCTCCAGTTGGAAGAGCACAAAGGTGGTTTAACCCCTCTTCCCTGAGCTCCGAGTTGTGTGCTGCACCTCGTAGAGGCACAGTCGTTATGATGGGGGGGTCAGCATTCAGCAGGCCAAAGCCCTTTAGACTTCACATACTCACTAGACAGCTGACGAGGCTGAACATTTTCAGTAAAAGTTTCTTTTAAAATGAAAATAAATCTACACTGGATAATTCATAAAGCCAGAAAGGACCATTAATCCCTGGGGAGAGGATGAGAAAACAAACAACACGTGACAGTTGTGTAGGTAGTCACATTGCTTAATGCGTTACTGGAAACTGCTCAGATACTACAGTGATAAGTGTGGTATAAAAACCTGTACAGAATAGAATAGTAAATAGTTAGATCGTCTAGTCAACGTTCCGTGTATCACAGTCCATTAAATTTCACCCAATTACCCTTGTATTGAGCCCAGTATAAGAACATAACGGCCATACTGGGTCAGACCAAAGGTCCATCTAGCCCAGTATCCTGTTCTCCAACAGTGGCCAATGCCAGGTGCCCCAGAGGGAATGAACAAAACAGGTAATCATCAAGTGATCCAACCCCTGTCGCCCATTCCCAGCTTCTGGCAAACAGAGGTTGCGCTGCCCATCCTGGTTAATAGCCATTGCTGGAATAGCCTCCATGAATTCATCTTTTTTGAACCATGTTATAGTCTTGACCTTCACAAAATCCTCTGGCAAAGAGTTCCACAGGTTGACTGGGTGTTGTATAAAGAAATACTTCCTTTTGTTTGTTTTAAACCTGCTGCCTATTAATTTCATTTGCTGACCCCTAGTTCTTGTGTTCAGAGAAGGAGTAAATAACACTTCCTTATTTATTTTCTTCACACCAGTCATGATTTTATAGACCTCTATCGTATTCCTCCTTTGTTGTCTCTTTACCAACCTGAAAAGTACCAATTTTATTAATGTCTCCTCATACAGAAGTTGTTCCATACCCCTAATCATTTTTGTTGCTCTTTTCTGAACCTTTTCCAATGCCAATATATCTTTTTTGACATGGGGTGACCACATCTGCATGCAGTATCCAACTTGAGTTTGACTAAGGCATAACTTTTATATAATTGTGTATAAAATGTTTAGGTTAATTAGCTGCATAACTGTCAGGATTATCCAACAACAGCTTTGTTCATTAAATGTTGCATTACAATTTGTTATATGGTTATTTAATAGTGATTTACTTCATAAAACTATATAGTCTGATTTATCAGAGAGACAAGATGGGTGAGGTGATACCTTTTATTGGACCAACTTCTGTTGGTGAGAGAGACAAGCTTTTGATCGTACACAGAGCTCTGGGAAACTTACTCAATGTCACAGCTAAATACAAGATGGAACAGATTGTTTTTCATAAATAGATAACATATATTTCAAGGGACCATTCAAAGTAAAGTGGTCTGATTTATGTAATCATTGTGTTGTATAGTGATAAGAACACCTTTATCATTTTTATTTTACTTCATCATCATCATCCAGATGAGATGTCATGTAAAGCACAGTCAATCTGAAATCCTTACCACATCTAACAGTTGGCTTGGAATGAACCAGTACTCTAGAGACACAATACCTGCAATTTTCTGATGGGCCAATCCGTTTTTAGTTTCTTGTCCTTATCATTGCTAAGTAAATCTTCCAAATACGACTGATCCAGTGTCATCTATCTGGCTGAGTATGCAGATAAACAGCCTGAAACAATAACTCTAAAACGTGTGCAATACCACCATTACTGTCATCACCAAATGTTAACTCTGGGGTCTAGTAATGTCAGTTTAAATGTCAATATTGTCAATTATTTCGCTGTTGATCATTTGAACAGAAACATCTAGGCATGTTGTGAGAGGAGCTTGAAAAGAGCACTAACGCTTCCCACTCCAGCTGAGTCCCACTCTAACCTGGTGCTTATAGCAAGTTATGGTGTATTTCTCATCTTTTTTACTCTGGATCAGCCTCCTAAAGGGAGCTAAATGAAATTCTGGATGGGAGGAGGATCAGGCCTCTGAAGCTCAAAGGGAAGGAAACGAACACCTACCTATATCTGATTTCTTTCACAGAACTGAAGGAAAATGAACCAAATTCAATCTTTGCTCAATGATTGCCTTATCAGAACAAAACATGTGGAACATGCGGCCATCATCAAATTAAAGGACGATTCTGTGTGGGAATCAACCGTTGGCTTTAATGTAAGAAAATAGAAAGCATCCTAGCAAGTGACACTGAAGGTAGAAAATTTAGAAATGTACCACACTCTTTTAAGGGAGGGAGCATGAAGTAGTGATTAGAGAGGGGACTGTCAGTCAGCACTGCTGGGTGCTAATAAATATTCCTGACTCGTCCACTGGCTGTGTGACATTGAGCAATTCTCATAACCTCTGAGCCAAATGGGGTATAATTAGGGCCCAACCAAATCCACGGTCCATTTTGGTCAATTTCACAATCGTAGGATTTTTAAAATAGTAAATGTAATGATTTCAGCTATTTAAATTTGAAATTTCATGGTGTTGTAGTCGTAGGGGTCCTGACCCATAAAGGAGTTGTCGGGGGGTTGCAAGGTTATTGTAGGGGGCGGGTTGCAGTACTTCTACCCTTTTACTTCTGCGCTGCTGATGGCAGCGGCACTGTCTTCAGAGCTGGGCAGCTGGAGAGCGGCGGCTGCTGGCCGGGATCCCAGCTCTGAAGGCAGAGCCACTGCCAGCAGTAGCACAGAAGTAAGGATGGCATGATACGGTATTGCCACCCTTACTGCTATGCTGCTGCCTTCAGAGCAGGGCCTTCAGTCAGCAGCCGCCACTCTCCGGCCGCCCAGCTCTGAAGGCAGCAGTGCAGAAGTAAGGGTGGCATGGTATGGTATTGCCACCCTTACTTCTGTGCTGCTGCTGGTGGGGCACTGCCTTCAGAGCTGAGTGCTCTCTGGCTGCCTAGCTCTGAAGGCAGTGCAGAAGTAAAGTTGGCAATACTGTGACCCCCCTAAAATAACCTTGTGACCCCCTGCAATTCCCTTTTGGGTCAGGACCCCCAATTTAAGAACTGCTGGTCTCCCCTGTGAAATCTATATAGTATAGGGTAAAAGCACACAAAAGACCAGATTTCACCGTCTGTGACTTGTTTTTCATGGCCGTGAATTTGGTAGGGCCCTAGGTATGATACTACTTACTAAAAAGTGTGTTGTGAGATTGAATTTGTTGTAAAGCACTCATGTTAGATCTTTGGAGGAAAGGTGTTATATCAGCAGAACTCTATTTCTTTCATGCTTTGGACTGCGTTTGATTGTGTTGATTTTGTTCTGTTATCAAGAAGGTACCAAACAAGACAACAGAATAGCAGCACTTCTGTATTGTATGGCAAAACTAATGTTTCCCCTGTCTAATTTTATTTTATCTTATTTATGTTACATAGGAACAGAGGGGATCAAATCTGTCTCTCTATTTACTTATGTGGTCTCATCACCATAGTTTCTGAGCACCAAAGTGTTATCCATAGGACAGTAGCAGTCAGCGAGGATCTAAAATGCTAAAACTTCATCTTCACTCTAGAAGTGTGGCTGATGGAGACTGGGGGCAGATTCTTAGCTGGTGTAGATTCTCATAGCTCCACTGACTTCAATGGATCTATGGCATTTCACACCAGCTGAAGATTTGCTCCTAGATTCTAGCATGTAATGCTCCATCTTGATCTGAAAAGCTCACTTGCTGGAGTCTCTCAAAGCTATGTCTGTATATTAAAGATGGAGAATATTAGTATTTGAACCTGCCATCTGTGTGCTCAGCACTATGCAAACACAGAGCAAGGCAGAGTCCTCTGCTCCAGAGAGGTTTTAACCTAAGGGCCCAATCCTGTAAACAGTGCTGGGCATACTGCTTACCATTAGTCCCACTGTAATCAATGGGACTACTCATAGGGGTAAATGCAAGCATTTGTGAATCAGATCCTAAATCAGACACTGAAAAAACAGTTCATTCTTACATGGACTAAAAGCCCAATTTCAAAGTTGTTCAGACATTTTCCTTTTTTGGTCATCATTATCTATTTATGAAATCGTCTTTGGTTAATTATCAGACATAACAGAAGAAGTAAAAAGAAAAGGAGTACTTGTGGCACCTTAGAGACTAACCAATTTATTTGAGCATGCATCCGATGAAGTGAGCTGTAGCTCACGAAACCTTATGCTCAAATAAATTGGTTAGTCTCTAAGGTGCCAAAAGTACTCCTTTTCTTTTTGCGAATACACACTAACACGGCTGTTACTCTGAAACAGAAGAAGTGTTTTTTAATGATTGCAAAAGTGTGTCCTTTTGGTCCATAACAAAACGTCCCATTTTATCAATTTAGCTGCAGCCACAGAATGCCTTAATCCTCAGCTCTGCTTTCTTCAAGAACTTATTACAGGTCAGAAGAGAAGGACTTTACTTCCAGGAGAAGCAGTATAAATGTGTCCGAGCAGATGCGTACTCCATCTATCTTAAAAATGTAAGTTGCTAACATGTATGGCAAGTAGGTCCAAGCACTGAAAAAAGTATTTGATAGTTTTCCTCTTTCCTTCCCTCATCTCCTGTTTATATTAACACCCAGAGTCGATTAGAGGTTAAACAAAATGCTGCCTCCTTTCTATCCACAGCACCTTTACATATATGGGGCAAACAAATAAATGCACAGCAGAGCATCTCTACAAGGAAAATGACAAGCATATAACATAGATTAAAACAGAAATATATTCTACCATCCATCTCAAAGTATCCGACAATTTTATTTCTTTACTAACACTGAGAAGGGAAACTGAATTCTGTTATCCCAAATATTTTACTCCAACTATTTGTGGCACAATCACTATTTCTGGCTTTTAGGATAAACCAGGTGCTGAGATTTCTCATTATGGGCGGTCTCATTTCCAGCTGTGTGGAAGTGTAGATGTAAAACGAGGTGGCCAGGTTTTCTGAGTAACTTCACTGGCCAATGACACCAACTGAGAATCAGTATCAGCATCTTGACTTGTCACTGAAGAGCTCAACCCTTTCTCTCTCTTTTTTTTTCAAACAAAAGTAGAAGTGTTAACCCCAGGGATCTGGCCCAGTTTCATGTTGATTAACTACATTATGACAGCATAAACTTCCAGCCACTTTGCAGTTGCAGTTAGATGTGGTATGCTTCTCTTCTTTTTTAATGTTATGTAGCATTTGTGATGCTGGTAAACCAGGTGCCAGCTCATGCCAAGGTCCCCAGGCTGCAGTGGAACACTGACAAATAGCTGGAATGAGTCTGGCTCACCTGTGTGTTAGTATTGTTAAAATAGGTTTTAGAATTATAAGAATGTGTTTAGTGTTTAGACTTTACTGAATGCTTTTGAGTTGCTGCCTGCATTCTCACTTATAACTTCTGTATTCCATATTATAAGGCAGGGGTTGGCAACCTTTGGCAACCAGCCCATCAGGGTAAAGCTGCTGGCAGGCTGGGCCAGTTTGTTTATCTGGTGCGTCCACAGGCATGGAGCCCCTGGCCAATGGGAGCTGTGGGAAGCAGTGGCTAGCATGTCCCTCGGCCCGCACCGCTTCCCGCAGCTCTCATTGGCTGAGAACGGCGAACCGCGGCCAGTGGGAGCTGCAGGGCTCTGTGCCTGCAGACGCTCCAGATAAACAAACTGGCCCGGCCCGCCAGCGGCTTTACCCTGACGGGCCAGGTACAAAAGGTTGCCAACCCCTGTTATAACGTAATATTTGAGTGGTAGTATTATAAGCCTCTGTGACTCTGTAAATCACCAGACAGGAGAGAAACATTATTCATTAACTAGTGCAAAGTGCCAATCTGTAACAGAAAGTGTTATGTCTTGCCCAACAGGAACAGTCCATTGACAGCAGATGGATTATTATGGAATGTTAAAGGGGACAAAAGACTGTGTTGCTCTACTTCCCTCCCGCCCCTTCCCACCCATGAAAATGAGTCATGCAAGTGGATTCCTCCCATCATCTAAGTTTACAGCTCAGAGCACATGGCAGAGGGAAATAAAAAACCCCAGACAGAAGAAACTGATTATCTCTATGCTGCTTTGACTCTGGAGGGCAAGGTTTATTAGGCATAAGCAAGAGAACCCTAGGGCTTAACCTCGGTTAGCCTTAAAGGATATATAGAGCTTGCTTATTATAGAAGCCTTTATAACTGTTTGAAACTTAAGATGTGTAACCCTTCTGCCTGTCAGAGTTGGCAGCAACAAGGGCCAGGTTCTGTATCTAGGGGTTCCGTTCCAATAACACATTGCAAAACTGGCTCAAGCCCCCACCCAGTGACCTGGGACAAATATATACCACCACCCCTGGGTGCCTCTAAGAGGCAATACTTCCCCTCTTGCAAGCACAGAGTCTGAGTGTAGCAAAAGCCTTTTAATAACAGAGAGAAACAATGTGGCATTATGTTGGGGAAACACCACCAACAGGATTCATTACACAAACCATGAGCAAAAACCCACCCCAAGCAAATTGGGCCGTGTCTTTTCCCTTTGGTTCTTGAGTCCAACAACCCAAAAAGTCACCCAAAGTCCCAAAAGTCCAGCAACCCTGAAGTCCAGCAACCCAAAAGTCTCTGTCTCTGTCCTTGGTGAGTCCAGAGTTCAAAAGTTCATCTGCAGAGTTTTAACCCCCCAGCCTGTGTGGAAATGGGGTGTGGGGAGTAAAGAGGCACCTTACATTTTCCAGTGGCTGACTGCCCTGCCTCTCCATGGGTTTCTGCTGCAGCCTTCACCACCAGCTGCTCCTCTCCAGGAGCCATCCTGCTAGCCACTCCGCCAGCTGCTCCTCTCCAGTAGCCATCCTGTGAGCCGCTCAACAATATATCTTCAGGTTCCCTACTACTTAACACAGTACTCAATGATTTCAGCTCATAGTATGGGAGCCCCAGTGCTGGTTCACCATTGGCCCAAAGTGAAGTCAGCTCTACAATCTGTAACCAGACTCCTTATGGAATCAAAATTAGCTCTGTTATTACACAGTGGAGAGAAGAGGAAGTGCAGGTGGCATTTAGAGCCCTCAGAAGGGTCCCATACCACAAGGTACAAATGTCTGTCCCCAGCCTTCCTCCATTCACTGAGTTTTGGAACCCATGTCTCTTGCCTAGCGAGTGCTACTTAGTTGATGGCGAGTCCCTCCATCATAACAAAAAGCCAAGTACAGTTCCACTGTCCTTGATTCACATCATCAGGATAACAACACTTTATTCTTCCTGCCCCAATAACAGAGAAATTGGGGATCCCCCAGCAGCCAAAGTGACCATCTAGGCTGGGTAGGTGTGCCTATGCAAATGAGATCAGCCCCTGAAGTTCTTTTCCACAACCTGCCACAACTCACCACCAGATGTCAGGGTAGAGCTCATCCTCACTCTGCTTACATCCTCCCCACAGCCAAGAATTTGGCATCCCAAGAAATCACACTCCCTATTACACCAACTCATTGGTTCCCTCTAAAGGGCCTCAGGAAGCCCACTATGGCTTCCACAAGCCTGTGTGCTAAGTGTATTGGTGCCTCACTAGTCACCCCAGGTGCATCATAAGTTAACCGTTTTACAGGTCTTATTACCCTGTCCCGTCTGTTGAGAATCTCTGTTGCAGAGGTAGCAGGGATATCTTCTTGAGTGACAGATGGACAGGTTTCCTTTGAGGATCCCTCGGCTACTGCCATAGGCCCCTGCATCTCTAATTCTGACCGTGGAAGGTCCAGCGTGCCTAGGGCCCCCTCCACCTGGATGTCTCCACTGTCCAATAACCTGTGTGCATCATCATAGGGGGTCCCATCGGCGGCACAGGGGTGCCAGTAACAGGCCTAAATACCTCCGCCATGGGGTTTAGAGCTGAGGCGGGTGAGCTGTCTATTGGCTCAGCTGGTCGACACCAAAATCTTGTCTCCATTCCAGGATATACCATGGTCATTTCTTCCTCTTCAGCCTCACTCTCCAATGTGCTGAATAGGGGTAGGTTAGCTTCAGAGGGCCCGCTGTCCGTATTGGATGGCGGCTTTGGTCCAGCACTTCTGTTCTGCCTGGCTGCCTTGTCATAGCCCATCTCATAAGGGGTGCCTACCAATTCCCCCACGGGGAACAAAAGGTTTCTATGCACCATCTTTATTTGCCCTGGACCCTCCTCAGGTTTGATCTTGTAGACCGGAAGATCTCCCAGCTTTTCCATCACCAGGTAAGGTACTTCATTCCATCTGTCAGCTATCTTGTGTTTGCCAGCAATACCCAAATTTCGCAGCAGGACTCTGTCCCCCAGCTGAAGGTCCTGCGAATGCACCCTAGCATCATATCGATGTTTGTTGCGGTCTGAGTTCTTCCCAGCTGCAGACATAGCTAAGTGATAAGCACCCCGCAGCTTTTCTGTTAGTCGAGACACATACTGCTGGTGAGTTTCATAGCTCATCTTCTGACCCCGGGTGATACAGTGTTGTCCTAGACTTTTTAATTCCTGCTATCCTCAGCACCTCCTTCAGAAGGCGACTCTCAAAATCCCACCTCTGATCAGAGTGTATCCGGGCTGGGAATCCATAAACTGAGAAATATTTCTCCCACAATACTCGAGCGACGGTGGTGGCCCTCTGATCACGTGTGGGATATGCCTGCGCATACCGCATAAAATGGTCAGTCACTACGAGCATGTTTCCAACATTCCTCTTGTCTACTTCTAGAGAGAAGAAATCAATGCATACCAGTTCCAAAGGTTTGTTACTGGTGATGTTCTTGAGATATGCAGCTCTCGTGGGCAGTTTTCCTTTGAACACATCGAGCGCAGGTCTCACATTTCCTGCGAACATCTTCAGCCATCCAGGGCCAACAGAACCTACTACAAATAAGTTCCAGGGTCCTCTCCATCCCTAGATGTCCAAAGTCATCATGCAGGGCCCTCATGGCCAGGGCTCTGTACTCTTTTGGCAGCACTAGCTGTGCTCGCTGCTTTTGTAACGGGTCCACGGTCACTCGGTGTAGCACTCCCTGAATCAGTTTTAGTTTGGTCCATTCTCTCAATAGTAGTTTACCCTCTGGGTTAGGTGGGACAACCGCAGCTGGGCTTCGCCCCTCCCTTTTGGCAACTAGCGTATCATAAATATCAACATCTTGCAGCTGGGCTTCTTGCCAATCAGCCGCATTGAGCATGGGCAATGGAGATTGGTCCAATGCTATTTAGTTCACCGAGGCAGAAGGCATGCTTTCAGGGGGCAGGCCCAGAGCTTCTTTAACACATCCCTGAAGGCTCCAATGGGCCTCCGGCTCTCGACAACTCACACTGCAAATAGCTCTCACTCCATCCAGGGTACCACACAGACCTCTGGTGCCTGAGGACGCCTGGACAGTGCATCCATATCTACATTGCTTCTCCCTGATCGATATTGAATGCTGAAGTCATAGCTAGCCAAAGCAGCCACCCATCTTTGCCCTGTAGCATCCAGCTTAGCACTTGTTAACACATAAGTCAGTGGATTGTTGTCTGTCCAAACCTGGAACTGAGCACCATACAGGTAGTCTCAGAATTTCTCAGTGATGGCCCATTTCAAGGCCAAGAGCTCCAGCTTGTGGGTGGGATAGCGAGTTTCACTATCAGACAGTCCTCGGCTGGCAAAGGCTACAGGTTACAGGTTACGTTTGCCTTCCACTTCCTGACACAGGACTGCTCCCAGACCCTCCAAACTGGCATCAGTATGCAGGATAAACAGTTTGCTGGGGTCAGCAAAGACTAGGACCGGAGCATGAGTTAGGCAAGTAATGATTTCTTGAAATGTCCTCTCACATCTCTCATCCCACCGTGGCCCAAACGGTTCGAAGGGGCCATAGTGTCTCTGCACAGGAGGTTTTGGGGACCTCCCCTTGTTCTTGGTCTTAGATTTGTTTTTTCCGGGCTGTTATCCCCGGTAAGATCATTCAGAGGCTTTACAATCGTAGCATAGTTCTTCACAAATCTGCAGTAGTAGCCACTAAATCCAAGAAAGGTCTTGAGTTCTCTGTAGTTACTTGGATGTGGCCAGGTAGTGAGTGCTTCTATTTTATTGGGATCAGTACTCACACCCTTTTGGGACACGATGTGATCCACATACTTCACTGAGGTTCAGCAGAACTGGCATTTGTCTACCGAGAGCTTCAAACCATAGTCCTCCAACCTATCAAGCACTTTAAGAAGTCTTTCTTCATGCTCCTCCAAGATTCTTCCAAACACAATCAGGTCATCCAAATAAACTAACACTTGCAGTAAATTCATGTTTCCCACGACTTCCTCCATAAGACATTGAAATGTGGCAGGCGCTCCCGAAATCCCCTGTGGCATGCGTTAGAACTGATAAAACCCTAATGGGCAAATGAAGGCTGTCTTCTCCTTATCTTCTTCTCCCAGGGGCATCTGGTAGTATCCACTCCGGAGATCCAACACAGAGAACCACTGGCTTCCCAGCAAGCAATCTAAGGCATCTTGAACTCAAGGCATAGTGTACTGGTCAACCACAGTATGGCTGTTTAGGGTGCGGTAGTCAATACACATCCGGATTTTCCCGTTCTTTTTCTGGACTACCACAAGGGGTGAGGCCTATGGGCTGCGGGACTCTGTAATGATGCCATTCGCAATCAGCTCTTGAAGATGACGTCACACATCTTCCACCTCAGAGAGGGCAATCCTCCTAGATCTCTCCCTAAAAGGTTGAGAGTCATGTAGTCTGATGTTGTGCTCTACTCCTTTTGAACATGCCACATCCCACTCATGCAGTGTGAACACTTTGGATCTTTCACAAAGTTTCTTCCTCGGGCGATCTGTCCACTCCTCGGACAATGGTGAATCTCCAAAGTCAAACTTTGCTGGGTCTATTGCTGGAACTTGAGTTTCACACTGGGGTTTTACAGTCGACTCAGGCTCAAAGAGGTCTGCTATCTTTTGTCCTTGATCACACCTTTGGGAGCGTAGAGGGCCCTGAAAACAGCTACTGCAAGTTCCTTAATTCCCTACAGCAAAGGGGCAAGAAGGCTTCACTCATTTGTGTATATATGTTTAGCTGCTTTAACTTTGTAAATAATTCTCTTTTCCTGCTGAATAAATGTTTATAGACCCTATTATAGGATTTGCTACAAACGTTGTCTTTGGTGTGAGCTCTAAGATGCAATTGGCCTGGGTAAGCGACAGGTCCTTTGGGACTGGGAGTAACCTGAGTACCGGAGTATTGATGTGATTTTTGGTGTAAGGGACCATCTGTCACAAAGGTACGCTCACCTGGGTGGCGAGATAGATCAGAGTACCCAAGGGGACTGTGACTCCATGTGAAAGCTGGTATAGTTCCTGAGGAGTTTATCTTTGATATTTGGTTGGTGCACTCTAAGTGTAGAACTCACAGCCAATTTGGGGTTAGTGCCCTGCTTCCTAACAGTCTGCCCTGACGTTGGTGCTTATGCTCTTGAGTCACTGCAGGCAGCTGTACACTGTTCTTCTGAGCTGTGAAACTGCACACATGTTCCACCCCAAAGGTAGCTGAGTGGTGATGGGTAGTGATTCCTGTGCACATGCATACACACTTGCTAATCCTCACATCCCATGACTCAGATACTTAACTCAGTAATTGACATCATGTAATTCAAATATGGGAGTTGAGTGTGCTCAGCAACTCCCAGAAGATGCTGGGCAACCCCACGCATTTGCATCCTAATTCAGTAATTCCCAATGGGACTTCCATTCATTATTTCAAATTAATGAGATTCAGATATGATTAGTTTGTAAAGCCTTTTTGGAGTCTTTCAAATTATACACAGCACACACATCTATTTTATTAATATTTTAATAACATTTTTGTGGGTTATACTTAGCACCCGGATTGCACTTTATCTCTTCAAAGTGCTTTATAAAAAACATTATTTATGAATAAAGGTGGGAACATGCAGTATAATAAAAAAACAGAACAGCTATTGCTTGGCTTGATTAAAATATACAAATATATATAAAACCCATCATCTTAAATGAATTTATATCTGCTATCAATATCAGTCTTGATTTAGGCTCTAAAACAGTATCTTTTCTTCCTCAAAGTGACACACAACTTAAAGATAGAAAACATCCTTGTCTAGCATACCCTGATAAATAGTATATATATTTAGAAGAACCCTGCAACTTTTAACCAGTTTTCTTCTTTATCTAGGAGAACAGAGGTCTGATAGCTGTGAAAACAGATTCATACATCTTGGTTGCTACTTACTCTGAGGGCATGTATCCCAGTGTGTGTGTGGAAGCTATAGAGAAACTGGGTAATTACTTCATGTGCATATATGTCTGAATGTAACTTGTAGAGAGATGTTACAAGTAGGGGGCAGCATTTCAGTCCAGCAAACTGCCTGGAACATTTGGGACTTCAGAAAATCTTGAAAGCCCATAAAAACGAAAATTAAAATGGACCTTATGTTGTTTAGTCAGAAACATGCTATCAATCTCCTTCAATTTCCACAGAATAAACACATAAAGGTATCTGTATAAAATTTTAAAAAGAAAAGCTTTTACTGTTCACAATCCTATAATTATAGTTAATTTTTAATAGGGATACTATGGATTGATTTAAGAAAACCCGCTTGAAAACATTATAGTTAATATTATTGGCCTGATTCTTAGCTACTCTGTTCCTGTGCTTGGAGTGGAGCAAAAGTAGTTTAAAATTAGATCAACATAACTACATCACTAAGGGCTGTGAAAAATCCACACTCCTGAGTGGCATAGTTAAGCCATCCTAAGTCTCTATGTACACAGTGCTATGTTGACAGAAGAATTCTTCCATCAGTCTAGCTACGATCTTTCAAGGGTATGGATTACCGATGCCAATGGGAGAATCCCTCCCGTCAGCGTAGGTAATGTCTACATTGAAATGCTACAGTGGCCCAGCTGTGCCGCTGTAGTGTTTTAAGTGTAGACGAACCCTCAGGGTATGTTTATTCTTCAATCATGGGGTATGATCGCAGCTGGAGTAGACATACAAAGCTGAGGCAGTGCGTGCTTCAGCCTGGGCTGTGCAAGCTCACCCAGAACCATGGATAATTACTCCCAGGGCTAGTCCGTGCTGAAACCTGCACTGCCACAGCTTCGCTACTACAGTACGCTACACCTGAGTGCGCTAGCTAGATTAAAGCTAGCGCACTCAGGTGTATCCCCCCAGTCACACCTGTGATTGCAGTGTAAACTGAGCTTGTGTTTGCTCGGTCAGACAGAGGTTTGGAGAGGTTTATTTTTGCACAGCCTTTTGTTATTCAGTTTAATCTTTTCCTCCAGAGAAAACAAAGTAGCTTTATGTATTCTACTTTATGTAGTTCAAGGGGAGATTTCTGCATATGATTGGTTTGTAACGTGCATGCTGATCTGAAGAAGGGGTGTTTAGACAAGAATTTCTTAATGTCACAATCTTACAATAAGAAATATTCTGTTTATTTCAAATGACACACTGAAGATATATTTGGAGTTACTAATAGTAAATGTAGGTATTCATATATTTTAAGTATTCACAAACAAATACTGATGCAAGTTAGATTATGATCCCTTTCATTCAATTACAGTACATTCCAGTGTTGATTTAAAGTGGAGCATTTCCATTATGGCAAATATTAAAAAAGAAAATGTCTTCTATTTGTTTTTTTCCCCTTAGCGGACTATTTCAGAGATAAAGAAAACTGAATCTTCAAATAACTTAAACTTGATCAAGCTTATGAAGACTGGTTTGTTAGAAAACCATGGATGGAAGTTTGTACTGAAGCACATCCAAGCAAGCAATACAATATCCATTATTCTTCAATATTCTAAATCCATAGTGAAGGCTCTGAAAGAGAAGGATAATCCACAGCATGTGAATCCCACCAGTGCAGCCTAACAGCCCCCTGAATTGTCAGCTCCACCATCTTCATGTACAAAAATTACAGCTCATAAATCCATGCATGTGTGGTGGCATTTGGGCTCTAGTTCGGATGGGTTCCAAGAGTCTAATATTGCAAGATGCAGAGCGTCTCCTACAAGGTGCTGAGTACCCTCTACACACAGTGACTTCCCTGGAAGTTGAGCCCTTTCTCCATGTCTCCAGTAGGAGTTGATGGTGCCCAGCATATCATAGGATCAGGCCCGAAAACTATAACTTCATATAATCAAAAGTACAGTTGGGTGATGTTCTCAAGAGACTGAGTTAAGGTGTTTTTCTTCATTTTAACACTATCTTTTTTTTTGTTTTACCCAATCTCCTAGTAAGAAAGCAGTTAATTTCTCTGAGCTGTGGGGCATCTCTCACAGGACATGTACCATATTCACAGCATCAAAACGGAGTAGATTAATGAAATGTGTTGCATGAACATGTAGTTCAATGTAAGCTCACAAATTGCATTGGTTGCCTTGGAATGTCTTGAATAAAATGCCATGTTTATACCCATCTATTTGCACTGCCATTGAAAGATATATTCATAGTGTTTAAGGCCAGAAAGGACCATTAGATCATCTAATCTGACCTCTTGCGTAGCACAGGCCATTACATTCCACACAGTTATCCCTGCACTGAGCCCAATAACTTGTGTTTGCCTAAAGCATAATTTCCAGAAAGGCCTACTGTCTGGATTGGAAGTCATCCAGAGAAGGAGAACCCCCTTCCCACTGCTCTGGGTAGTTTGTTCCACCCTCATCTTTAAAAAATTGTGCCTAATTTCTACTTTGATTTTGTCTGATTTCCTCTTCCAGCCAGCCATGGGTTCTTGTTATGCTTTCCTCCCCTAGATTCAAGACCTTTTTAGTACCCGTATTTTCTCCCAGTTAAGTTACTCATGTAACAAAAAGAAAAGGAGTACTTGTGGCACCTTAAAGACCAACAAATTTATTTGAGCATAAGCTTTCATGAGCTACAGCTCACACAACAAAGTAGCATTCACCTGTAATCAAGTTGCCTCTCAATCTTCTTTCTGATGAGATAAACAGATTGATCTCTTTAAGTCTCTCACTGTACAGCATTTTCTCCAGCCTTCAAATTATTTTTGTGGCTCTTTTCTGCACCCCGTCAGAGTTTTCCAGCATCCTTTTTAAAATATACATACCCGAACTGTATACAGAATTCCAGTATAAGTCTCACCACTACCATAAGAATTACATTAGCTCTTTTTGCCACAGCATTACACTGGGAGCAGATGTTGAGTTGCTTGTCTACTATAACCCCCAAGTGCTTTTCAGAGTCCTTTCTTTCCAAAATACAGTCCCCCATTCTGTAGGTATGGCCTGCACTCCTTGTTCCTAGATGTATGTTTGCATTTGATTGAGTTAAAATGCATGTTGTTTGACTGGGCACAGTTTACCAAGCAACCCAGATTAGTCTGTATGACTGCCCCATCCTCATCTTTATTTACCATTCTGACAATCTTTCTGTCATTTACAAATTTTAGCAGCTGTGATTTTATCTATTTCCAGATTGTTGATGAAAATGTTGAATAGCAACAGGCCTAGAACCAAACCCTGCAGAACTCCACCAGAAACTCCCATTCAGTGATGAGTCTCTCTACTTTTTTGAGATCTGTCAGTCAGTTATTAATCCATCTAACATGAGCTTTATTGATATTTAAGGCTACCATTTAGTCATGGGTATTTTTAGTAAAAGTCATAGACCTGTCCATGACTTGTACTATAAATATCCCTGACTAAATCTGGGGGGAGGTGGGGGGCGGGACCCAGGGCCAGCGCCACCAGCTGCCAGGGCCACCAAGCAGCGGTTGCTCCAGTCACCCCTGGGACCACTGCTGGGAGCCGCCGACCTGCTGCTGCTCTGGTTGCCTCTGGGACTGCTGCTAAGGCGGTCCTTGGGGTCAGCCACACTGGCTGCTGCTCGGGCGGTCCCTGGGGCCCTATTCTACGGATGGATTGCAGCTCAGAATTTTGAACCAGCAGGCCATGGAAAAATTTGCAGAGCTGCTCCCACAAGGCTCCTGTGTCGAGTTTTCGGCCTTGGTTGAAGAGGGCAAGCTAATCTCCCGAGCTTCCCTCCAGGCTGCACTGGACGGTGCTGATGCCGCCACGAGACTCATGGCTACAAGGGTGGCCATGAGAAGGGGCTCCTGGCTCCAAGTTTCTGGTCTGCCATACAAGGTCCAACAGACCATTCAGGACCTCCCCTTTGAGGGTGTGATGCTGTTTTCCTAAAAGGCGTTATAGTCTAAAGACTCAAGAGCCACCCTCAAATCGCTGGGCCTCCACACTCCCACCATGCAGTGGAAGCATTTCAGGCTGAAACCTCC
Organism: Natator depressus; assembly: GCF_965152275.1. Classification (NCBI taxonomy): domain Eukaryota; kingdom Metazoa; phylum Chordata; order Testudines; family Cheloniidae; genus Natator; species Natator depressus. The sequence continues at coordinate 19,991,351 of NC_134236.1, forward strand.
TCCATGGTTCTACCAACAACTGAACCGACAGGACAGTTCCCAGAGGAGGAACTGAAGTGGTAGAAAGAGGCCACACCTGCCTCAGGCCATGGCTTTGGCCAATCCAAGGCACCTTCAGGCCCGAAACAGGCCTTTTGAAGATGTGGTTGAGAAAGGCGCACCAGAGCAAGAACTGGTTCCACCCTGCCTTACCTTTTTGTCTCGATTATCCCCTTTCTACTGTGCATGGTTCCGTATCACTTCGGACCACTGGGTGCTCTGCATGGTAGAGAGGGGATACTCCATCCAATTCTGTGCCCTCCTGCCCTTCCATCCCCCTTTCCATGTCCCTCTTCAGGGACCCTTACCAGCAACTCCTCATACAGGAAGTGCACTCGCTCCTATTGCTAGGGGTAATGGAAGAGGTTCCTCAAGAGCTGAACGGCAAGGGCTTCTATTCCCAGTATTTCCTAATACCAAAAGCCAAAGGCGGGCTCAGGCCCATCCTAGACCTGCGAAAACTCAACAAGTTCGTGAAGAAACTCAAGTTCCTCACGGTCTCTTTGGCCTCCATCATCCCTTCATTGGATCCAGGAGACTGGTATGCCACCCTTGACTTGAAGTACATGTACTTTCACATAGCAATAACTCTGTCCCACAGAAAGTACCTCAGGTTTGTGGTGAACAGCACCCACTACCAGTTCACAGTCCTCCCGTTCGGCCTGTCGGCAGCACTTCGAGTGTTCACCAAGTGCATGTCTAACCTGATCTGAGCAAGAAAGCTCCATCAGGTTCAGCCATGGAGCTTCCACACGGTGAGGTGCAGCAACTCAAGGTTCGGGTGTTGGAGACAGCCATGATCCTGAGTTAGTAAGTGTGGAAAGAGCAGCAAGACTTCCACCTGCAGTCCCTCCTGCCCCACCCCCCAGCTCCTGCCGGGAGGGGAGTGGGGTTGGCACACGGGGGCTTACCTTGCTCCACCCGCCCGCTTGGTGCTCCTGCCGGGGGGAGCAGGGTTGGGGCGCGGGGCTGGACAGAGCGGGGCAAGCCCGTGTGCCCCGACCCCGCTCCCAGGAAGGAGCGCTGTGCAGGTGGAGTGGGTCAGGGCGCAGGGGCGCCCATTTTTCCAGGGCTCCCCAATTGGCCAGGGACCCTGGGAACAGGCCCCATTGGACCAGTGGCTAATCCACCACTGGCTGTGCCACCCGCCCTGCCTGGGGAGCGCCCAGCCATAAAGAGCAGACCTGGCGGCTCCCGCCATCTTCCAATACGCTAGCTCCTGGCAGGAGGCAACAGTTTTTAAATTGTGGGGGGCATGCCCCATAGTTTGTAAACCCCTGTGCTAAATGGAAGGCAGAAATGGCGGGGGTGGGGCGGAACACGTGACCCTGCATGCCCCTCCCCGCCAGCCCGTTTTCCCACCCCAATGGCTTTTTGCCTGGGTGACTGCCCCATTTGCCCCGCCCTAGTTATGGCCCTGATCTTATCTATTTATCGTCAGGCATAAATATATGTTCTGACACTATACGTGACAATAATTCTGTTTGAAAATTTATAAATAAAGGTGCAAATTGATTAAGCCTAAATTGGGTGGACTTGTGATTCAGTTTCCTACCTTATACTCTCAACAAGCTCAACAGTTAAAAACAATTTGTTAAATAAACCCATCTTGCAGAATTCAGAGTCCAGAAGCCAGGTCAACAATCAAACATTTTCCCTAGGGAATGAAGAGAAAAAAGCACGTGTAAAAATGTGTTTTGAAAAATCATGAATAAAGGTAGAGGGATTAAGGAATGAGTATAACATCTTTAATTTTTATTTGTTTATTGTTTAAATTTCACACTGATGATGTGCATTGATTTGCTAATTTTCATCATTCACTTTAACATGCACAATAAAGATGAAAATGCACAAAGCAGGAGCAAACTGTCTTGTGGGAACGTGTCTGGTGGATCTCTGTAAGACTCCCATTATTTCAGCGTTGGCTTTCTTTGCAATTTCTGTGCCTGATTAATGTAGCTGAGAATTAATCATTTAGAGAAATGTTCAATCATCACAAACTAACCCCTGCAGTGACATGTGGTGAATCAATTTCCCGGTGTTCTGTGTGTCTCAACTGTGTATTGTTTTCTCATCCTAGGCCCTAATCCTGCAAGCACTTGAGTATCTGCATAATGTTAGTCCTGTGGGTAGTTCTGTTAAAATGACATTCATTGGTAACATTTGTATTTTAAATCAATGGGACAACTCTGTGTGAGTAAAGTCATACAGATGCTTAAGAGTTTGCAGGATTAGGGCCTAAGATTGTAGGCTCCTTGGGGCAGTGATCCATTCTCCTCCATATTCTGTACAGTGCTTGGCACACGGTTAGCATTCAGTAGATAATACAGAAGATGAGCCCCTCTGTGATTTCCCATCTCTTGTTGCCCTTCCCATTGCACCAATGGAGAATCTTTTCTGACTTAAAGCTGCCAGGCAGGCTGACTCTGTACCAGTTTATGCACGCTTCACATCTTGACAGATACAGCCAAAGCAGAGGAATCAAGAAACAGCACATATGAGGAGAGAAAGTCACTTAGCACCCACAGGACTGCAACAGTTAGAGGAGAAATCATGAGATTCCTAGAGCAAGTAAGGCACAGAGGAATCCCCCTGCTAAGGAGAATGAATCAAGAGGTTTTTAAACCTATAATAATTTTCTGTCTCAAATCAACCTGCTGTTGTTTTACTGTATCTTTACATTGGCAGCTAAAAGGCTGAATCACAAATCTGAGGTTAGATAAAACTTTATACATATTAAATAAATTATTCTTGCTCCCTCTACTGAGATGTTTAAAATTATGTTTCGCTCTTTGCCTTTGTCAATTATTTTACAAGCCAATGTACCTTGGCAGCTTGAGCACTGATCCCCTGATCCTGCCATCAGCTCCATGCTGGTGGATTTCTTCACTCACATGGAGTTCTTTGAAGTCAATGAACTTCCATGCAGGCATGAGGGGCACATTCACAAAGAGCACCCTACAACAGGGATCAGCAACCTTTGGCACATGGGCCACCAGGGAAAGCCGCTGGCGGGACGGGATGGTTTGTTTACCTGCAGCGTCCGCAGCTTCAGCGGATCGCAGCTCCCACTGGCCGCAGTTCACCGTCCCCGGGCAATGGGGGCTGCGGGAAACGGTGGCCAGCACATCCCTGGGCCCATGCCGCTTCCCGCAGCCCTCACTGGAGTTCACCAATGGTGAGAATGTTTGGGTAACCCAACAATTGCACTGGTATTCATGATAATGATTTAGGAAAAGTCTGCATTCTTCTCCTGTGAAGTTGCTGTTGTGTTTCAACTAGGCTACATCTACACTGCAGTAAAAGACCCATGGTCTGGCTATGGCTGGCCCAGGTCAGCTGTTTTCAGCTCACCGAGTTCAGGCTGCAGGGCTAAAAATTGCAGTGTAGACATTCGGGTTTGGGCTGGAGTCATGGCTCTGAAACCTCACAAGGGAGTAGGTCTTAGAGCCCAGGCCCGAGCCCAAATATCTATGCTGCAATTTTTAGCCCAGCTCTAAAGTTGTGGGGAGTAATGGCAACAGCAGCACCAAGGAGGAAAGCCCTTGGAGGGGGGAAGTTATGTACAAAACAAGAGCTTGGCATCCCTGAGGTCAACAACACCAGCCAGGACAAAGCTTCTAACGCGGTATAGAAAGAGGTGAATATTGGGCAGCTAGCTAGACGTGAACTGAAGTAAGCTGCCTCACTTCTCCAGCCTCAGACCGGTGGGTACGGTTCCTTGCGCTGAGCTGTACAGTGCTGTGGTAAGACCTGATAGATCGTCCTACTTACAGAAAGCTTCAGCTGGGGCAGTTATTTACACCGTGTCTTATTCCATTCAAACACAACAGGCAGGAGCAGAGGGGAAGCGAGGAGGGAGGCTGGTGGCAGGCGGGTGAGGTGGGGAGACGGGGCGGGGGGAGGGGTAGTGTGGAGAGAGAGGGGAAGGGCACAGGTGGGTCAGGTGTGGTGGGGGGAGGAGCCGGAGGGGGGGAAGGGTGAGGGAGGGGCCATGGGGGGGGAGCGGGTAGAGGCCGGGGGAGGTCGAGTGGGGAGGGGCAACAGTGGGGGATAGAGGAGTGGGGGAGGGGCCAGAGGCTCTAACGGCACCACCAGCCGAGAGGGACTGCGGGGAGCGGCACCCGTAAGAGGCAAATGAACGACCGCGCCTGGCACACTGGCGGCCAAAGTCACATGACCCTCACTGTCATTTTCCCCCCGCCGCTAACCTGACCGGCTTCTTTCGTCCTCGTCTGGTTGAGATGCGTCACTTCCGGCGCACCCGCACGCCCGCGCTGCAGGCTGGGATAGCATCCGGGCCTGCCCGTCGGAGTGAGGAGGAGCGAGGCGGAGGCGCTCCCGTTGTTTCTCTGCGAGGCCAAGGACCCCAACCCGCCCGGCACCATGGCGATGCAAGCGGCCAAGCGAGCCAACGTGAGTACTGCCGTCGTCGCCGTCGCCGCCGAGCGGGAAACGCGGCTGCCCCCAGCCCCGGGCGGCTCCGGCCGGCCCCGCCTGCCCCCCTCCCCGCGCCCGGCCTGAGGCGCGCTCTCCGCGCGGGGAAGCGTCTCGCTGGCTTGTCTGGCGCCCAGATCGCCAGCCCCAGGGACCACGGGCTCACGCGGCGGTGGGGGTCGGGTGCGGGGCGTCCCGGCTGAGCCTGGCTGGGGGTCGGCTTGTTCCGCGCTCCGAGCAGGCCCCCAGGGTCAGGCCCCGGCCGAGATCCCCGAGGCGCGTTGTGGGGCAGCTGCGTGCACCAGGTCTGTGGCTCCCCCGTGTAGCGCTTCGCAGCCTCTGGTCCAGTGCCGCCAACGCACTTCACATCCGTGTCCTGGGGTTTGAGGGCAGAGGGGACCCTTAGGTGATCTAGTCCGACCTGCTTGTCACAGACCGCAGTATCTCATCCCGTTACCCCTGTATTGTGTCATGGGACACTCCACTGAGAGAGCCAAATAATTACCTAGCTGAGAGGCATTATTGCTCTGATGCATTGGCAGAGACTTTAAGTGGCTCATCAAAAGCCCCAAGGCAGAGCGTCAAGACTGGAAATTATGTGCATATGGGAAGATCAGTGCAAGTGATCAAAGGGTTGAAAAATATCCTGTATAGTGATCACCTCAAGGAGCCCAACTAGTTAAGCATAACAAAGACAAGGTTAAGGAGTGACTTGAGCCACGGAGTGTAAACACCCATAAGAGGAACAAATATTTGATAATAGGCTCTTCAGTGTTACAAGCAAAGGGAAATCAACTTTCCAACCACTGGTTCTTAAGCTAGCCAAATTCAGGGCTAGTCTACATTAGAAGTGATCCATTGGCACAGCTGCACCGATAGAGCATCTTTACCAGACACGCTGCATGTCAACAGTAGAGAGATTTTCCATCTGCATAATTAGTCCACCTCTGCAAGAGCCAGTAGCTATGTCCACAGGAGAGTGTTTCCCACTGACAAAGTGCTGTCCACACCAGTGTTTAGGTTTATGTCACTTGCGTCACTCGGGGGTGTAGGGAGAGGGTGACTTTTTCACACCCCCAAGCAACATCAATTATATAAACATAAGTGGTAGTGTAGACCTGCCCTCAGACTTGAAAAAAAGGCATACATTTTTAACAGAGAGGGTTCCAACACTGGAACAGTTTACCAAAGATTGTGGTGGCTTCTCCATCACTAGCAGTTTTCAGATCAAGACTGGATGTTTTCCTAAAAGATATTCTGTAGTTCAAACAGGAATTACTTGGGGAAGTTCTGTGACCTGTGTTTTGCGGGAGGTCAGATTAGATGATCCTAGTGGTCCCTTCTGACCTTAGACTCTGTTCATTTACTTAGAGACCATAGGGTCTCAAACTAGTCTGTGGTCCACAAAGAGATGGCTGGTCACCAGGTACTACTCTCCTGGTTTCCAGCCACTAAATTTCATTACAATAGAGCTACAGATACCTCAAATTCTTTCCTAATGTTTTTCCATGCAAGCAAGTGCTGCAGTTGTTAATGGATGTTGTGTGATCACAAAAGGGTCTGTGAGACCGAAGGTGTATGGTAACTGGGAGATATTTACATTTGATGCGTTAATTCTGGAAGTGAGCATTCTAAATGTAACTGGTCTCTATTTTAGATTCGGCTGCCTCCTGAAGTCAATCGGATTTTATATATCAGAAACTTACCATACAAAATTACAGCTGAGGAAATGTATGATATTTTTGGCAAATATGGACCTATTCGGCAAATCAGAGTGTAAGTCTTTTAGTTATAAAACGTAGCAGTAAGTATTGGGTACAATTGTAGGAAGTGTTCTAAATATCCATCAGTGTGAGCAGCAGGACATTTTCTGCAGAAATATGATGCCAAACTCCTCTGTTTTGACTTTTGCTGTAAGCATACTAGACCCTCTGGCAAGTGTACTCATAGCAGATAAAAGTTGAAAGGTAGGGGAAAATGATATTGGATTGTGCAGTGGGAGGTGAAATAAACCATATGACTCTATTTCTCTCTACTAGACAAACCAGCAATCTAGTGAAGAACTCATATATAGTGCATTTCATTTTTGTTAGTACTCAGTAAAAACATGTAGTAAAAACATTCACTGAATATGATCTGCCATTTTTCCTAGTGGCTTTTGAACAAATTTGTTTCATAGTTTAAGTGTATCAAAGACAGAGGTCAATGTGCACAAAGTTCATGGCTAGTTTTCACTTTAAAAATATTTAAAGAGTTATTTTGGAGAAAACAGACCCTTCTACCTAGTGGGAATTTACAATATTACAGTGAATACTGTTGATCTAACAGTCTTGGCTTTGTGGAACTTTAATGTTCTCTTTAAGTGAATCATAGAGCTGCCTTTGAAGTCAAACTGGAGGAGATATAAATATTGTAGTCTGTTCTCTCCATAAGATAAGACAGGCTAATCACTTGAAGAAGAGAATAGATGTGAAATGCATTGATGCAGTGTAAACTGTACTGAATTGGGAATGATAATTCCAATGGAGACTAAATAATATAAACTGACTGCAAAGAGTTACAAAGGGAACTCACAGAACTGGGTGACCAGGCAACAAAATGGCAGATGAAATTCAGTGTTGATAAATGCAAAGTAATACATATTGGGGAAAACCATACCAACTATATGTACAAAATGATGGGGTCTGAATTAGCAGTTACCATTCAAGAAAGAGATCTTGGAGTCATCGTGGATAGTTCTCTAAAAACATCCACTCAGTGTGACAGCAGTAGTCAAAAAAAGCTAACAATGTTAAGAACCATTAGAAATACGATAGATAAGACAGTAAATATCATAATCCACTATATAAATCCATTATACACCTAGACCTTGAATGCTGCATGCAGGTCGCCCAATCTCAAAAAAAAAAAAATATTAGAATTGGAAAAGCTGCAGAGAACACCAACCAAAATGATTAGGGATCTGGAACAGCTTCTATATGAGGGGAAATTAAAAAGATTGGAAATGTTCAGGTTAGAAAAGAAATGACTAAGGGGGGGATATGATAGAGGTCCATAAAATCATGAATCATGTGGAGAAAGTGAATAAGGAAGTGTTAATTTACCTGTTCACATAACACATGAGCCAGGGGCCACCCAATGAAATTAATAGACAGCAGGTTTAAAACAAATATAAGGAAGTACTTCTTCACACAACACACAGTCAACCTGTGGAAATCATTGCCATGGGATGCTATGAAGGCCAAAATATAACAGAGTTCAAAAAAGAACTAGATAAGTTCATGGAGGATAGGTCCATCAATGGCTGTTAGCCAAGGTGGTCAGGGATGCAACCCCATGCTCTGGCTGTGCCTAAACCTCTGACTGTTAGAAGCTGGGACTGGATGACAAGGGACGTATCACTTGATAAATTGCCCTGTTCTGTTCTCTCCCTCTTAAGCATCTGGCACCAGCCACAATTGGAAGACAGGATACTGGGCTAGATGGATTATTGGTCTGACCCACTATGGCCATTCTTATGTTAACAGGACTTAGACAGATACATTGAATACTGGACAGCAAATTAGCTAGGCATAATGTTCTCAACAGTCAGATTGCATAAATGGCAGGCCTCCTACTACATGCTGAAAATAGAGTTGATATACCTAGACAACAGCAGACAGTTCTAGCTATCTCAATACCAGAAAACTTGACATATTAAAAGAAATTTAGGAAAGATTAACAAAAATGGACTGAGTTGAATGAGTAGAAAAATTAAATGAGTAGCATGGCTAGACAAGCAAAATTTCCTATCCTGCTAACTTGTAGACAAGGAGAATTGTTATTTAAGATAACCGAAAAGGGTATAAGTAGGAACTGTGAGATTACATCGGACAAAGGAAAGCTAGAGTGAATATAGTTATGAGTAAACTTCATTATCATTCAATCAGGGAAGAGTATCCTGTGTCTGGTCAGCAACACAAATTCCTGTGCTGATGGATGTAAGATCTCCAATGAACACTTAAATACTAAGTGTCCCAGACCTTGCTTAATTTATCAGGTCCAACATATCACAACATAAACTGGTCTAGCTGCTAGTTATTAGGATACTGAATATTCTTTTGAGATTAAAACATGAAGGTTTTTCCTTTATTTATGCTCACTTATAAGTGAAGGATTTCATCTGGGAAGAAATGTCTGCAAAGCACTAATTGATTCATTGTTTGTGTATTGAGACCTGGTTTTGTTTAAATTCAATACAAATAAGATGACCGAGAGGGAACATTAAGCTCTGGTATCTACTGTCAGCACAGTTTTTGTGGTTGACGCACTATTGTTCCAATAAGAAAAGGAGGACTTGTGGCACCTTAGAGACTAACCAATTTATTTGAGCATAAGCTTTCGAGAGCTGTAGCTGTAGCTCACGAAAGCTTATGCTCAAATAAATTGGTTAGTCTCTAAGGTGCCACAAGTCCTCCTTTTCTTTTTGCGAATACAGACTAACACGGCTGCTACTCTGAAACCTATTGTTCCAATGTAGATTTCTTTGGGTATGTTTATGCTGCAATTAGAAACCTGTGGCTGCCCTGTGTCAGATAATTCAGGCTCAGGGTAAGAGGCTGTTTAATTGTGGTGTAGACGTTTGGGATCAGGCTAGAACATCTACACCACAATTAAACAGTCCCCTAGCCTGAGTCAGCTAACACGGGCTAGCTGTGGGTTTTTAATTGCAGCGTAGACATACTCTGTCTGTGTGTGTGATATGCCGAAATAGCAGTCCATCTGGGTTCTTGGTATCTTGAAGTGGTATAACAAACAATACTTCAGCTTTAAGCGTTTTATTTGACATACAAGATTGAGCTCTTAAGCAATTTATTGATGTAACAGTTTTCAGGCTTCCCAGGAATGACACAGCCATAATGCATAGCAAGCACTTTCATAATCATTTTTAGAGAGGAGGTGAATTGACCTTGGAATATAATACTATGCATACTAGTTACTGCTGTCACACTTTACAAAATTAGAGCCAGAAATAAGAATAAATGAAGATTGCAATACATCCCTGGCTTTCCATACCAAAGTCTAGAAAAAGTCATTAGAAATCTTGGGTTTTATTAAAGTTGTATTAGTTACCATAATCTGTGCTGTCACTGCTAATTGTTAGTGGAATTATTTTATATTCATATTGTTTTAATATTAAAACTGATCTTATGTTGCAGTGGAAACACTCCAGAGACTAGAGGAACAGCTTATGTCGTTTATGAAGACATCTTTGATGCCAAGAATGCTTGTGATCATCTGTCAGGATTCAATGTGTGCAACAGATACCTTGTTGTCTTGTACTACAATGCAAACAGGGCAAGTACACTTGTTTTTCTAAAATAGCATACCACATATTTAATAGTTATTAATTTTTCATTCTAGTCTAAAATGAAAATTATTTGGATTTATTGCAGCTATTGATTTAAATATTCTAGAGAACAATGCTGAACTTGGAGAGGGATGGTCTATATGAGCTAACAGGGTTTTATTTTAACTTCTTTGATTCTTTTTTGTGCAAAGAACACTCTTATTGGACTGAACTGGGGGAAGCAAGGTGGGCTGTAAAGAGCAGATTGCAGCATTGCTTCCCACAGGCTTAGTTTTTGGGGTCCCTGCCAAAGGAGACAAGATCTTGGTTAGAAGAAATGATCTCTGAGCTCTTGACATTGGTTCTCTGCCCAATGACAAGCATATAGATTTCTAGGCCACATTTTCTTGGGGGCACTGTCCAGTATTGAAGAATTATGCTGTACAGTGTAGTGACAAGAATTACTTTCACTTACCCTAAAATCATGATATTTTTCCATATCTTAATTGAAGACTATGGTAATTACATGGTAACTTGTGTTAATTGTAGTATTATCTCCTAATAAGTGTAACTAATGTGCCTTATTACGGTAGTTCTCAAACTTTTGTACTGGTGACCCCTTTCAAATAGCAAGCCTCTGAGCATGACTCCCCCTTATAAATTAAAAACTTTTTTATATATTTAACACATTATAAATGCTGGATGCAAAGCGGGCTTTGGGGTGGAGGCTGACAGCGCACGACCCCCCCATGTAATAACCTCGCCACCCCCTGAGGGGTCCCGACCCCCAGTTTGAGAACCCCTGCCTTATTAAAAACTCAGTAAGAGATGATAAATTGTAAAGAATATTCTTCTCTAATGTAGTTTGTTGATTTTGTTACAGGCATTCCAAAAGATGGACACAAAGAAGAAAGAAGAGCAGCTGAAACTTCTCAAGGAGAAATATGGAATAAACACAGATCCACCGAAATAAAGATGAGCTCTTTTGGAACGATTATTTTAACTCTTGCCACACTGTTTTCAGACTGAACCTCAAAAGGACTGTTAATCAAGTTTGATTATTTTCATTTGACCCTTTTACTGCTATGCCTCATGCATAGACTATTCATTTTGAAGCTTTGATATTTTAAGTTTGGAATTTACTAAATAAATGTAGTTCACTTTTGGATTTGATGGAATTACTAAAATTTAAGTAATTTAGACCAAATGAACATGCTTTCTCCTGGATATCAAGGAGACCACGTCATTGCTGCATAACCGTAGTGTCTGTTTCCAGTATTATGACCAAGTTTTTGATTCAGTCCTGATGAAATTCCTCACCCTAGATGGCTTGCACTAGACTCTGTGCCCCACTTAGCTTCCATTATTTAGGGTAAGTGGCCTTGTGTGGACTCTCTACATAGGAGTGAATTTCATCCCATATATGTATAAAAATCAGACACAGGCATAAATGGGGGAAAAACCCACAATTTTTGTATAGAAAAGGGTCTAGTATGTTTTGACACTTACCAAACATTTGTGCTATTGTATCTAAGTTACTATTTTTCTCCCTATGGGAATGTTTGAATCAACCTATCCTTTTTATTACAGGGAACTTGTTTGTTATAAGGCTGCTTCTTATATTAAACAAAAATTTCTCTGTCCTGTGTAGCTCTTCCCTGAGACTGGTGGCAGTAAATGGAGGTCTGGATTACATGGTCATAAACGTGAATTGCCCCTAAATATATCCAACTGTCTCATAGATGGTTTTCTAAGAAGTCATCTTGTTGCCAGTGACTGGCTAAAAGGAGGTTGGGGGGTGGAAAGCTGATGTGCTATATTGAAACAGCAATATTGCCGTGACAGTGAATGACTGCAGGGTTACTCCAGGCTTAGTTGAGTGAAGACCCAAGGGTCAAATTCTGCCTCTGTTACACCTTTGTGGCTTGCATTGAAATAAGTGGGAGAAGCACTCATGAGTTCAGAGGCAAAATTTTCCTCATTTGCATTAGCTATTTCAGCAACCAGCTTAGACCCAAGACAAATCAATTTAGGAGATATTGTTGACCATTTCAATTATAAGTACTTGTAATGAGAGCTTTTCATTTCTCTTGTAATTATTTAGATTAATGTTACACTCAGTCTGGTCTGCGGGGGGGAGGGGGGGGGGAAGAGTGTTAATAAACAACTTGAGACTGTTTCGGCTTATAGATGCTGATACGCTTAAAGACTTGTTTTGCCAAATGTGAATGTTAATGTAAAATAGACAAAGATTCTTTAAGATGGTGAATCCCCATAAATGAGTATTTAAACTTAAAATTTACTAGCCAGTGCTCAGAATTTGCTTACTTGCTCTTAGCTTGATTGATGAGGGAATAAAACTAACATTTGTGTACCCAAAAGTTGCTTGTGTACAAGTTTTGCAAGCCTTGCTATATGCCATGTTAATTTACCGATAACGTCTTTTCTCTTTCAAATGTTAAATTAAAAGATTTAAAAATTAAGACTAATGATTAAGATTTGGGTAAGATCTTACATAGCGCCCATCATGATGGTATCTGTATGCCTACCTCCCATACGACCTTAAATGTTGACATCTGTGTGTAATTGTGTATGTTATGTATATACACACACATAAATACACCTACTTCAGTGCTCAAGTAAGGAGCTAGATTGACAGAACTCGTCTCCAACGTTGACCTGCTGAGTCACAGAACAGCCTTCCATAGAGTAGGTTTTTTGCCAGGCCCATTCAGTCTTTGCTTCTGCTTTGATTACCGCAAAGGGTGCCAGTTATGATACTTTGATGTGATAACTTAACTACCAGATGAATTGCACATAGGCCATTGGAGCAGCGATCAGATAGTAATTTCTGTCATACCTTGCCAGAATTTGAGCCACCCGTGTAGAGTTGAAAGACTGTCTCCTATTTCTAATTCCTTGGTCTATAGGAGAGTCTGACACAGCTCCTCTGCTCCTCCTTCCGGGGCCTCAGACTAGAATTTCTTTGTGGCTCTGTCTCTAGCTAAAGCAGGGTGAGGAACATGTTAAATAGATGTGTTGGCAGAAAGATCTCTTCCTTATAGTTAGACACCCCCCCCCCCCACACACACACACCTACCTCTCTGGCCCTCTCCCCATTCAAAATTAGGCCATTTATTTACGACTGTGGTACCTGTAGGCTCCAATAAAGGGTCCCCTGTGCTAGATATGACACAAATTAATAAATGGATGCATTCCCTGCCCCAGATAATTCAGTCTAGGATTATGACTAGATACCCCAGCTGAATAAATAAAAAAGGAGGGAAGGTTGGAGACAAAATAAAAGCAAAGATGGGTATGTTTGCATGATCTCAGTGGTCACACTAGTCACAGGTGGCTACTAGCCTAATCAGCTGTGACAATGTATGCAAATACATTTTTATTGTTGTTGGCCGGCTATTGTCTTTCCTACCCTGTGGCTTCCTGCTCTTTCCTCCCCATCACAGCCACATGCACCAAAGCTCTGCACACTTAATGTGTTCAGTGTTAACTAATTCTGTCCTAAATCCACTCAAAGGCCAGCAGTCTTCATCAAGCCCAACAGATTAAAATAAATTGGGTTCTTAGGCCAACTCCTCTTGTGATTTTTAGAAGATGTTTCAGAAGTGAGTTTCTCTTCTTCCCCCAACCTCAATATCTTGGCTGATTTACCTTAAACTTTCCATGGAAATCCTATGCTGTTGCTGGGCAAAATTTCAGATGGAGTAATTTAGGGTGAAATTGGATTGATAGTAGAGCCAAATGTATCACCTTTAGCTATCCTCAAGCTTCGAGGAAAATTGCACGAGGACCTAGATAAGGTGCCGAGTGTCCCCAGCCTTTTTGGCTGTAAGGTGCTGAAGGCACCCAGCACCGTGCTGGATTGTGCCCTTACTAATTTAGTGAAGTATTGGCATTTAGATCCACTTCATCTTTCAGTTTTTTTATTTTGAATAGTATGCAAATATCACATTTCCTCTGTCAATAAGAATTCTTTTGCTTGCATTGCAGAGTCTGATTTTGATGAAAGCTTGGTGGTGGTGAAGAAATTTACAGCAATTCTATAGGGTAATAAGATGAATAAAAATTCTTTCAGTGAACTTTAAGACCAGCAGCTTTTTGATTTCTATGAAAGCTTTGTTGCTGCCTTTCATTAAATATTCCATTTCATACTACTTCTTCTAGTGCCTGTTCAGGGTTTTTCAATGTCCCTGTACATGTAAAAATGAAATCATTTGTACTTGCAAGACAGAGGGAATGGAAATCAAATGCCCGGAGCATTATTTTGATGAGGTCTGCTCAAGATTTTGTTTGAAATGTAATATCAAAGGACAGGGAAATGAGTTCAGTTATAGGAATAGCAGAGGGGGTAACTCAAGTCAGATGTTACCAGCCTTGCAGTCTACGGTTGTTTTATCTGTGCATTTCCTTTCTGCTTAATTTTCAGGAAGTAGGACATGAAATTATGCCTGCAAGGTTGTTTTTCCATCTATAAAGTGATTAGAAATAAGTAATATAAGAGCATATCTGATTACACAGGCAACTGTGGTATGTCTTTCCAATCCATTATATAGTGGTAATAATTATGTGCTGTGTTGAAAAATGACACAATTAAATAAATTAACACATTTTGCAGTTGAATAAAGAGCCACCAGGCAAAGATTAGAATGCTGGATTACATTTTGTTAAAGACTTAATTTCCCTAAGTATTCCAAAGTATAGCTAGTCTTACCTTCAGATATTTTTTTAATCAAATTTGTTATGGAAAAAGAAGTGTGCTTCCACTAAAGGGAGAAAGGGTGGCGCGTGAGAGAGCTTCCTCAACCAGCCGTAATGAGCAATCTAAGGAAGTTCTTTGAAGACTTGATAGTGGAAGGTGCTGAACCGCCTCCGCTCTTATTGATGTCAGTAGGAAGTGCAGGTTTGAGGAGCTGCCTGGTGAGGTTGAGAGAATATATTCAGGTCATAAAGCCTGACAGGCACAGTTTTAACAGATAAAAATCCTAGCAAAAGCTGGAAGGTGCTAGGTCATGGATTCACAGAAGGGCTTAGGCATTGTGACACCTGGAAAATCACTGGAACAACAATGGGATCCACAAAGCCTGAGTTAGGTGCCTAGCTCCCTATACAATGACAGGAGAGTGCTACGCACCCAAGAATGGGATCCACAAGAGGTAGATTGGCTAGTTTAGGCAGCTTCCTTTCTAGCAATGGGAGATGCTGGGGGGGGCTAAGCCCTGCCCCCTTATGGAGATAAGCACCTAAAACTGGGCCAGAGGGAGGCACCTACCTCTGCTGGTGGTCGATAGTTGGGAACCCTCTCCTGGAGTAAGGTGGCTGAGTGGTGGGCATGCAGGGTGGTTGCCTGGGCTCCAACTTCCAGGGGGCACTGCTGTGCCACTAAGTTGAGTGTTTTTTGGCTCAGCCATACGTATGTAGGGTGGCTGGGGGAGAGTGAGGGGGGAAGGGGCATTGGAAATGTTTTCTACTCTGGTGGGCCTATGCTGCTCTTGCAAAAAATGCCCAGGGAGAAGGAGGAGGAGCCTCTTTTATACTGTTTAGTCCAGCAGCTGGGAGACCCAGATTGTATTTCCCCTCTCTGCCTGATGGGAAAAATGGATTTGAATGGGGTCTTCTACCTCTTAGGATAGGTGCCCTAACCCCTGGCCATGGTGTATTCTGAGGGGGTGGGGGGAGGCTCTCTCGCTTTCTCCTGTCAAAGCTGTTCCAAAGTAATGAAATAGTCATAGAGGTGCCAGGGCTCAGCCCTGGCACAAATTAAGCACTGACTAAACTATTATACCAGTATCCAGGCTTCCTTAGAAGTATGGCATCAGGTAAAGTAATCCTAACAAACAAAAACAGCCTTGGAGCAGGGGGCTGGGCTAGACTAGACTGGCACTCCCCCATGAATGTTCTAACCACCAGGCCATAGACATTCTCGCATTTGCTCTCTGGCCCAATGACTAGGGAAGTATTTATCCACAGTGGACCAGCTTCTGCAGGAGAGACAGAGAGAATCCCCACATCAGAATACCCCATAGCTCAGTGGTTAGAGCACTCTCCTGGCAGACACCCAGTTCAAATCCTTTCTCCCCAGCAGGTGTGGGATGGGGTTTGAACCTGGGTCTCAAACACCACAAGTGAGTGCTCTAATAACAGGGCTAACAGGTACCACCACCACATTTCAAGATGAAGTGGCTCATTAACACTCCTATAGTCAGAGAGGAGAGTGTTAGTGGGTTATAGATGGTTGTAATAAACCATAAATCCAGGGTCGCTATTTAGTCCATGATTTCTAGAGACACTAATATCACCCCCATCCAGCTGCCTTTCCCACCTCCCCCCCCACATTCCCTTCCTTTCCTCCCTGTGACTGAAGGGGTGTTAATGGGCTACTTCACCTTGCATGGTCCCTGGAAATACGTATTTACTGTTCCACCTTGTATTTAGCAGTGACACACTGAGGGCAGGTCTACACTTAACACTGCATCAGCCACTGTAGCACTATAATGAAGAGCTCTCCCATCGGCTTAGTTAATCTACCTCCGTGAGAGACAGTTGCTATGTTGGCGGGAGAAGCTCCCCACTGACGTAGTGCTGGCTATGCTAGTGCTTAAGTCAGTATAACATCGCGCAGGGTTGTGGATTATTCACACTCCTGAGCAACGTAGTTCTACCGAAGTAATTGTAGTGTAGACCAGGGCTGAGTAAGTTTCCCAGACCTGAATTAGAGCTCTGTGTAAGCTCAAAAGCTTCTCTCTCTCTCACTAGTAGAAGCTGGTCCAATAGAAGATATTACCTCACCCACCGTGTCTCTCTAATATGCTGGGACGACACGGCTACAACAACATTGCATACACCAAAGGAAGTTTATACTGAGTTACGTTCTCTCCCAGCTTAGAAGTCAATGGTGGCTGTCATCAAGATTTCTGAGCACTTTCAATGTGCTCAGTGATGTCACAAACATATACAGTGCCGTCTCACCTTCTGCAAGGAGCCTATATTGTCAATAGGATCCTTTGTCCCCTCATGCTCCTCTCTGGTCTTGGCTGTTGAGGTCAAGTTAGGTTCGTTTTGCTTCTTTCCAGCTGGTTTAGTCTGATCAGTGTCCAGGCTTCTCTGCGGGGTACTACTTGTTGCTGAAGATCCACCTGTTCCTGAAGACCAGGAACAAGTGGATCTTACTCCCCAGGATTTTTCTTATTCTTTTTGTTTCAGGAATACTTTTCTGCTTAACTGTCTTTCACTAGACTCAGTGCTAAATTTGTAGCCCTGGCACAAATGAAGCACTGGTTGGATGTCTGGAGAGAGGCAGCTGCTGGCCGGCAGCGCAGAGGTGCCAGGGTTATGAAGTGCCAAGCCTAGAGGTGCTAAACTATTATACCATTATCCTTAGAAGTATGGCATCAGGTAACCCATTGCTACCTGCTGGCTATTAATTATGGACACGGGTCTTCTTCACCTCTGAAAATCAGAGACAAGGTGTCTTAGCCCTTGCCTACACTACCCAGTTTTGTTGGCAAAAGCAGCTTTTGCCGACAAAATAGTGGATGTGTACACACTACAATGTTACTTCTGTTGGCAAAACTCTCCTGTTTTGCCGACAAAACAAAACCACCCGGACGAGAGCCATAAAGCTTTTTGGGGAAAAGTTAAAGTGACAAAGCGGCAGCGTAGAAACTGCCATTCGTTATGTCACCATAACGGGCGTCCCCCAGTATCCCACAATGCCTGTTGTGACTGCTCTGCTCAGTGTTTTGACCTCTGCTGCCTGCATACAGCTACACGGGCATGTGCCCCTCCACTTTCAAAGCTATGGAAAATTCTGACAGCTGAGCATGCCACTCCGCTCTGACAGCAAAGGGCAAATCATTAATGTGGAATCCTGCTCTCTCTGGCGCTAGGAACACAGCGGAAAGGCAGGCTGCTGTGGGAGGTGCGGGACTGCTGTGCTGTGCAGCGCCAGGAAGGGAAGGGGGGGCTGATGTGTGTGTGGGGGTGTCTCCCTCTCCCTGCCTCAGGACTGGTTCCTTCCTGCTGCTGTCTGAACTTAAAGAGACAGCATGCTGACATTATGGTGCCAGATGTCCGGTTTCCGACTGTCGCAAAGGGACCCTGGCGGCTCTGGTCGGCACCACCGACCAGGCTGTTAAAAGTCTGGTCAGTGGCGCAGCAGGGCTAAGGCAGGCTCCCTGCCTACCTTAGCTCCGTGTGGCTCCCGGAAGCGGCTGCCGGGTCCTTGCAGCCCCAAGGCACATGGGTGGCCAAGGAGGCTCTGTGTGCTGCCCCCGTCCCTAGTGCCAGCTCCACAGCTCCCATTGGCTGGGAACCGCAACCAATGGGAGCTGCGGGGGCGGCACCTGCAGGTACGAGGGCAGTGCACAGAGCTTCCCTGGCCGCCCATGTGCCTTGGGGCTGCAGGGCCTTGGTGGCCACTTCCTGGGAGCCGTGGTAAGTGCAGCCGGGACCCCAAATCCCCTCCCACACCCCAACAACCTACCCCAGCCTGGAGTCCTTTCCTGCACCCCACCTTCCTCCCGGAGCCCGCACACCCTCAACACCCTGCCAGAGCCCTGAGCCCCTTACTGCACCCCAAACCCCTCATCCCCAGCCCCACCCCAGAGCTCACAACCCTCCCCCCCTGCCCTAGCCCAGAGCCCCCTTCTTCACCCCAAACCCCTCATCCCTGGCCCCACCCCAGAGGCCACACCCCATCTGGAGCCCACACTCCAAACCCCTCAGCCCCAACCTGGAGCCCTCTCCCGCACCCTGAACCCCTCATTTTTGGCCTCACCCAGAGCCCGCACCCAGAGCCCATATCCCCCACCCCCCGGCCGCACCTCTGCTCCACCCTGGAGCCCTATCCCGCACCCAAACCCCTCATCCCTGGCCCTATCCCAAAGCCTGCACCCCCAGCCAGAGGCCTCATCTCCCCCCATACCCCAACCCTCTGCCCCAGCTCAGTGAAAGTGAGTGAGCGTGGGGGAGAGCGAGCAACAGAGGGAGGAGGGATGGAGCAAGCAGGGGCGGGGCCTCGGGGTAGGGGTGGGGCAGGGGTGTTCGGTTTTGTGTGATTAGAAAGTTGGCAACCCTAGCTGACACACGCTCTGTCTCTCTCATATATGTACTCCCCCCACACTCTCTCACACACTACAGCAACACACAATCTGTCTGTCTGTGTCTCTCCCCGCTCCCCCTCCCACCCGCCCTGTCAGACAGCCTCCCCCTCCACACTTCAGTTGAAAAGCAGCTGGCAATCTAGTAGGATGCCCATGGAACAATGGGATTGGGAAACCTGCATCATGTGATGCTGTACCTGCCCCATGAGGCATTGCAAACCCTTCCCAAAGCACCCTGTAGCCAGTTGCACAGTGGGCTAGCTACCCACAGTGCACTGCTCTCTGTGTTGCTGCAAGAGTTGCTAGTGTGGATGCGCTCTGCTGACACAAGGAGCATAGTGTGGCCATTCAACGGTCGTTTAATTAAAGCGGTGGCTGTATGTTGGCATAACTTGTGTCAACAAAACTCTGTAGTGTAGACAAAGCCTGAGATGGACACACAAAAATGGATGCACTCGAGTTAGTGAACGCTTCTGAAAAATTTGTCTGCATATTTCTCAGTGCCCTAAATGTATGATCGAGCTGCAATGGTGCTTAGTGCAAAAGAATTTGTTTTGAGTCAGACAAAAAGAAGCCTGTCTGCAGAAGCGGAGAAACGAGATTAGAACGAACACACACACACACACACACGGCCCCCTCTCTCTCCATGTTGCCTTAGTGGAAAACTGCAGAGAGGGACCAGCCAGACACTCCAGCCTGTAGAAGCAGAAGTGGCAAAAGCAGGGACCCTCTGGACATTCAGAGAACTTTCTATAGTTTTGACTGGACTTTCTCTGCTTTGTGCTGATTGGCTGTTTGCTCCAACGCCCTCCTCCCTCACAGTCGCTTCATCTCAGCTTCACTCCACACCTGCTCCCCTCACTCTCTTTTCCCTTGCCCTGTCCCCCTTACCCCACTTTACTGAGCCCCTCCTAGCTAAACCCACTAAAAAATAAATAAATGAAATAAGCGGAACTGATACAACATTTACCGCCATCACATGGTTCATGCTGCTTGTGTGTTAGACGTCTTCCCATACCCTCTGTCTGGCTTGGCTATATAAACTGCTTGGGGCAGCACCCAGCTACTCTTCTGTGTTTGCACAATGGGGCTCCATTCTTGGGTGGCCCTAAAGCACCACTGTAATTACATGATTACCAATCATAGTAGAATTTCTCTATCTACAGCTGTCTTTAAGCATTGTCACAGTTAGCCTGGGGCTGTGGGTAGGGTGGTCAGCTGTGAAATGTTTTATTCATACCAAACATTAAGGAATAACAATGGACACTAAGTGATGGAAGAGAGGTGGGTTTCGGTTTTTTAAAATAATCTTAAACAAGAACATAGCATTGTGGCTAAAACAAATACTGATACAGAACTCCTAACTGTGGTACGTAACTCCTAACTGTGGTATGTAACCTACCATTTAAATCAGCTTCTGTACCAAATGACTGGAAGCTAGCTAATGTGACGCCAATTTTTAAAAAAGCCTCCAGAGATGATCCCGGCAATTACAGGCTGGTAAGCCTGATTTCAGTATCAGGCAAACTGGCTGAAACTTTAGTAAAGAACAGAATTGGTTGAAACTATAGTAGAAAGAAAATCCTCTCTCTGCTCCTGAGACATCCCCAGGTGCACCCTGTACCGTTACTGCTGCTGCTCCACGGAAGGTCTCTCGGACAATGATAGTAAATAATTGGTTGAAATGATAGTAAAGAACAGACTTGTCAGACACACAGATGTACATGATTTGTTGGGGAAGAGTCAGCATGGTTTTTGTAAAGGAAAATCATGCCTCACCAATCTACTAGAATTCTTTGACGGGGTCCACAAGCATGTGGACAAGGGGGATCCAGTGGATATATTGTACTTAGATTTTTTCAGAAAGCCTTTGACAAGATCCCTCACCAAAAGCTCTTAAGCAAAGTAAGCTGTCATGGGGTAAGAGGGAAGGTCCTCTCATGGATCAGTAACTGGTTAAAAGATAGGAAACAAAGGGTAGGAAATAAATGGTCAGATTTCAGAATGGCGAGAGGTAATAGTGGTGTCCCCCAAGGGTCTGTACTGGGACCAGTCCTATTCAACATATTAATAAATGGTCTGGAAAAAGGAATAAACAGTGAAGTGGCAAAATTTGCAGATGATAGAAAACTACTCAAGATAATTAAGTCCAAAGCAGACTGCAAAGGGATCTCACAAAACTGGGTGACTGGGCAACAAAATGGCAGATGAAATTCAATGTTGATAAATGCAAAGTAATGCACATTGGAAAACATAATCCCAACTATACATACAAAATGATGGGGTCTAAATTAGCTGTTAGCACTCAAGAAAGAGATCTTGGAGTCATTGCGGATTGTTCTATGAAAAATGAAAACATCCACTCAATGTGCAGCGGCAGTCAAAAAAGCGAACAGAATGTTGGGACTCATTAAGAAAGGGATAGATAATAAGACAGAAAAGATCATATTGTCTCTATATAAATCCATGGCACACCCACATCTTGAATATGTCGTGCAGATGGGGTCACCCCATCTCAAGAAAGATATATTGAAATTGGAAAAGGTTCGGCAAAGGGCAACAAAAATGATTGGGGGTATGAACAGCTTCCATATGAAGGGAGATTAATGACTGGGACTTTTCATCTTGGAAATGAGATGACTAAGGTGGGATATGATAGAGGTCTATAAAATCATGACTGGTGTGGAGAAAGTAAATAAGGAAGAACTAAGGGGTCACCAAATGAAATTAATAGACAGCCGGTTTAAAACAAACAGAAGGAAGTGTTTTTTCACGTAACACACAGTCAACCTGTGGAACTCCTTGCCAGAGGATGATGTGAAGACCAAGACTATAACAGGGTTCAAAGAAGAACGACATAAATTCATGGGCTAGGTCCATCAATGGCTATTAGCCAGGATGGGCAGGGATGGTGTCCCTAGCTCTGATTGCCAGAAGCTGAGAATCGGTGACAGGGAATGGATCACTTTTGATGGTTACCTGTTCTGGTCATTCCCTCTGGGGCACCTGGCACTGGCCACTGTCGGAAGACAAAATATTGGGCTAGATGGACCTTTGGTCTGACCCAGTGTGGCCATTCTTCTGAGGAAAAGAGAGAGATTTATAGGGGCTGGTGCACAGATTGCAAAGTTTGATTTTTCATGCTGGTTTTATATTCATTCACCTGGCATTATCAGCCCATGGTTGTTTTCTTTCTAGTCTTGTAGTCTGGGTCATTTGACATTCAAAATTCCATTCTAATTTTAATTTTCTTATAAAGAACCACACACATGCATGCACACAAAACCAAACCCCACCACTATCCATTGTAGTAAGTTCTGTTAAAAATCCAGCAGTATAGTTGAAAATATGTACAGGTTTTTCTGAGTATGTTTTGAAAATAAGACTAAACACCAACACCTTAACAATGCCCATTCCCTTTGCTGTGCCATAAAAAAAATATGGCTGTTTGTGCCACTAACAATAAGACGCTAGTGACATTACCCAGCAAGCCCAGCATACCAGGAATTAGTTCTGGATGAGGGCAGAATAATTATATGAGGAAGGCAGTTAGAGTTAAAATTCCTGGGGTGTGGGGGAGGCTAGTGCTGATTTGGGCAAGTGACAAGTGCTCCATGCCTCAGTTTACCCAAACCTACTGGCCAAATGCACAGGGATGTTATGACATATAATTATTGCTAGTAAATTGCTGTGACCCCAGTGTATGAAAGGCTTAGGCAGACCTGTCAGCTGGTCGCCTTTGCCTGGAATTGTGTCATATTGAATTGGATTAGTTTTGATGAAGGTATTATTTCTTTTCTCAGCCTTAGTAGTGTTCTACATTATTAGCAAGATGAAACCAAACAGCGAGACCTCTTTCTGAAGAGTGCCACCTTGGGGATGGGCAGGAAAGGGACAAACAGTAGCATGTAGATGGAGCTGTTGGATAGTGACTTGTGCCATGGGATGGGGTTGGGGTATGTGTCACTGTTAGATGGTTTGGAGGTGAACATGTCACTGGGGAAGGGGGAGGGCTCAAGGAAGAATGGATTGGACATGGATTAGGTTAACTACTTAGGAGCTGGAGGGGGCAGCTGGTCTGATTACTTTGTGGTATTCTGGAGCTTTCTGTAGGTAGTCCAAGGGGAGAAGTCTGGTGGTAAAGACTAAACCACAGAGTGCTTCATAAAGAGACATGCAGGTTCCCAGCAAGTTCTTCCAGTAATCCTGAGGCCCTGGGGATTTGGTGGTCAGGCATCTCCATGCAGATTTTCAAAAACACTCAGCATTGGCCTAACTCAGCTCGCACTGAAATCGGCAGTAAAACTCCCACAGACTTCAATAGGAGTAGAATTAGGCTGACACATTAGCTTCTCAAAGGTATTTAGTTGCCTGGCTCCCACTGAAATCTGGGGCTGAGTGCTTTTGAAAAATCCAACCCATGGTCAGTGGTCTCTTCTATGACCAGGACTGAGGGGTACTGAGCAGCACAGATTCTGTTTGATTAGTCTGGGAGCTGGAGAGCCAGAGCAAGTGGAAAGACTGTCCAGCAGCCTCAAAGAACCCCCTTTATATTCATTATAACCTGGACCTGTTTCTTTTTGAGCCCACAGGTCCCCACAGTGACACCAGTTCGGTTTGTAATTTTTAACAGTATTGTAACATGCCATAGGCATATTTTATTCAAGAAAAGAAATCATTAACAAACCGGAAGATCAGTAGTTTCTAGAAGAACTTTTATATTAGAAAAAATGCCCAGCTATGTTAACAGTGAAGGACAAGAAACAAGGCAGAAATGGTAAAGTATCAAGATTTTATTGTTTCCATATTTTTTTAAATTTTCAAATGAGACATTTGTTTAAAACAGCAGCGAGCAAGCACACACAAGTTGAGAAAAAAGTGGCAGCGCAGGTAACTCCGTTTGGCTAATGCCCTTTCATGTACGAGATGTACATTTGATTTCTGAGCACCTTTTGTTTGTCTTGGTTTGTGTACAGTAAGGCAGTGGTTTTTCCATAAGGAATATATATATATATATATATATATATATATATATTAATTATCATTGTGAATTTTAATCACATGCAAATTAAATAAAATGTACAACTCAAAAATGTTACAACGGGGGAAATTTTTCTCAAAGAAGCTTCTAATAGAAGACAAATATGGACACAACAACTTTAAAAAAGAGGGAAAGGAATAAACAACCTAAGGGCAGGCGCTATTGGCATGACAGCTCAAGCAGGGAAGATTGCGACTCCAGTGCGGCCTCCTCTTACCGTAGGGAAGGGGAAAAGAATGGATGATTATCAGCAGATGTCTTCGCCCGGCTCCCATGAAAGGCTTTACTCTAACCTGAGCAGCTCCACGTCGAAGATGAGGGTAGCATTGGGAGGGATGACTCCAGGATGGCCTGTGGCTCCGTACGCCATGTCGGGCGTACAGGTCAGCTTTGCTCTTTGTCCTAAGCTCATCTAGTGTTTGGGTGTTGGAGAGGGAGAGGGAGAAGGGGAAAGAATGTGTTAGGAGAAATACAATAGTCAAGTCACTAAGGGGCAGATTTGCAAAGTCAGTGAGAGTTTGGCCCCTAACTCACTTGATGCTTTTGTAAATCTCGCTAAGTGCCTATTTACATCTTTAGGCCCCAAATACCTGTGTCAATCTGGTCCCAACAATTTAGCCTCAGATCTCCTGGCTCCTAGTCCTGTTCTTTTACCATTGGATAACGGCCTCTCACTGGCAACATCTAATAATCCTCTAGTGCCAGTTTTGTAACCCAACGGGATACCCTTTTGCGCCAGTGTAGGTCCACATTGTTTCTTTATTAAGGCCTCCTGTGAGCTGCAGAGCTCTCACAAAATCTGCTGACTGCAATGGGAATTACGGACACCTGACAAGTCACAAGAGGCTCTCAACACCTAACAGGATCAAGGCTCTGGATTCAGAAAGGCCCCAACTCAGTAAGGCACGTAAGCATGTGCTCAAACTGACTGGGACGCATGTGAAGAAGAGCTTTGCTGAAGCCATCATGTGATTTCCAGAGTGCTTTGCATCTCCCATTTTCATTGACATCATTGTCTTCAATGTTCAGCCCATTAACCTCTCTCCCTGTTTCTCCATCTATCCAATGGGGATAATGCTACCAACCTCCCTCATAAGTGTGTTCCAAGGGTTAATGAGTTCATGTTCCCAAGGCACTTTGAGATCCTGAGATGGAAGGTGTTGTCAAAGTGTTCAGTAATTATAATTAAGTCCTAGTGTGACAATCCACTAGGCGGAGCTAGAGGGTAATTTGTTTCTAGGCAGATTATTGAAACGGATTTAGGCTACATAATTAATTTAGGGAAGGTAATCAGGGTGTTCTGGGAGGCTATAAATTGACTTATGTGGAATCACTGCCAGAGCTTTAGCTGAGTCGGCTTCTAACAGGGATAAATCTGTTCCCCTTTTTGACATTAAATGGTCTATCAAATTCATGCTATTTTTGGGACCCCCTCATGATTTTTCATACTAGTCCCAGGACTAAGCATATACACATCTCGTCTCTCTGTGCCAACATCTACATCACTAAACAAAAAGCATGGCACTTACAGAACATTTGCAAACCACCACGTTATTCACTCTGTGTGTTATATCCCTTCCCTCCAACCATTTGCTGATTTGTCTAGTTCAAGGGTTCTCAAACTTCATTGCGTCGTGACCCCCTTTCGACAATAAAAACCACTACATGACCCCAGGAGGGGGGACTGAAGCCTGAGCAAGCCCGAGCCCCAGGTGGGGAGGAGGGACAAAGCCAAAGCCCAAGGGCTTCAGTCCCAGGCAGGGGCCTGTAATCTGAGTCCCGATGCCCAGGACTAACGCCCTCAGCCTTCAGCTCCAGGCAGTGGTGCTCAGGCTTCAGCTTCAGCCCCAGGCCCCAGCAAGTGTAAGCCAGCCCTGGGGACCCCATTAACATGGGGTCGTGAACCACAGTTTGAGAACCGCTGGTCTAGTTAGTTCTTCAGGGACCATCGCTTATTCTATGTTTGTACAGAGCCTGGTACAGGGGGATGTTGGATCATATTAAAGAAGCTCTGTATTAAAATCACAAATGAGTTTGATTCCCCATAGTTTAAATTCCAGGGTATTACTAATTAAGAGGTCTCTTGGTTTTTGGTACTGTTTCTCTCCCTCTGTATGTGAAACTTGCAAGCTGCTAATTGCGTTAGTACATTCTAAGACAGAGTCTGTTCTCAAAGCAATTCACAGAGAGAGACTCAAAGCAATACTCTAACAACAGACACAGCACCCAGAGACTCCCCGCCCTTTTGTTGTATTAACAATTGTGATTAAAATAGAGATAGAGGATGTATGTGGATGGATGCTTGGTGTGGATAATAACTGAATGATCAGGGAGGTGCCAGCCTAAGAATCCAGTGTCCATCGGCTGAAGAAGGCGTCAAGTGGAAATAACCAGAGGACCCCCGGAGGGCAGACTGGAATCCACCCAACAGCCTCAAGAATGGGAGAACCAAAGAACAAGATAACATCTAGCAGCACGGAGCCGTCAGGAATGTGCCATCTGCTGATTGATTCAGCAACAGCATGATGAAGCAATTCCCACAGACTGGCCTAGGAAGAAATTCCTATAAAAAGAGACTCTAAAAAGTGAGAACTTTGGGGTCTGATTCTGCAAACCAACTTCCAGGAGCATCAGATGAGCATCTGACAAGGCCCTGCTCCCTCCTCATGTCCAGGCCACCTGGCCAGTGGCTTGGCATGAGCAACTCTAAGGCTGGTAACTATGATGACAACCTTGCAGAACCTCTGTGTGTGTGTGTGTGTGTTTGTATGAATGAATGAGTGAATAAAGATGAGATTGAATGGAATGTTACAGCTATAACTAACTGCTTACTATAATAACAACCTTGCAGAACCTGTGTGTGTGTGTGTGTGTGTTTGTATGAATGAATGAGTGAATAAAGATGAGATTGAATGGAATGTTACAGCTATAACTAACTGCTTACTATGATAACAACCTTGCAGAACCTGTGTGTGTGTGTGTGTGTGTTTGTATGAATGAATGAGTGAATAAAGATGAGATTGAATGGAATGTTACAGCTGTAACTAACTGCTTACTATGATTCTTTCTGTATTCACAATAAATGTGGTATTTTGCCTTTTTCCCTTTAATAAGATCCTGCTGGTTTTTAATTTATTGGTACAACATTTTGGTGGAGAATTGCGAAAGGGGGAATATTGGTAAAAAACCTCAGTTATTGTAAATATTGGTGTGCACACCGCCAGCTCTAGTGAGCTAGGCATTTCTATTAGGTTAACCAGACCTGCTGGCCTCCGAGAAGGTAGCAGGGGACCTGCTGGCCTCCGAGAAGGTAGCAGGAAAAACAGATTAAACCAGACCTGCTGGCCTCCGAGAAGGTAGCAGGGGACCTGCTGGCCTCCGAGAAGGTAGCAGGAAAAACAGATTAAACCAGACCTGCTGGCCTCCGAGAAGGTAGCAGGGGACCTGCTGGCCTCCGAGAAGGTAGCAGGAAAAACAGATTAAACCAGACCTGCTGGCCTCCGAGAAGGTAGCAGGGGACCTGCTGGCCTCCGAGAAGGTAGCAGGGAAGAACAGATTAAACTAGACCTGCTGGCCTCCGAGAAGGTAGCAGGGAAAACAGATTAAACCAGACCTGCTGGCCTCCGAGAAGGTAGCAGGGGACCTGCTGGCCTCCGAGAAGGTAGCAGGGAAGAACAGGTTAACCGGACCGGCTGGCCTCCGAGAAGGTAGCAGGGAGAAATAGGTTAACCAGACCTGCTGGCCTCCGGGAAGGTAGCAGGGGACCTGCTGGCCTCCGGGAAGGTAGCAGGGGAAAAACGCATAGATTAAGCTATGATTTCAGAATCTAGGCTGTGTCACTTGCTAAGTAATACCAGCAGTGACAAAGAGATTGAAATATCCATGTTAAGATGTTTAAAAGAAAACAGGGTAAGCCAGTACCAGAGGGAGGAATGGAGTCAGAAGGAACTCCAACCTCACCTTTTGTTAAAGAAATTACACCTTTTAAACAAAACCTTCAAAAATTTGGGCACAGTCCTTGGACTAAACAAGCCCTAGCTGATCTCTGCACTATTTCGGACCTAGAGGATAGATTGGCTCAGTATATCCTCATATACAAACCTTCTAGTGCTGCCAAAAGAGATGCAGCAGCAATTTGGTTGTTGTGGGAGGCATGTAAGGATTCTTCCCTCCGCTTGTCTTCATGTAAAGAGGAAAAGGCACAAACGGAAAAGGGAGCAGACAATTGGAAGGTGCTGGCTACAAATACCCAAAGCCAGCTGAAAATAGTGAAAGAGGCACTCCAGGAATACAAAAAGAGTGAAAAAGTTAACTCTGCAGAGGCTGGAGGGAGGCAGGTAAAGGGGGAGAAGGTCCTATGTATGGCACCCCCAGTCATAATTACAAAGAGAAAGAGTAAAAAAAAAAAAAGTTAACTCTGCAGAGGCTGGAGGGAATTAAGCAGCTAAACTTTGTGAAAATGTTAAAAAGGAAAAGTGTTAGAGAAAGAGCATTCTTGGTTTCTTTGCAGCCATTCTGAAAGAAAAATGGGCCCTTTTCCAAAGGAATGTCTGTAAATTAGCCAGGCAAAAATAAACTGATTAAAATCATTTGACTGGACAATTTAGTCAAATTTGCTAAAAGAACATAAGAGGGTTCTATTGGAACTTAGCTGCCTCAAATGTATAAAGGGAATGTAAGATGTAAAAAAACCAGAGCAGTGTGGAAGGGATGTTAAAGAAAATGTGTATGTATCTATCTCTGTGTGTGTAAATATGTAAAGTTCTAAGGACCAGTTGGTTTTGTTTTAAATAATGCCACTAAAAATCCATTTGACTCTTTAATTCAAAGTTGCAAAACTGACAGACCTTTTTGCTAGACACAGGTAATTAGTGTTGTTTGGCTTTGGGATTTGGCATTTAACCCTTAAAAGGTAACTCAATGCTTTACAAAATTTAAAATGTTTTTAAGTTGTGGCTGCAGCAGTGCAGTCAAAATCAGGAGAATATAAAAAAAAAAATTCTGGATTCTTTTTGTTTGTTTGTTTTTGTAACAAAATAGCAGATGAGAGTTGTAGTACAAAAAAAAAAAATTAAAGACAGTGCCCCTCTGAAGCAACAGCAGGGGTGAGGTGCACAAAACAAAAAGAAGCAATGTTAGAAACACTGAGTCTTAAAATGGCTCTGAGTAATCAGACTGTCACTTTGATAAAGGTACATGAAACCTCTGTAAGCAAAAAAAGAAATAGTGACACCTTATGTAAAAATGGATCTGGATAATGTTATAGAAGTTAAACTATGGAAGGAATGTGCATTTGCCCCAGAACATGTGCAGGGTATATTGTAGAAGGGGCAAAAGAAATGCAAACATACCATGCTACTTAATTAAAATGCTATTAGGGCTCCAAAGGGAGCCACAATAGGTTGGGTTTTCTTTTTCAGATTGCTGTGTGTTTTGGAAGCAGAAGTTAAAAGTAATCAAAACTCTGGTGAAAGTTGATGGTGTCCCTTTTAGTGAGCTGCTGATGGCTTTAAATCCAAAAGCAGGAAGCTTCTGTGAAAATGCAAATTACCTAAATGATAAAGGAAGGAAAGAATTAGCAGCACAAAGGAGCTGCAGATAAAGGACATACCTGGTCAGCAAACAAATTGTCTAAATAAAAGGCATGGGATAACAAGATAATTTTAATAAATTTAATGATAATAAGTATCCCTGTAACAATGTATAGTGTGTATGATTTTTGGAAAAACCCTTTAACGTCGTATGGTAATGATGCTTCTCAGTTATTACCTGTAAATAAAACTTAAAGCTTAACACAGCAGGAAAAACATTATTAACTTGGTCTGCAGTATAAGAAGGAAAACTCAGGGATTTAATGACTAAACAGTGGGATAATTTCCCCATAACCCTTAAAAGATAAAAGCCATTGAAACCTGGCCTGCCTATAGAACAAAAACAGGAAAATGTGGGGGCAATTCCTCTGTTTTGCCTGCAATCAGCAAGGGTATTTGTAAAAGAAATATTTTAAGCAATAATCTGCCACCCCAAAAGGGGTAGAAACATGTTCTTTTTGTCTTTCAGAAAATCAGGAAAAGCTAATGCCAGCTGAAAAGCAACCCAAAACCATGAATCTACTGTCACAATAGAAATTGTGTTTTGTGTTCTATGTTTTGTCTTGTGTTTTGTCTTGTTGCTAGCACTGTTGTGTGTTTAAAAAAAAAAAAAATACTGAAGACCTGCAGGAACTTAAAAATAAATTAAGCTTTCTGTCCCAGCTACAGGACAGCCTGATACAAAAACAAGTACATGCCAACGTAGACTTGGTCCAAATTGGTCTGGGTAACCTAAAAGCCCGATGGAATCTTTGGCAATGGCTTAATACTACCACATGGCTTATGCATAAGAAAAAAAAAATATTAGAAATAGGAAACCACACAGCCATAGCTATGGGATGCACTGAAATGCAGATACTTGCACTAGCTACTTTGGAACACGAAATGTTCTGGGTCATATTGGGAAATATTAAGGGTTTGATGCATTTGTTAAAACAAAGAAAGAGATCATTGTTTGACACTTATCAATATGAATGGATGCAATATGTTTCCAGTATTGTAAAACCAGACTTGTTAATGGGAGAAATTGTTGTCAAAATTGCACACCAACAGTCCCTGGAGGCAAAGGTATTGAAGGTTAGCCCACTCCCCATATTACACGTGGGATCCTTCTGGCTACCCTGGACCTCGAGCCAGTGGGCTGGGGAGGGAGGGAAGCTATTGGACACTAGAGGTTGTACCGAATGGACTCCTCAAAAGTGGGTGTGCCTCACCTTGCCTGTTGCCCCAGAACCTTGTAATAAAGATACATCACTAGGATCATGTATGTGGCATGAATTGGAATCACAAACTCAAATTGCCTCACAGTACCTTCTCTTGAATTGGCTACATAGAAAGTGACACTGACGATTATAAATCTTAGTGTCAAAAGGGGGATTATGTTGGATCATATTAAAGAAGTTCTGTATTAAAATCACAAATGAGTTTGATTCCCCATAGTTTAAATTCCAGGGTATTACTAATTAAGAGGTCTCTTGGTTTTTGGTACTGTTTCTCTCCCTCTGTATGTGAAACTTGCAAGCTGCTAATTGCGTTAGTACATTCTAAGACAGAGTCTGTTCTCAAAGCAATTCACAGAGAGAGACTCAAAGCAATACTCTAACAACAGACACAGCACCCAGAGACTCCCCGCCCTTTTGTTGTATTAACAATTGTGATTAAAATAGAGATAGAGGATGTATGTGGATGGATGCTTGGTGTGGATAATAACTGAATGATCAGGGAGGTGCCAGCCTAAGAATCCAGTGTCCATCGGCTGAAGAAGGCGTCAAGTGGAAATAACCAGAGGACCCCCGGAGGGCAGACTGGAATCCACCCAACAGCCTCAAGAATGGGAGAACCAAAGAACAAGATAACATCTAGCAGCACGGAGCCGTCAGGAATGTGCCATCTGCTGATTGATTCAGCAACAGCATGATGAAGCAATTCCCACAGACTGGCCTAGGAAGAAATTCCTATAAAAAGAGACTCTAAAAAGTGAGAACTTTGGGGTCTGATTCTGCAAACCAACTTCCAGGAGCATCAGATGAGCATCTGACAAGGCCCTGCTCCCTCCTCATGTCCAGGCCACCTGGCCAGTGGCTTGGCATGAGCAACTCTAAGGCTGGTAACTATGATGACAACCTTGCAGAACCTGTGTGTGTGTGTGTGTGTGTTTGTATGAATGAATGAGTGAATAAAGATGAGATTGAATGGAATGTTACAGCTATAACTAACTGCTTACTATGATAACAACCTTGCAGAACCTGTGTGTGTGTGTGTGTGTGTTTGTATGAATGAATGAGTGAATAAAGATGAGATTGAATGGAATGTTACAGCTGTAACTAACTGCTTACTATGATTCTTTCTGTATTCACAATAAATGTGGCATTTTGCCTTTTTCCCTTTAATAAGATCCTGCTGGTTTTTAATTTATTGGTACAACAGGGATCCTGATCTCATCTCTAGGTTCTACCATAATACAAATAATACATTTTACTACTATTAATAAGGAATGCAACTTGAATGGTGGGGAGGAACTGAACATTCTTAAAAATACTCTGGGATTCCTAGAATGAACTCGTACCCTCAAAGCATTTATGATTCAAGAGCTGGGCATAATGTGGTTAGGAACCGGATTCTTGTCCATTCATATCTGAAACAGCACAGCAGTAGGATTGTACTAGCATCTGGATTGTTTCTTATTTGCCCTTTTCCCCCACCTCGTTTTATGCATTAGTAACAAGCTCCAAGCAAAACCTTCATCCAGTCTGAGCTTTGGGACCCAAAAATGTGCAGTTGCAGTGACTTTGCACCCTGGCCTTGTTAGCTCTGTATATCAAACACAGCTCAGCTTCTCTCTTTGCATAGAGTAGCACTACAGCTAAGTGCCTATGGGAAATATGCATTATATTAAAATAGATGGCATTTGGGGTTTTATTGGGATGACACTGTAGCGAGGAGGCGTGGCCTCCCTCAGAGAGTGACAGGGAGAGACCACAACACACCCCCATGGTGGGCCGAACCAGGAGAGCCATGTCCGTCCTGCTGCAAGTGGAAGGGCGGGACAGAAGGGGAAGTGGGCTCAGATGCGTCCTGCCTGCTGCTGGAGCCTGCAGAGGAGCTGCCGGGGCTGCCTCCTGAGGACTGGCCAGAGCTCTCCAAGACGACAGATGCAGATACCCCCAAGGGGGGGAGAAGGAAGCAACCCAGGGAAACCAGGCAACAGTCTGGTTGGGAGCTGGCCTGATACAAGGTCAGCGTGTTGCGGGCGGATCCCCACTGGCCCAGTGGCAGACCACTGCGCCACTATTAGGGCCCTGAGCTGGAGTGTGGTAGAGTTGGGCGGGCCTGCGTCCCCCCTGCCACCCCACCCCTGGGGTGGCATTACTCCCCATCCTTAGACTAGGAGGCCTGCACTCCTCAGGCAACCCTGTCTGAGCCCCATAGACTGTTATTGATGTTCAGCCTTGAGTGAGCCCCTAGACTCTCTGGGTGCTCACCCTTACCTGAGCATCTAGACCCTACAGTGCTCACCCCTACTGGGTCTCATAGACTGCGCAGATTGCAGGCAAGAGCCCACTCATTGCTTTGCTGCCCCACCCTGACTGGGCCTGGGGCTCAAAGACTGCTGTACTGTTCTGCCCGTCCAGAGGACGGAGCGCTAGGTGAAGCTAACCCCCTTTGAGCACCTTTACAGGTATGCAACATCGAGGAGGCGTGGCCTCCTTCAGAGACTGACAGAGAGGGACGACCATGCAGTCTACAGACACTGAGGCCTTAATGATTTGAGGGCAGCCTCCTTTTCCTTGCCGTTGGTTTAACATTCATCACTGAACATTAAATTGTGCAGTCATGAGTGGAATGTCATAGGGACTTAACAGTGCAGTTCAGTATCCTATTCAGTGAGGGTCAAATTCAGTGGGAGGCATCAAATGCAGCAGGACGGGCCTTCTTCTGTGCAACTGCACGGATGCTGCTCCAAGACACACTACCATGCTGGATCATTGTAGGGGCTGGGTGGGTTGCACTGACAAGGTGGATCTATAAGCCAACCCTCCGCTGACCTTGTAGAGGGGGAGCTCAGGAGGTTGTGGATGCTGAGTGATTTACAGACAGGAGAGGATTCCATCCTCCACAGCCCACCTGGAGAAGCATGTGCAAAGCCTCGCCATCATGATCAACCCCCGAGTTCTGGCCATCACAATTAGGCTAATCAATGGAGGACTAAGAAATATTACATTAGTATGCATCCCACCATCAGAAAAACCATCCAGGATTATAGACTGTGATTTTGACTTGCCTACCCCGATGTTAAACCATCATTATTGTACTGAACATGCCGGCATGCACTCCAGCTAATTTGAAATTCAGCCAACATCATCCTTCTGTACCTGTGCAGCTCCTTCCTCAAATCCTTTAATGACTTCTTGTCTGCCGATCTTGAACCTGAAAGGCTTGTTTCGGTCTCTGGAGGAATCAAACTTCTTTCCATTCTGTAGCATTCCTGCCAAAACAACACAAATGATTTCAGTCCCAACTAAGCTTGAAGTTAAGTGCTGAGGGGATGGAGTGATGACTGATGTCTTGGTCAGATCAATCATATATTTCCTTTAAAAAAAAAAAGGCAAATCCAAGGTTTATAAGGCAAGAGAACCTCATGCAGAGGCATCACAGGTTCTAACAGGAAGTAACTGATTATAGAACTATATTGTAATGATTTGTATTGTGTAGCAGGTAGAAACCCCAACCAAGACGGGGGCCCCAGTTGTGCACTGTACAAACACACCTGCTTACAAGCTAAATAGCCAAGAGGACAAAGAGGGGGCAGGAAACAGAGGCACAGAGTGGGGAAGCCATTTGCCCAAGATCAGAGTGTGAATCTGTGGCAGATCTAAGATAAGAGCCCAGATCTCCTGTCGCCCAGTCCAATGACCTCATCCCTAGCGCGGGGGTTTTCAAATGTTGTCATAGTGAGCCTCCCTAAGCTATGAAACAAAAGCAATTGCACCTCCCCATAGCTTCCAAAGGCAACACAAGGAACCGAACGTCCTACACTCCACAGAATACGAGTAATAAAGTAGAAGGGCTTTGAGCAACAGAGCTATAATAAAGTCATAAAGCGCCTCCTGCATTAGCTCACAGTTCTGTTCAAAGCCCACACATAGCAGCAGCTAAATAACACTGCCCAGACATTGTGGGAATTCATATCACCAAACAATTACCAGTTGTGTCAGTAGCCACCACTCCTACCTTATCAGTGGAGGGAGTGAGCTTGTTTCCACAAAGTAGTAGCATTTGACACCTTGTCCCCATCCCCAGTTCTCACAGGCCCTGGGATGAGGAGATGGGCTCATGGGTGCTGGGCTCACAGGCAGGGAGTGGGGCCCTTCTTTAGTGCAGGTGCCCCACAGGTGGGGTCAGTGGAGTTCCAGGGCAGGGGGCAAAGCAGGGGAGTCAGAGCATGGCAATCACCAGTTCACCAGCACTGTGAGCTCCATGGAGGCCCGATGCAGCAGGATGTGGGTGCAAAGCCAGTAGCCAGGACTGGCCACCACTGTGGTGGTCCCCAGGGCTGGGGGAGCTGGGGCCAAGGTGGGACCGCCAGCAGCTGAGACCAGCGGTGGTCGAAAGGTTCTCTTTCTGGTACACCCAATTCGCCTAGCGCTGCTGCCCAGAGACAAGTGGCAGCTCAGTAGTGCAGGAGGTTGGGGAGCTAGAGCACAACATTCCAAGTGGCAGCCAGGGGTCCCATAGTGCAGCAGGTATCAGTCAGACGTGAGTGCCATCCTGCATTTCAGGTGCTCGAACGACACTCCAGACCACTATGGCAGCACTACTCCTGGACCAAAAGACAGGCAATTGATACCTCTGCTGGCACACACTCACACTTCACACTTCGTGCTTTATGGCACGCCCCATAGCAGGAAAACTTCTGTCCTAAACCACACAGCCTGTCCATTGAAGTACCTTGTTGATGTTAGATGTCTGATTTAAACCTGAATGTGAGGCACTTACTGTCACAGTTCAGGGTAACTGCAGCTGTATTCCCACTTTGTGGTCCCTCAAGGTCACCCACTCTAGGCTCCCAGCTCTTCAGCTGTCACCTGTCTGGAGGAGAGACTTGTCCCTCCTGACTGGGAGCTTTTCCAGGCTGCGCAGTTCCCTGCCTACACTGTAATAACACCAGCAAGTCAGACTGCCAAACAGGCAAGCCTCAACGCTTTGCTCTCTCTTCTAAGGCTATGAGCCATGCCATCACCAGCAGTTATGAATTACCACACAGCTCTTTCTAAGCAAGCCCATTTATTCTTAAGGTGAACCTTACAGAGAAAACAAACATATAAAAAACAATACAAGTTCCTACGTACATGCTAACAGCTTACCAAAGGTCACCCACCAGTCTTATGGAGCCTCAGTAGGCCAAAGCCCTGCCAATCTTTCCCAGGAAGGAACAGGGCCCCCCTTCGACAGAAAGTCCTGTCTGTTTGCTAGATAAGAAAGAAGGCCCTGAGTCAGTTTAAACTCAGGCTATTTATCCAAAAGCCCTTTCTTTGTCTGTTGGCCTCTGGAGAATCCAGTTTGAAATAATATATGTGTACCTCTCCATTGGATGGTACTTCTCTGGAGGTGCTACAACCTGAGTGAATTTTCCTAATCACACCCCAACCCTGCCCCATTGTTCTTAGTTCCTGGAGGAGCTGAGGTCATCCTCTCCCATGGTATTACATACAATCCCTGGCCCACAATGATACATAAACTTAATACAGCAAGATCTCCCCAAAGATATTGCAGGAAATTGCCACATCTGTCCTGAAAGTTACTAACACACCATCTCCTCCAGTCACAGATTTCATGTTGGAAAATAAGACATGATATCACTGGCACCAACGGGATAAGAGCACACAGGACTTCATGGTGCCTCACTTAAGGGTGCCAACTCTCCAGGATTGGCCTGGAGTCTCCAGGAGTTAAAGATTAATCTTTAATTAAAGATTATGTCATGTGATGAAATCTCCAGGAATACATCCAACCAAAACTGGCAACCCTAGCCTCACTTCAGCACAAATACCTACAGTTTCCAGTGCAGAAGGGTGAAATAGATCACCGCTTTTACGTAAGGCCCTAATAGCCTGGTCAAGGGTGGACAGAGACATTAAGGGTATGTCTACACTGCATTGTAAATCCAGGTCAGTGGGACTTGGGCTTGTGGACTCAGTGTTTCCAAACCCACACTTGAGCATCCACATTTCATTGTAAACCTGGGCTTACAATTGCTGGACCCAGGTCTCACAGCCATGCTAACACGTCCATACTGCACTGTGCAGACCTTATGACTTGGGTCTGCAGCTTGACCCAACTGTAACTGCAACTATACTGTAAAATGACAGGGTCTAGACCCAAGTCACAGCAGGACTCAGGCTCTGGCCCAGTCTGCTAGCAGGTTCCTAGGACCCAGGTCATGAGTGCTTGCTGACCTGAGTCAGACTGATTTGTGCGTGGACAGAAGGAAGGCTTCGGCTCAGACCTGAGTCAGAGGGGTTAGTGTACAGTGCAGACATACCCTGAGGGTACGTTTATACTCCAATAAAAAAAGAGAGCACCGAGTCTCAGAGACCAGGTCAGCTGACTTGGGCTTGCAGGGCTCAGGCTGTGGGACCATAAAATTGCAGTGCAGACATTCTGCTTCAAGCTGGAGCCTGGTCTCTGAGACCTCCTCTTCTCCCACCCCATCTGTCTTGCAGGGTTTCAGAACTTGGGCTCCAGCCTGAGCCCGAACATCTACACTGCAATTTTATAGCCCCGGAGCCCAAGCCCTGCGAGTCCAAATCAGCTGACCTGGGCCAGCTGCAGCCATGTCGCGGGTCTTTTATTGCAGCGCAGACATACCCAAGTGACCTCCCTAAGCCTACCCAGTGGGTCACAGGCAGAGTGTGATTTAAAACTCAGGACTTCCTGATTTGCCTCCCAAACTTATTCCTCTAGATCATTCTGCCTCAGGTCCTTCAGACTGTCTGTTTGGGGACCTGTTCAGACATCACTTATTGCACAGTAATGTGCATACTGACAGATCTCTATAAATAATACGCGATAAATGTTAACTCCAGCCTCTGTGTAACCCTGCCAAGGGTTTATTAACAAAGTATACACAATATCATCAGCATTTTATGGTCAGAGGTGTCATCCTGCTGGATGACTGCACATAAGTACATCCTCACCCCCTCTCTTTGTCATTGGCTCCAACGTCCCCAAGTGCGCCTTAGTCAGAGCCCGTTATTTTTCCAGATTGTTACAAAATCTACCCTCTTTTTTAAAAATATGGGTTATACGGATCAAAGGTGAAAATCTGTTAAACTGTGTATAATTTATCCTTCCCAGCAGCTAGGAACAAGTCTGCTTTCACACAGACTAGTGTTTCCCAATCTTGTTTTCAATGTAAACGGTGCTTTGTGTGCTCCAGTACAAACACCAGCAGTGTTATAAATATCCCCCTGCCAGTAAACTCTCAGACTACGTGCTGAAATACTGCCAGCTGAGACAATCTCCTTATGCCATTTTGACCAGGTTTAACTCAATCCCTGTTGCTGTTGGTAAATGGCCAGATCTTCAGCTTGTGTAAACGGGCTCAGCTCCACTGACTTCAGCAGATTTACACCAGCTAAGGAACTGGCTTAAAGTCATCTAAAATTAAAGTGAACCAAGCCCTAGAGAGTATTCTGTAGGGAGCGATCCTGCAAGGAGATGGAATTGTGTGGGACTCTGATCAAAGCAGGGGACTGAGAGTCTTAATGACATGGTTCTGCCACCAACTACCTGTGGGACCTTGATCAAGTAACCAAACCTCAGTTTACCCTTCTATAAAACGGGGATTACTGACTTGACCAACGTCAGACAGTGAATTGGTGGCACGACCAGGAATAACAGTATTAATTATGAGGTTTACCCTAACTCAGGGGTCTAGGGATGCTTAATTGAGTAATGCTTCTAAAGTGCCTTGAGAACTTCAGTTGAAAGAGGCTGTAGCAGCACTGATTGTTGTTATAAATAGGTCTTCTCCAGCTGTAACTTTTGATTCTATGATCTTATCAAACTAACCCGGGGAAAAGTGGCAGCTGCTATCTTGACACCTGGGACCCCGGCACAGCTCTGCAGGACATTAGACAGGAGGCTCTCTGAAGAACAACAGTAATTTTAAAACGCTTCTTTCTGTTTTCATGTTCTTAACAAGCCACACAGATTCTTCTAAACTAACCATGAGATCACAAGCAAAGAGAATGAAAAATAAACATTTTAGGGGCAAAGTGTTGGGTAGTTTGGGTCCCAAATTTAAGGAGGGGCAAATTTGTAAAGGGGCTTCCATCCAGCCTCGGTAATTCCCTTTGGAGATTCATAAAATCTAGAGATAGAAAAGACTTGTTGGATCACCCAGTCCCAGATAATACAGGGCTGTTCCCTATAGTCCATTCGCCAGTGTTTTGACTAGCCTAAAGATCCCAAGCAATAGAGCTTCCATCACTTCCTAGGAGGACTTTTCCACATACGACTACATCTCAGTTAGGAAATTTGCCCTCCGGTTGTGCACACAAATGGGGCTCATATTTGTAATGATATCATCTGTGCACATATGTCAGAGTGCTCAAAAATAGTACATGCAAGAGACCGTGTGGCCAAAACTGCACGGGTACAAACCAAGACAATTTTTGAAACTTTGGCTCACTATGAAGAGAAATGTTTGCTTGAGAACATTTTATTTGAAATTGATTTTTTTATCTTGACCATGTCCCTTTAATGTGGAAGTGTTTGAATCCAAAAGAAAAAGGAGAATTACAAAATTTACTATAAAACCATCTTTAAAAAAATTAAAGAATAATCAAAATATATAATATAAATAACTTTACCATGTTTCAGTGTTTCCTACAGGTTACTGAAAATCAAAGGCAAGACATGTTTAATTATCAGAGGTGTAATGTGAATTAGTAAAGACTCAGTCTACAAAAAAAAAAGAAAAGGAGTACTTGTGGCACCTTAGAGACTAACCAGTTTATTTGAGCATGAGCTTTTCATGCTCAAATAAACTGGTTAGTCTCTAAGGTGCCACAAGTACTCCTTTTCTTTTTTCTTTTTACGAATACAGACTAACACGGCTGTTACTCTGAAATCAGTCTACAAAATCCCTCTGATCACATTTAAGGACAAACATTGTGACCCACACTGGATCGGAAGTAATAGGTGTTATGTGTACATGAGACCCCAACACCTATTTTCAGGAGCTCTTTAAATCCAAAGTTGAGCTGTGATTGACATAACATAGAGGTGACCCTGCATTGTTTAGCCAGATAAAGCTCCATTGACTTCAATAGAAATAAAACGTGAACAATCTGTACCATCTTTCAAAGCAAAACTAGATACTATCATCCTTAGCATCATTTGAAACAAAGGGCATTTGTATGGGAATTCAATTTAGACACTATCAATGGAAGTAATAGCAGGTACAAACAACAAAGACAAAATCACAGCAAATATCTTGGTGGCATAAGAGGGGAAAACAGAAACAAACACATGTTGCGAGTGACCTCAACAGGAACAACGGGAAGGCACTGCACAAACAACTGGAACAACACAGCAATAGGAAGACTTCAGGCTCCTAAACAAACAATTTATGGATGGTGACATTAAATGAAAATATGGAGGGATGGGAAAATTCTGCATCACTCCCAGGACTGGTTATGGACCAGAGAGTCTTTCACTGATAGGTCACTAGTTTTTATCACCCCAGATTAGTAGAGACTGAAAGTGATTACCATTTGAAGGTTGTCTGGTGTCCTGTATGAAGCAAGTTGGTGATCTCAGTTCCCAAGCGTTCACATGATAAAGGTCACCACACTGTCAGCACTCTTGTCAGTCATCTCATTAGAGAAGCTAAGGATTGAGACTGATCTACCCTTTCATCCCTGGAGGTCTTCTGGGACGGGGGGAGGTACGCTGTGCAGGAAAGCTTGCATTGCCACTGCATGTGCTATACCTATTCTATAGACAAATAGAGGGCTTCAGTCTCCAAGCCAGTACTATTTATGAGCAATAAATGAAGTTAAGAGATTCATTATGATTGTTGTTCACTGATTAGACTGAATTAAAATATTTTCTGTGGAAGTTACTCTCCAAAGTAAAGAACAGCAAAATCTCGAGAAAGATCAACATACTTGTCTACCTGGTTCCCATGAAATCACTATGTACTGTAAATGAAGAGAATATTTCAGTGTACATGTTCTTTCAGAGAACATGGTCCAAGAACATCTTGTCTGTTTCTCTCACTTTAAAGCCCCTCCCTCCCAAAGCAATAAGCACCACTATATAACAAACAATATCGTTATCACCAGACTTGACACATACCATCTGTTGCATCATCGATAACTGCTTACAACTTTATCTTCATCTGCCTTAGACAGAGGTTGTTAACATGTGACCCAATGGAGCTCGCTCCTTATCATGGGCGCTCTCTGTATCCAAACACAATTGCTGTGAAGAGCTCTCCTACAAGTCCCTGTCCCTAAGGCTCCTAGTAATCCATCGATTCCTAGTAAATTTGCCTATCACAGCTTGTGATATGAGTGCTGTGCCTTGAGGTGATGGGGTCTGAGAGTTTAGAGACTGTCTCTGATACTAGGGAAGTGTGTTGAGTTCATCCCTCCATTGCAGGTGTCTGCATTGTATCCTTTACTGATGTAGCTTGACCAGGGTCAGAGATGCCTTCTGCTTTCTGCCTTCATGCTTGACATGGCATGAATGGGGCTCTTAATATATTTATCTACTATTTTTCCTGGTAGCCAGCCTAGTGAGGTTTCCAGGCAGACTGTATCTCTGAGCTGGAAGACAGGTAGGAGTATGGTTGTCTGCTCATTGTGTTTTTTCCACCTGTTTTGCAAATAGCTTTCTTTGAGGTGTTAGGGTCCAGTGACATACATAATGAGGGAAGATTTGTTCTCAGCATCAGGGCTGTGCTCGGGAGCACTCCATTCCACACTTGAAAAGAGCTGAGTGTGGAACTTTACCTGATGCAGTCATTCTGTTAAACACCGATTTCTTCATTCGAATGGTTCTCTCTGCCATGCCATGCAGAGATCTTGGATTGGAATGTGAGTGGAAGTCTGCAAGATCTTGCAACATGACCCATTTCTTTGCTTACAAATGGAATGTGATCATTCAGTAACTCCTTGGAATACCTGGAGTTATAAATATGACAACCGCTGCGCGTGTTACATCATTAATGTCATCACAAATGTTTGCTGAAGGCAAAGATACCTGCAACTATTTTGTGCACTGATGTCTTAGGAATCTAGTGAGGCCATAATGATTCAGATTGGCTGCCCTGTGTTCTTAACATACATTGCATACTTCGGTAAGTACCATTATGTGTTGGGCCACTCTCAGGCAGTACATTATCTGACTGGCTTGTGAATCTGTTCCTTGCATGCCCGACCCTGCTGTGCTTCATATAAAAGCTATTGCCTCATGTTTTTGAGGAATACTTATTCTGTCACCTGATATTAATAGCCCTGACTGTGAGGCAATCTTGTGTTTCAAAGCCCAATATGGCTTTAGTTTAGGACTGACTCGTCTGCTCCTTCCATGGCCAACCATTGTATACAGGTTTTTCCAAGGCTTGCAGATGAGTGTCTTTTAATGTGTCTTGTGATCTATGTAGCATCCCCATACTGAATATCAAAGTGACATCAGTATCATAAACAGCTTTCTCTTCAAAGAGTTCAGAATCTGATTCTGTAGATTGCTGGCTACAGCCTTAGATTGTGTGTTCTGAAATCAGCATTTCTTTACCAATCGTGTGTATAACTTTCAGACCATCTCTCTGTAGTTGAAGTAGCATGTGCTATTACCTTGCAGGAATTTCAAGGGGTTTCCCAAGGGGTTTAAAGAATATGGTCTCAAGTGATTTATGATGGTCTGAAGTAAATGAAATTCAATAAGGACAAATGCAAAGTACTCCACTTAGGGAGGAACAATCAGTTGCACACATACAAAATGGGAAATGACTGCCTAGGAAGGAGTGCTGAGGAAAGGGATCTGGGGGTTATATGGACCACAAGCTAAATATGAGTCAACAGTGTAACACTGTTGCAAAAAAAGCAAACATCACTCTGGGATGTACTAGCAGGAGTGTTCTAAGCAAGATACGAGAAGTAATTCTTCTGCTCTGCTCCGTGCAGATTAGGCCGCAACTGGAGTATTTCAGGAAATGGACAAATTGGAGAAAGTCCAGAGAAGAACAACAAAAATGATTAAAGGTCTAGAAAACATGACCTATGAGGGAAAATTGAAAAAAATGGGTTTGTTTAGTCTGGAAAAGAGAGGACTGAGAGGGGACATGATAACAGTTTTCAAGTACATAAAAGGTTGTTACAAGGAGGAGAGAGAAAAATTGTTCTTCTTAACCTCTGTGGGTAGAACAAGAAGCAATGGGCTAAAATTGCAGCAAGGGAAGTTTAGGTTAGGTTCCTAACTGTCTGGGTGGGTAAGCACTGGAATAAATTGCCTAGGGAGGTTGTGGAATCTCCATTATTGGAGATCAAATTTAAGAGCAGGTTAGACAAACACCTGTCAAAGATGGTCTAGATAATACTTAGTCCTGCCATGAGTGCAGGGGACTGGACAGATGATCTCTCAATGTCCCTTCCAGTCCTACGATTCTATGATCAGACTGCACTTGGATTTCAGCACTGTCACAGGGTGACACTGGCCCTTTAAGAAGGAACAAGGTTAGTGCCTCTGTGAGTGATCAGCTGATCCCAGTTGAGCTTTAAAATAGGGCACCTGGGCTTAGAGCCAGAGAGACCAGGTGAGGGGGAGCCTGGGTGAATCAGGAAAAGGCAGTGAGAGTAGACATAGGGCTCTCACTACCTGCTCCCTGGGAATAGGTAGCCCAGTTGAGTAAGGTCTGCCTGAGTCCCCTGGGAGGAGCAGTAGAAGGGACCTGAGAACTAAAGAGGGGAAACTCCTAAGAGCTGGAGCCCAGGGAACTGTGTTTTTATTGATTTGACCTAAGTTTGGACAACAAAACTGTATAACAGAGACTGTGGGTAGGGCAGTGGGTCCTTTGGAGGTTGGGGAAGAGGACCTTGTTAACAAGCACCTTGTTAGGTATGAGATGGCATTTTTTGGTGGAAAATGCAATAGTTCTTTTTCAATTTGGGTGTAATGTTTTCTGCCTCTGTTACATAATATAGGCACAATAACTTCCTCTTGCAGTGAACAGGCTCCTAAACAGTCTTTAGATGCATCTGTTTGAATAGTGAGCTGCTTGTTAGGATCACAGAATCCAACTAGCGGTGCATTGCAGGCTGTCATTTTCAGTTGCTGCAGTGTCTTGTCTTGTTATGGTGCCCACTGCCAGATTATGTCATCCTGTAGCAACTTTCTCAGGGGATCCATCAAAGTTGCTTCACTTGGGATGTATTATACTAGAAATTCAGCCATCCCTAAAATCCCCTGAAGTGCCATTTTATCTTGTGGGGGTTTACATAACCAAAAAGCAATTGAGAAAATCATGCCTAACCCTGGGAGACAGGAGAGAGAGAGGGCATCGCATTATGGAGCTTC
Organism: Natator depressus; assembly: GCF_965152275.1. Taxonomy (NCBI): domain Eukaryota; kingdom Metazoa; phylum Chordata; order Testudines; family Cheloniidae; genus Natator; species Natator depressus. The sequence continues at coordinate 20,035,502 of NC_134236.1, forward strand.
CTGCTAGAAACGGACAGTAATGACAAATGATCATGGGGGCTCAAACCCTAAGCACAGTGAGTGTGTAGCCAGCCCCATGCTGGATACCTTCCTCTGACATATATAGGGGTCTTGCCTTTTCTTATACTTTGGCAACACTAGTTCTTCTTTGATGGTGTGCGCATAGATGCGTACAGTTCCAGTTCTTTGAATTAGGTTGAGATCAGTGCCAGCTTTTTAACCCAATAGTTGTTAGATATTTTAATAGTAAAAAAATTGTCCTTGGCTGTTGCTGCTGTAAAGGTGATTTATCTTTCAGATTCTGTCCTAGAGACACCACGTTACTAGTATAAAATTAGACTGTCATACGCAGACTGGACCCAGAATCTGTGTTGAAATATGTGGTGGGATAATATTAGCCTCAGTCCCAGTAACGAGTCTGAATTTTATAGGAAACCTCCTTATATACGGAGTCAAATACCAAGCTTCTGCTGGATCAGCTCTGGGACTTTGGTTATCTCGACACTGTCCCTAGAAAGAGTGCAGGCTGGCAGTCTATTCCAGCCACAGATTTGCATCCCTTCTCTGAGGTAGATCCGTTGCTGTGACATCTGAGGAGAGTCAGGTGCATTTCCAAGTGTGACAACTTTACAGCCCGTTTTTAACCATGGCATAGGCTTTGAGTCTGAGACATATTCCGTTTGCTTGTACAGATTCTCATCAGGGCATATTATCCTGAGCCCTAATTTTGTTTAATAGCCCTATACAAGCATTTCAACGTTTTGCCGTTATCTTCATTTGTGTCTTTCAGTTACAATGCTAACAAATTCCCGGTCTTCAGCTCTCCCTCTCAGTTCTGTTGCTTTCTTTATCAATCCCAAGTGCTTCAAGGTAGGAATGATGCCAGAATCTATGCTGTTTGCATTTTTAGGGTTACAAGAATTCCTAAACATTGTTCAGATCTCATTCAGAATTGGTTCATTGTCCCCTGCTTGCTTTGCTAATGTGTTAAACACTTTGAAGCAGGACTTTTAAATCCTCTCCTTTTTTATCTACTCAAGAAGCCTTCATAAAGATTAGGAAGTGTTGCTCCAATCTCTTCCAGTTGTCTCCCACATTACTATCTGAAAAGAACAGGCCAGATTCTCAGCTGAGGTAAACTAGTGTAGCGTTACCGCAGTCAATAGAGCTATGCCAAGAATCTGGCCCAATACTGGGGGAAACTTGCACTGATCCATATAATTGTGACTACCTCAGCTGTGAATCTTAGGATGTAGTCTAATTTTCCCCTTTAATTCTGACATTCCACTTTCACTTCTCATACATGTTCACAGACTCCTTGTGTGAGGCTATCCCATAGCCAGACCAGGGCTGGTCACTCAGCTACAATGACTCACATCTGCAGCCAAGCCTGCAGCGACTCATCTCTCAGGCATTCCGCAGCAACCTATCCCGGGGCAGAGCCCAGGTGAGATGATCCCCAGGCACAGGGGTCACTCAGTGCAACAGCACCACTCGGCTAGGAAGCCTCCTGCTGCCTCAGTGTGTTACCTGTCCTTGCCCCAGCCTCATCTGAGCCTTGTTCCAGCTCACTCCTGCCTTCTCCATGCCCTATTCCAACTCTTCTCCAGCCCTGTTCCTTACCCACTCCAGCCCTGCACCCACCTCCTGACCCCCAGACCCTTAGACTGACTCCAACCTGGCTTCGACCTTTGGCCTGCTTTTGGACTCTATGATCCTGATTTGGCTTGTATGGACTCTGACCTATGGCCTGTCCCCAGATTCCGGTTTCAGCGACGCCTTTGACCGAGTCCTGACTCTGTGTCTGGCTTCCATCCTTGGCACCTGTTCTCACCCACTGCTCCAACCACCAGGCCTGATTGCCTACAACCCAGATCATGAGATCCTGGCTCCCTGCACCTGCTGTCTGGTTCCTTGCTATTTCCATTTGTTTCTGCACTTGCCAAATGAAAAGAAAACCTGCTCTTCTTGCAACATACAAATTAACATAGCCCACCTCTCATACCATGTCACGTTCTCTCATGTGGCTGACTAGCTGCGGGCTGCAGTCTGCGAGTGTTCTGCAGAACCCAGAGCTCAGGAACCCTGGAAGGATCACTAAAGAAGGACACAGCAGTGTATGTTTTAAACTATAACTCTGGATTAATAACAGAAGCAAACAACATGAGCGCGCTGCGGTTCAGCTGGATCCAAATTCTTCCTTCATTGGTCCTGGCATCAGTAGGCTTCTGAAAAGGGACGGAGATGACATGACACGTCTCCAGACTCTTCCATATAACACTTTAAAGACAGAGTATTCAATATACCACATCTATCTAGATGAATTTTTGTTAAGGAGACAAGATCCGTACATGAAGCATTAAAATAGTGATGTTTCATCAGTTGACATTGCCAAAGTCATATCCCAGATGCAAGATGGCCCCCTCTCACAGACTTCAGGAGGAAGGGGGCTTGTAGGACACTAGACATGCCCTTGTAGGCAAATAAAGATTAATTTGGTGGGAAGGGAGGCTGAGGTCTTTTGAGGGCAGTTAGGGCAATGAACCTCGCTGGTTTCATTATGATAATGAATTATTTTATGCATTCATACAGACCCCAAATTCAGAGCAACCCCCAGGGAGATTTAGTTTAGGTGGGTTTGTTGTGTTTGTGTTAGTCCACCAAAACCATTTGACTCAAGTCTGAGTACTCAATCAGGTTTGAGTCTGTACTGCTAGAAATGCTCATACACAGTCCTGAGACACTGCCACAATAAAGCATCGGAGGCAGGGCTGCCTCCTTGACACATCTATGTTATACAGCTTCATTTTTGGTTGCTTGTAAATAATTGCAGAGATGTGAATTTTGAGGGGGGCAGCAACAGGGAAGCTTCATGACACTACGTGCCAATTGGCCAGTAAGTGACATTCACATTAACTCCTTCATCTTGGGAAATTTGGCAGGTCTGCTACCGACAGCAAACAGCACATGAGGAGACTCTGACTCACAGAGCAAACAGATTAACTGTAGAAACATATGCCCCCCACACCCTCTCACCCCTCCAGCCCTTACTAGACAGAGGAAAAGTACCAAGATGCAAACAGGATGTATGTGCAAATGTGGGGGGGAAAATCTGTTCTGGTGCTTACTGTGCTGGCACATGCTATTAAACCAGTATGACAGAAAGTTGCCCTCAGGAAGCGCCAACCTGCCCTCAGGAAATTCCTGTCTTGAAGACAGACATCATTTATTACTGAAAAAAGAATCCACCAGGGACAGTGAGAGGCTGACATGTTTGGGTTTAACTTTCACTGGCACACAGCCAAGGACTGAAAGAAAGGCTTAAGAGAACTTTCTTCTGGTGCCTCTGTGCCAACAATAGATGCGGACAGTACAAATATTTACAGACCTAAAGTGGGGAGAGACAAAAGGGGAAAAGCTGGGCGACTGCCCTAGGTGCTTAATATAACGCTGGCTCGTGTTGGCTTACATCACTGAAGTGACTGGGGTCTGCAGTGGCATCAGACAGGATGGAATGACTCAGTCACAAAGTCACGATACCACCAGTACAAGATGTCTCTTCACACATACTGTACTGCCCAGTCCTCCCCTTCCCAAGGGAGGTATTAATAGCTGCATGCTCATGCTGTACATACTATAGTACCAGCATTTCCACATCAAGGGAATGTGCAGGGCTGCCAGCGGAAAGCAAAGTTTTCAAAGCAAACACGGGACAAAACTATTTTCTCTGAGACACACAGCAGTTCTTCACTCCAAAGTGCTGTGCACTGAATACTCTCTCTCTCTCAGAACTGGTCTGTGAGGCCAATTCCCACTCTTTCAAATCCCTCTCCAAGACCCATCTCAGCCATAACACCTACCAGAAATCAGCCATGACACCTATAAGAAATAGATGACTAGGCTATGAGGCAGATGGAGCTTGTTGGCTCTCATGTTATTTAGTTATGAGAATATAATTTGAAAAATAAAAAGCAAATGTATATTAATATTTGTATATATTCAACTGCAACCTTGTCTCCTCCATTCTTCTCCTCTCTCTGGGACCAGGACTTTCTCCTATTATCTATTTGTTCAGAATTTCGCACAATGAGGCCCTGGGATACTATTGTGACAATATAACAATAATATTCTCCTCTCCCTACAGAGGGGATAATGAGGGTGCTATGAATAGATGGAAAGCAGAATAATGTGTGGAAATAGTGCCTAGGGATTACCTGTCAAATGAGTCTGAGAGCAGAATTTTGCCTTAAATCTACACGAAATGGAAACAAGCAAATGATCATTTATAATTTTTGTTTTATTGTGATTAAAAGTTGCTAATTCTTAAACTCTTACCAGGGATTACTTTTGTTACCATATACACAAAACCAGATAGGACCAATTCTGATAAAGACAATTGAAGGGGAGGTGTTGGGGAGGATCTTCACAGCCAGTGGCTTTGTTAAGATACTTTATATCTGAAGTCCATGGACTGCCATTGTCTGATCACTGCAGTAGCATGTCTTTAGTAATAAGGACCCTGAAATGAACAGCTGCCCTCAGTGGCATCAAATCAAAGGCAAAACATTTTTCCTGGAAGCTTTAGAATCACTTAAAACAAAACAACACACCTACAAAATCAGTTCGGCATAGGATCAGATAAGTAGAACATTATAGGAATACTCAGCAAAACACTTATATAAGAGATCATGACAAAATAAAAAGTCCGTTACTGTGAGGCTAAATAAGGAAAATCTTTAATGTCTCATATAAAGTTTATAAAGTTGTCCTGAGCTCTAATAAAGTTACCTTGAACTCTGATCCAGCTTATTATGTATGAGTGAATAATTTTATATTCATCTTTTCTTTTAAAAAAAATCAATAAAATGTTTTAGCAAAAAGTTACTCTGTACAGCAGTTATCATTCAGCCTTGGAGAGCTAGAGAGACGCTTTGTCACTGCATAGGGTGACCCGACAGCAAGTGTGAAAAATCGGGACAGCAGGTGGAGGGTAATAGGCACCTATATAAGACAAAGACCCAAATATCAGGACTGTGACTATAAATTCGGGAAATCTGGTCACCCTATCACTGGATGGCCCTGCTGAGGGTCGCAAAACAAACACAGGCAAATGTCTTGACCACCCACTGCAATATTGGCTTTGTGTGACTAACACATCGCATTGCAAAGTTCCCTCAGTGTCTTCTTACCTGTATAACTCCATGTCTTCTCTCCCTCGTCTCCCCCCACACCCGGGCTGCCTGGAGGGGAGAAGAGGGATCCTGGCTGTCTAGTTGCTAAACACTAATTCACATGTCCTGGTCAGTATATGAGGGGCACTCTTCTGATCAGGGCTCCGTTCTGCCCAAGTTCAGGCTAAGCAAGAGGAACTACGATCTGATCAGTGGACTCCAGGAAAGGTGTATGGTGGACTCTAGATATGCGTGTTTATTTTTACATGTCTAATGTATGTTCGAATATACCGATCTGTTTCCCATTAAATGATGAGTCTGTGAACTGCGCTCCAAGCTGTGGGGGCATTACACTTGATAAGCCAAACTGAATCCTTCTCAGATTTTAATTCTAAGGTGAGCGTTTCATTCCTTTCATTGTATTTAATGTTTTTGTTCCCCAGTGAAATATTTTCAGCCTTTGGTTGACCAGCCTGAGCCCAGACAGGACATGTGCCAGTGGGGATTATCACCAACGAAGAATTTCAGGATTACAGCTGGTGCAAGCAGAGGTCATGGGGCTTTTCTCACTCCCTTGACTTGTTATCATTTACTCACTGAATTTCCCTTCCATTCCCCTGGTCACATGACTTGGCTGTATCTTGACAACTAATCTAACAGTTTTGAGGGCTGATTCTGTCTTTGAAACTACAGTGCTGCTCCAGGCGCTAGAATGTGCTTGTGTCTCATATAAGCCTGTGTATAACATACAGTTTTACTTACACAGAGGCTACTCCTTCTACATAATATACATACAATGAAAAAAACATACAAAAAACAAATAAACACAAATCCTCCATACACTCAATACAATAAAGCTGTGTTTTTATGCATGGGTTCTACTGATAAGTGTATACTGTACAAATCGGATGATCTTCAGTGCTGTGGTTTACAATTTATACATTAATGAGCGTGTGGGAAACTCCTGACATAAATATCCAGATGCTGGCTATAATGCTGCACCTCCACGTGTTCTTATATATATGGGATTAAAACTGCAGAGGTGCTGAGGTACTCAGTACCTATATCTCCCACTGAAGTCAATACACAGGTGCTCAGCTGCCCTGAGGATTTGGCCCCAAGTAGTGTCCCGCATTACCAGTTATATAAATCCTGAATGATCATCAATTTTAGCGGCTGTAACATTTTTCAGTTGTGACCATTTAGTTTCATAACTCTCTGGTGAATTTCTGAGTGTTCTATCCATAGTGGCCTTTTTATTGTTCACATCCACAACTATCCTTGAACCAGAATAAACTATTAATGCTGTTTACCAATGTATGATTTTCCCATACCAGGATATGGCACCGACGTGTGTGCAGTAAGCAACCCATACGAACAAGCACACTCCATCTGGAAGCACCCCACCATCGTGGACATGAAGCAATACTGCTGGAAAGCGGGGCTGAAGGTACGACACTGCTTCCCTCGGCTAAAATTAGCTACTGAAAACAGCAACTGCTACAGTAACATTAGAACTCACTGTGCCTGCACTAAACTGATGATGCAGAACAGTTCAGAAAATTCCTTTGAACTTTGAACTTCTTTTTTAAATGTCTTCCAGAAAAACACGCCAGTGAATTTACCTCTCTGCCCCACAGCGATTTACCTCTCTGCCAGCTGCCCTGGGGACCCAAAACATACTGCTGGGGCGGGGGAAGAGGGGTCACATGACCAACTCTTGTGGCTTCCCTTTGCTTCTCCATCAGAAAGTCATTTTTTTTGCAGGGAAGCAAAGAAATCTGCGGGGGACATAAATTCTGCGCATGCGTGGTTTGCAGTATTCCTCTAAGAGTAACAATTAATCTGAAGCAGAACCAGGGTTAGAACTCCAGTATCCCAACTTCTGAGCCCGAACTTTAACCACAAGACAATGTTTTCTCTCCTGCATTCCTTCTGTATGCAGAATTCCCACTGATATCAAGCGTGACTCACTGGATATCCAAATGCAGGATTTTGCTCAATGGGCTAAATTCTGCAGCCCTTACTCAAGTGCATTCAATGGATGTTTGCTTAAGTAAACACAATGCGAATAAGGACTTCAGGATGGCTCTTTGTAGAATAAATATCAAATTAGAGAATTTTAAAGTTAGCCTAAGTTTGGTTAAAGAAATATCTGTTGTAAAAGAAGGCCCTAACTAGCAAATAAAATAATGAAAATGAGTTATAAGACCAGAAAGAATGAAGTAGGGAGGATGTGTGGTTCAAAGAACAACTAATGAAATAAAGGGGAAGTTTTTAAAAAGAAGGCCTCTGATGGGATGACTGCAGATGGTTTTAAATAAGACAAAGACAATTTGTCTTAGAAGGAACCAACATGGACCTTTCCACCCCCTATACCAGTGTTATCTCAAAAATCAGGGCCTTTGTGGACGCAGGAGCAAGAGAAAAACTGATGGCCAGAAAGGAGGGGACGAGATAGAGAGGAAAGGCCTTGGAAAGGAGGTTGTAAATCTTAGTTGGATTAAGACTGGAAGTAAGGGGTGCACTGTCTCAAATCGGTGTTTAGCTGAAGTTGATAATTGGCAATGACATCACTTGTTTGTTAAAGGATATAAAAAAGTGAACTCTTAAAGGATTCATTGCTCGTACCTGCCTGACCACACTGGAGCCAACCAAGATGGGTCTAAACACCCATAGAGTTAGGCCGTTTGTAAATATCTTGATCAAATGCCTATAAAAATTTTGTTACTGTTTGGATGTAGTAAATTGCTTATTATTTAGGCTTTTTAGGCATCTTTAGAGCAATTGTACAAATACCATTTGGCCTTTGGATTTGCTAAAGGAGTTTACGGTTACATTAGCATTGTGGTAATACCCTGCATAAATAATAATAATTCCGACATCCCTGGGTATAAATCTCTAAAGCAATGATGAGGCAGGGGAGAAGGGAAGGAAATCCCAGGAAACCAAAGCAAATGTAAAAGCAATAAGAAAAACAGGAGCTATTTTTATGTAAAAATGCAAAACAAGCATCATTCAATAAAATTACATCAGCCAAAGCAATGTAAGAAACACAATTATGACCCCTGGGCTTAGC